>NC_137215.1:5771338-5903820 GCF_949987685.1 Ammodytes marinus | reverse complement strand
GGCAGCAAGCGGCTCGCCTCGGGGATACAGCAGCGAACAGATAAACCTGACAGCTCTGTGTTGAAGGTACAAGGCCGTGGGATTGGATTCTTATTGTGTCTTGTGCACTTCAATATACCGTCATTCACTCATACAGCGGGTGGAAATATATTCAGACCAAAGCATATTTTCTTCACATTTTTCGTTTGGCAGACGGAACTTGAATTTGATTGTCTTGGATCAAGGGCTGACCCAAATCTAGTTCAAGTGCACTTGTAAAATAAGGTGTTGCCGAGATACGCCGTGGTTGGTTCAGATGTAGATTTTGCAGTGAACAACTCAGGTGCATATCCTTTCTTTTGCTTATCGTAGAGAAGTCATTTAATCGATGTATAAAACTGCAATCAAGAACTCCTTGCGCTGAATGCTAAATGCTACTACTATATCCATTCACTGCTACTTCACATATCCCAACGGTAAAGCATGACTGAGTAGCATCATGCCATGAGGAAGCTTCCATTCAGACTGAAGAGCAATATGTCCTGTTTAAGGAAACCATTAACAATGTCAAATATAGACAGAAAAAAAATGTGTTGAGAGAGAACAAGCAATCATATAATTGACTCTAGCACAAACACACAGACAGGACAATAATAGTGTGCCTCTATGAGTGGCCTCTTTACATACCAGGCTACTGACAGTGCTAACAGGCATCAAAGTGGAAGAATGAGAGGCCATTTTCAATTGTAGTTGTTAACATCTGGTAAAGGCAACCGCCCCCCCTCCCCCCAAGACCTAAAGCTGTAATTACTGCTAAAGATGTCTGTTAAAACTTCTGAATAAATCACTTTCTAAGTATTACATTTCAGACGGAGAGAAGGAAGAGTTGTGACAAAAAAACTCATAAAAAAAGTCCAGGCACTCAAAGTTGGTTAAAGAAAATATATGAAAAGTCCTTCATTTCAAATGGCAAGACACATTAAAAGTACAACCCCAAATGTCGGCTTGAGCCTTCTTCACTTCCCATAAAATAGACTACATGACTTCAATCAGGATAAAAAATAAATAAAAAACCTTTAGGAGTAAATAAATCATTTTTGAATAACTCTTTGATATATTGAAGCCCACTTCAAAGCAAGATTTTTCATAGTATACATTATGCATTTCTTTCACAGCTGTGTGGAAATGCTGGTGAAAGAAGAGACTGTCTGAAAAGGTCAATCATGTGAAGTGCAGTGGATAGATGATGAGTTCAATGCTGTTTGCGGTCGACTCTTGAACCGCCACTAATATAATTCTCACTCTGTAAAGAAACACTGATACTTATAGCCAAATGTCCAGTAATGGAAGAAAATAAGGGCCCTTGATTCACTACTGGCTGCATTGACCCGTGTGTATTAATCCATATTTTCTGTGGCTAGTCTGTTTGTATCAGTGGCTGACATAAATACAGGGATGTCAAATTGAAGACTTTTTTATACCTTTTAATGCCACTTAAAATGAGAGGTAATGCCAACGTCAGGCCAACTGGCAATAGTAGGAAGGATATAAAAGCAAATTCTGATGCATTTTAAAAAGGTACTTTTAATAAAGAACATTTATTATATACTCACGTTGATATACTGTAACGATAGCTTTTTGAAGTATGTGTACCCTTAATAACAAAATGAAAAAGTATTTATTTGTCATATGAAGACCCGCTCCAAGTATTTAAAATGGCAATCAAAACATATAAGATCTTTGTAAAAGAAGTTCAACCATTTGCAGAAAAATTCAAGGTCTTATTTTGAGAAAACGTTAAACTCAGTGCTTTTTCAATGCGTTTAAGATCGCGCATGTACCCTGTAAATAAGTGTGTGCTTGTGTGTCGGCCTGGCCTCGTGTGTTTTGTGTGCCGCTCCTTCAGTTGTAGGAAGAATGAATATTTTATATCTTTGGAGTTCTTTGTTGTGGAGCTCTTGCAACATACACTGACGCCTTGCACACAAAAACCTTCTCACCGGTATGTGACTGTCTTTCAAGTTTGGCATCTTAAAAAGGTGGAGTCAACGTTTCTGGAGAATGCTTGTTGTCAGAATCAGTGAATATCTCCTCACGATCCGCTACCTGTCTGTACTGTGTGCACGCTGGAAAAAATGTCAGCGTTAATACACAACCTAGGCTCTGTAAACGGGTATGTTGCTAGCTACCGTGGCCCCCTTTATTTAGATACCTTTTTTTCCATACCAGTTTACAGAGCCTAGGCTGTGAATTAACACCACCTTTTTATTAAGCCCACACACAGTACAGACAGGAAGCAGATTGTGAGGACACGCGTTCTCCAGAATCACTGACTGCACCTTTAGTTCAGAACTGCTACAATGCAACAATGTCTCTATAGTAGTGTGTTGCAGTATTTGTGTGTCTCTCTTACCTATTCTCCCAAATGAAGGCAAGACTCCACCAGCCGATGCGTGAGTGTTGGAGGCCTGAGAAGACAACGGCAACATGAAAAATTATTAGAAAAAATGTTTAACTTTTCCAGTGAATAATCTTGAAATCATTACAAAAGGACTCATAGTTTATTTAGATAAAAGTTATTTCATTTGTAATGTGTACAACAATTCATTAATATTCTGGCATTCAGTTTTACATAAACTTTAAAAAAAAAAGTTTAGCATTAAAAAAAAAATCCAGAAATGCAATCTTAACATCAACACCTATCTGTGCTCACCATGTAAGAGGCCGCTGATCGGTGCAGCGGTGACATTTGCCTCAGGTCCTGGTGGTGAAGCCTGTTAGAGGGGATGGAGGGCAGCCTGGAGCCCCGTCCTGAGGCAGCAGTAGCAGGAGGCAAAGCCAGTGATAGTCCCAAGCTCTCTGCTAGGCCCTCCCTACTATTGAGAGAAGCCAACAGTTCAGAGTTATTCAGGGAGCCCAGTTGCTCCTTGCAGGCTTGGTTAGCCATCTTTGTGATGCCTCGGGCTTCCCTCTTGGAGATGAGCTCCGGCCTCCTGCCTGGAGACTCCACTTTGACCCCACGAAGACGCGGCGGGTGAGCTGACGAATTGGGGGACATGTTTGGGGATGTGTTGCCCGTATTGACTTGTGCTTGAAGGTTTGAATGTAGAAAGGAAAGAGTGGAATCAAAAGGCGGAGGCAAAGGTCGAATTGAAGGGGACGGTGATCTGTTAGCGGGCAATGGAGAGGGATTGTTGCTATGGGGAATGTTGCCATGATATGACATGCCAAAGTGTTCCCGCTCGGCTCTGCTGGTGAGCGAATCACTCGTCCCAAGTGTCCAGGTACTGAGAGGAGAAGGGGAGAGCTGGGACCTACGACGCCCCCCCTCTGGTTGGGCGGACACATCCAGGCTTAAAGGGTCCAACAGTTCCCCAAATGGAGGTTGTGTTGGCACCACCAGGCCAGCAGCTTCCTCCAACATACCCAGCCCGAGTGCCTCTCCCGTGGGCTCGGCTGGGTCAAAAACAGCTTCCGGTGGGCCTCTGATACACAGCGGAGGGAGCTGAGGGTACACACAGTCCCTCATCAGCCTGGTGCTACCGATGTCCAAACGGGACACTTTGGGAGGGGGGCGGATCTTTGCAAACGGTGGGGGGCACATCTCCCACGGCTCCTCCTCCTGAAGCATATAGCAGGAGGGAGAGGAGTAAGAGGGAGGGGGCCGTCTAGGGATGGAGAAGTGGGCAGAGGTTGCAGCAGAGGAGGGCAGAATTGGGTTTGTGTACGTATGGTCCTGGATAGGAGGTAGTTGTGTATTGGGCTGTCGTGGAGGGTTAATTTGGGGGAGAGAACGAAACAGGCGCTGGTGGTGTCTGTGTGCGCTGCTGGAAGGTCCCAGGGAGCCACTGCAGGGGTGTGGGCTGACGGGGGGCCGAGGTTTAGTCTTAGACAACTTCTTGGGCTGGAGGGCAAGAGACAAGGACACAGACAGTCAGATAATACTGCAGTACAATCGCATGTATATTGCACATTTTCAGTATTTTTCACATTCACATAAATCAAAGTGTTTATCTCATCAGCTGATGTGAGCTGTTTGTAGAAATGAATTATGACCATAACAAATGTTATAGACAGTAGCTTAAAGCTTCTTTATCTAACAAATGCTTGTGTGTGCAAGTGCTAAACAGTACATCTGCATTATGTTACGTGGTTGTGAGATACCATTTTTAGCCTATGATTTATAATAAGTTGCATTTATGCCAAGTACATATTAGAAAATGTGTGCTTTTATGATTCAATTTAAAAAAAAATTAAGAGATGAAAAACTACATAAATAATATCTTTCCTATAGTGTGTAAACGATGCGTGTTTTTGAAAAAACAATCAATAAAGTTGTGGGCAAATGAATGCTGTGTGGAATCCTCATTTGCCCTCTGATAGGCAGTGGAATATCAATATGTTTCCGTGTTCCCTGGAGCTTCCAACCTTCTTGTTGATGTTCATGTCGTCCATCTTGGCTTTGAGCTGCTTCATCTTGTTCATGGTGATGTGGTTCTCCAGGCTCTGCTGTGACGCTGCACAACTCTCTCCGTCGTCCTCGTCCTCCTCCTCCGGGGACACGTTGTACACAGAGCCACCACTGGGCAATAGGAGAGGGAAAAACACTTTGAAAATAAGGATTCCTATCGGTGACAAAGCTGTAAGCTAAACTGCTCACAAAGTGCTTAAGGTGGAGTCAGATATTCTGTAGAAGGCTTGTTGTCAAAATCACCTTTTGTCACTATCAGTGAGTATCTCCTCATGATCCGCTACCTTTATGTGCTAGAAAAAAGTCTGGTGTTGTTAATACACAGCCCAGGCTCTGTCTGTATACTGGCATGTTGCTAGTTACAGTGGGCCCCTTTGTTTACCTATCAGTTTATAAATGAACACAAAACATTTTCAGCGCGCACACACACAAAAACTGATTTTGACAACAAGCATTCTCCAGAATTGCTGACACCACCTTTAAAATGACACTAACGTGATCCAACCCCTAGTGAAATTCCTTGATACATGCATTGATACAATATTTGGACAGAAAATAAAAGGAATTATATAATAATTTTGCAGAAATCATGATAATATCCGGACCTGAGAGATTCAGACAGAGGGGTGAGGGTTCCGTCTCCTCTGTCCAGCACTCTGAAGAAGTTGAGCTGGTCTCCCTCTCGATACACCACGAACGTGACCTGCTTGTTGGACAGGTTTCTCTCCCAGCCCTCCTCCTTCGTGCTCTCCATCAGGTCAGCCACGTCTTTGAGGGGATCCTCCATGGTAACTGGCAAAGAATAAATACACAGAATAGTTCAGTGGTAAAGGCGAGACAAAAAATTGTTATTTCAAGCCCTGGTCAATTTTGAGATTTTGGGCTATTTAGCTTCCATGCTTTCTTTCATATTAGTCTAAATAAAAAGTTCCAAAATGTACATTTAAATGTGTTTATTTTACTAAACCGTAGCACATTAAAATGCTGTAAAAATTAAACAAATATTTTAACTCTGGCTTTATCAAACATCTATATTTTCGGTTTTTAAAGAGATGATATTTTTTTTACACAGGTTAGATATTGCCACATTATTTATTCAAACCGTTCTGAAAAATGTTGTACAAAAAAGGTTGTACAAAGTTTCATGATTATATCTATAAGTTAAACATTGTCCCTATTCACCTGCAGTCTCGCCTCAAAACCAAAAATCAGCATGTTCTGATTCTCTTATCCATTCCATTTACAGTTCTTTGGTATTTCCCTTACCTCTCCTGGTGTTAATGGGGCCACCCCTCATCGCCAGGACCAGTTTCAAAGTGCAGCCCTCTGCAATGCTGCAAACACAAGCAGAGTGAGGATCAATACAGCACAATAAGTGAACATAACGTTAACCAATCACTCCCCAGTGTGTGTAACTCCAACGGGAGAGAAGAAAATAACAGCAGGCAACATATTTACATTTAGGATAAATCTGCTGTTCTGCTTCCATAGGCAGAAGGGAGAGGCTCTGATTCAAAGTAAATAGCACTCCAAGGATCGGGCTGCTTTCCAGATGAACTTAAAGTGCACAACGGGGAATTCTGTCGGAGCATTTGTTTCATACGAGGAGCAGATGTTGCATTGCCTCCTTTAGCCCCGTGCTGCTAACACTTCAGAAGTATACTGCTGAAGTGTGATAAGCAAGTCTAGCACGATCTCACCAGAGGCTTCTCATGTGGAAAATGAAGTGACAAGCATTCATAACAATACGACCATCTGTAGCACAGCACAGCAGAGCAATGGAGGGTGAGGTCGGCAGCATCTCATAAACTGAAAATGAGTGGAGGGCCAAGCGTTCTGAATAGCACCAGTATGTCACTAGTCTCATATAGGGTACATATTTTAAAAGGTGAAGTAAGCGGTTTATTTATATTAATATAAGTGTTAAATCGCTCTTTATTCATACAGTTATCACTTTCACGATGTGCACGTTTCATAAAGCCAATCTCTTAGTCAGCTGCTTTGCATGTAATAAGCAATTAAACTTTATGTAGTATCCCGAAATGTCATCCAATCACAAGAGAGAACGCTACAAACCGACACCCGTCCGCACCCGTCTCACTCATGGTCTCACTGCCGGTGCACGCCAGAGCGACACATGGGTGAATGTTTATGCGCCTACAATGGCGGAGCAGGTAAAAATCCTTCCCAATGTCTGTTTTGATGGTTTTTATTATGTTTTATCACACTTATGGATCTGAGATAACTTGCTGCTCGAAGACCACAGTGCATTAATGTGGTGACGTAGGGACGAGCGAGGACTGCAAACTGCAGTAACTGACAGGAAGTTAGCTAAAAGAACCATTCCGCTTACAGCTCCTTTAAGACCAGCCAGGTTCACCATCTAAATGTGAAGCAAATATTTTGAAAGTTTGCAAAAAAGAAAACAAATGCAAATAAGGTGCGTTTTAAAACGGATAAACTCGACTTGTTTCGGAGGGATATTGTGATACAGGCAACATATCGTAACACGGTAAAAAGTAGAAAAAGAAGAGGTTTAGTAGATGTTACAAACCAGAAACAAAAACATGGAGAGGTCTGCAGCAATTGGTTTACATTGGGCAAGTTGTTATTGTCCTTTCAGTGAAATTAGCATTCAGCATGTTTGCTGCTATCCAGAGAGGAAGACATTATGCAGAGATATGAGGCAAACATTGCTCATGCACAAGGTGATTTAAACCCAGCTACTGTCACAACTGCAGCAAAAAGGCTTTTAAAGTGCACATGCAAATTATTAGTAATTGCTCTCAGAAGCTTTGTTGTCTATGTGATTTCACCTCAGCGTCAGTGAAATCACTTTGTTGGTGAGGAATATAAATGTATTTACCCATAGTCATGTAGACAATGTTCATCATCCAGCTCCAGATTGTTCCAGATTAGGTGTTGCTGGGCAACAGGGATACCTAACAGAAAGAAGAGAAAACAGCCAATGTTAATAAAAACCTGTTCATATTTCATTGACTAAGTTAACTAGTTAGACAGACTCAGATTCAGATTCAGTCTTTATTGTCATTGTGCAAACAGTACAACGAAATTAGGGTGGTGCTCACCACCCACAGTGCAAATTAGCATACATGCATACACAGACAACAATAGGCAACAATAATTTAATAACTATGCTAAATAAAAAATCTGAGTGTCTGTTTAAGAAAAAAAAAATTATTAAAAATAGAGGATTTCATATGTCCAGTAGGGGACGGGGGGAGGGAGGGGGACGGGGGGAGGCGAGGGGGGGTTCAGGCATTTAATAGGCGAATAGCCCAGGGGTAAAAGGTATTCCGTAGCCTGTTTGTTCGGCTCCCAAGGGACCTGTATCTCCTACCGGAAGGGAGGAGTTGGAAATGGCTGTGGCCGGGGTGGGATGGGTCAGCCATGATGCTCCTTGCCCTATTTAGTCCACGGGAGGTTGCAATGTCCTCCAAGGAGGGCAGGGGGCAGCCAATGATTTTTCCTGCTGTCTTTATAACCCCCTGTAGGGTTTTCCTATCTTTGGCTGCGCAGTTTGCGTACCACACTGTTATGCCATACCCAAGAACGCTTTCAATGACAGAGTGGTAGAAGGTCTGCAGCAGCTTAGTCTCCACCTGGCATTTTCTCAACAGTCTTAGAAAATAAAGCCTCTGCTGAGCCTTACCAACCACCGCAGCCGTGTTGGTGTGCCAGGTTAGGTCCTTACTGACCTGCACCCCCAGAAACTTAAAGGAGGAGACCCTCTCCACGCCGACCCCATCTATCTGCAGAGGGGCGAGGTCACCTCTCGTCCTGCTCCAGTCGAACACCATCTCCTTGGTTTTGCTGGTGTTCAGCAGGAGGTTATTAGCTGAACACCAAGCTGTGAGCCTCTGGACTTCCTCCCTGTACGCTGACTCGTCACTGTTGGAGATCAGACCCATCACTGTAGTGTCATCCGCAAATTTGATGATGACATTTGAGTGATGGGCCGGGACGCAGTCATGTGTGTAGAGAGAGTACAGGAAGGGGCTCAGCACACAGCCCTGAGGGGAGTCCGTGCTGAGGGTCAGGGTGGAAGATATTTGTGTTCCCATCCTCACTTTCTGTGGACGGTCCGTCAGGAAGCTGTAAATCCAGTCACAGGTGGGGGCAGGGAAATCCAGGTCAGTCAGCTTCCTGATGAGAATGTTCGGCACGATGGTGTTAAACGCTGAACTAAAATCAACAAAAAGCATCCTGACATAATTCCCCTGTTTCTCCAGGTGACTCGCTGCAGTGTGGTGGACAGTGGCGATAGCATCAGCTGTTGACCTGTTTGCTTTATAAGCAAACTGATGCTGGTCAAACCTTTTAGGGATGCAGGACTGAAGATGGTGGAGGACGAGCTTCTCGAAGCACTTCATGACGACAGAAGTTAGTGCCACTGGTCTGTAGTCGTTTAGACTGCCTATGGTGGATTTTTTAGGAACAGGAACAATGGTGGCTGCTTTGAGGGATGGTGGGACCGTAGCCTGTACCAGGGAGGTGTTAAAAATCCTTGTTAGGACCCCTGACAGTTGGTCTGCGCAGGCCTTGAGTACTTTCCCCAGTACTCCGTCTGGTCCTGCTGCTTTATGCGGTTTAACAGCCTTCAGGACTCTTCTCACCTGGTGTTCCTGCAGCTGGTGGGTGGTCAGGGGCTGGGAGGTCAGAGGAGGAGGAGGAGCAGGAGCAGAGTGGGGCTTTTTAACTTCAAAGCGGGTGAAGAAGTTATTCAGCTCTTCCACCAGCGAAGTGGCAGCAGTTACCGCCTCCGATGGGGTGCCCTTGTAGTTTGTCAGGTGTTGTAGACCCTTCCACACTTGCCTCGGGTTGTTGTCAGCCAGATGGTTCTCCACCTTCCTCCTGTAGTCCCTTTTAGCTGTTTTGATGCCTCTCCTTAGGTCTGTTTGCACAGACAGGCAAGATGGGAATGCTACCAACCGATGAATCCATACAACACAGAACATGATTCTTGACTGCCCCCTAAAGGCACAACTGTGTAATTGCTGAAAAAAGGAAAAATCAAGAGATGGACTTCTGTCAACTCAAAATGTTACACATTTTTAAAAACCCGTTTTAAATTCTTATCACATCATAATTTATCATACTTTATAATTTTATGTAACAGCTAAAAATGCGAGCAAACAATAGGTTGGGTTGGACCACTATATGCCAGTATAACGTATTAAATACAATGGCAAATAAGACCAAAATTACAAGACTATAGTTAAGGGAGGACCGCCTAATGATGAATAGAAAGGCTCTTAACAGCTATTCCTTGGAATGAGATGGAGAGTATGCGTAGTCAGGAAGCTCTCGCAGCCCACAATAAGTGAACTGGCTGACCAGCTGCTGGAGGTGGGCCAGTGCGAGAGCCGTGGGTCTTTCATTGCAGAGTGGTTTGCTCCCACACACACACACACACACACACACACACACACACACACACACACACACACACACACACACACACACACACACACACACACACACACACACACACACACACACACACACACACACACACACACACACACACACACACACACACACACACACACACACACACACACACACACACACACACACACACACACACACACACACACACACACACACACACACACACACACACACACACACACACACACACACACAGAGAGAGAGAGAGAGAGAGAGAGAGAGCACGGCCTTTCTCACCAAATTTAAATACAGCAGCAAAGAATGAAGACATGAGAGTTTATCTTGATATACAAAACCTTAAGAGGACAGACAGGGTCCAATAAAGAAAAAAGGTAAAAAAAAAAAGAAATCTACTTGAATGAATGAGAACACATAATGTATTCAAATGAATTCTAACCCAACACAAGTAGCCTAATCCCAAACTAAACTGCAATTGCTTCCAAGATGGATTGGCGCTGTGATTCAGCACGGTTTGCTCATTTTCTCCATTTTGTATAAACGAGGAGAATAAACAATAGCAAGCAACGGGTCAAAGTGTCATTTTATGAACACACACCGCTGGGGCACCAGGCACGGCTTGTGGAGCTAGAACACGGAGTCGTAATATAAACATTTGTACAGTTTTGAATTTTAAATAAAAACTGAACCTTTTGAAAAGAGATCCGAGGTGAATAGTGACAAATAGTGGTCTAAGCACAAACAACAAAAAAGTCAGATGAAGCAGTTGTGCAAAACAGACTCCATTTATATACAAAGCAGCACGACTCAGGAAGAGTATACACAAAACAAAATGCAGTATGCAGTTTTCTTCTAGGCATTCGTACCTTGCCCGAGCACGCCTGACAGCTAAAGTCTAGTTGGTTTGACCAGTGTGAGGGCTCTGTTCCATGCTCAAGCACAGAACACTTCCTCTGCCCCGGCACAGTTGGGAGAGGTTTGCTTTGGCACGGTACAGATGATAATGTACCAGCACAAGCCGGCACCAGCACATGCATAGACAGCGAACCTGACGGACATTTAAAAAAATGTTGCAGAAGGGTTTTATTCAAAAACAATCAGATAAAAATCTGCGTGTATTAAGACGTGGTGATGTACTGGCAAGCAGCGATAATGCCTAGGCCCGGATCTTTTCAGGCAGTGTGAGTGCTGGCCAGGCCTGGCCAGCAGGGGAGGAGGGAGGGGGGACAATCGCACTCAAGCAAGGTATGGGTCAACTGGGCCAGGTGTGAGTGCGCCCTTAGCCTGTTGGCTCATCAGTGCACTATCCTGACCCGTAAAATATGTACAGTATTCCCTATTGGCAGATGAAAAACATACAGATTAGTGAACTGTTTACCTTCCAGCCTCTGGATCTTTGCCTTGACTGAGACCACAGCCTCAAAGGGCAAGACGCGCAGCTCGAAGCAGGTCCCCGTCAGGGTCTCTATGAAGAGCTCCATGGTGTCGTAGAACGGGAGCTTACAGTGAAACGCTCCCACGCTGTCGTCGTTAAAGAAGGGCGGCTCCTTCCTGTCCGTCATGGCGGCAGGTCTGGAGAGAGACTCGAAGGAAGACGGTTAGAAGGGGGGGCGGGCCCGGGACAGGGGAGCCAGGGACAGGCACTGCTCACTGGCCTCACAACCGTCACACATCATGCAGGAGGACCACAGCTGCAAACACACACAGAAACACACATTAGATTTTTTATTTAAATTGTTTGCATAAAATTTTTTTTAAATGTATTGGATGTTGTAATGGAAAAAACTAATCTCAGATTAATATATGATCCTACAATAAAGTATATAAAAAAGAAACACGCATTAGAAGTTTTGGTTAGTTATAGTGACTCATTCCCCAGTTCCCCTACAATTAAAAGTCAAAAACTGTCTCCTTTCCAGGTAGAAACACAAAAGGAACCCACGATTGGTTCCTATTTAAGCATCCTTATTGGCTTACAGTTGATCACAATAACGCTACATTTTTGTTATATTTTGCAGCCCTAGTGTGCACACCTGATGAGATAGTTTTGTACATAACACAAACATGATCAGACCAGTGGTGGTAATAGAGAAAGTTACGGAAAGACTTGTCTAGCCTAGTATGTTTGAAATTGAGTAGCGATTGATTTAGAACAAGGGCACCTATCAGTGGCAAGTTAACAGATACACTTCTCACTGTCTCATAAAACATTCAGTGTGGCATTAAAGGCCTTTGCGAAAATTCAAGCAGATCAGGTGTGTTACATAAACCTGTTGGTGGCAAGAGGTCAGGTGTCCCTTACCTGACCAAGCGCGGCCTTTGACGGATCACCGCCTGCGTCACTTGACTCACCGACATCTTATTACATTTAGTCTGCGTCAGAGCCCAGTTAAGCCAATCATGCTTGTATTCCGAAAAAAGAATGATAATGTAAACGTCTGTCATATAATTGGTGTAGCTACATGCCCTTTAAACTTCAAATTAATCTATCATTTTATAAACTAAATGTAATATATTGCAGTGCTTCCCCTGGGAGCATGTTTATAGTGTCTGGTTTGGGACTGATGAAATTACTAGAAGTTAAGTTTAGTAGTTATTTATTCAGTCGTCATAAAAAAAATACTTAAACATATCACAGTGTTAACTTAATCAACAGTTAATAATAGTGACTGAAAAAGCTTGGGCTGAAGCAAGAGCTTTATGCTTATCCTATGTTCTTATCAATTTAATCTACCCACCGCAAGGTATAAGGAAATGAAGAAACCAAGATATAAATTAAGAAAACAACTGTTACAACTGTAACTCTCAAAAGATGGCATTTCAAACAAAGAGATTCACATTTTTAAGAGTTACATTGTCATGTTGTGTAGCCGATTATCTTTTTCCTGTATTTTTGGAGCTGACAAGGGCATTTAAAAACTCATTGAGCATTTACATTACAAAATTGCACTACACTAGGGATGATACTGTGCCAACAAATCATGTTATTGCAAATGTCACTACACAAGAAGGCCTAATGTGCACCCATTGGCATTAACAGACTTCAGGGTTGTCATAACAGGCCATTCTATGAAGAAAAACGTCCAGGTTGTTACGTTAAAGGCAACAACAATACGATACGAGTAGTTTGCATTAAGCTACGTTAAACCTCAGCGTCTATAAACACTAGATTCACCGCACGCACACAGCAGAAGTCACAGGCCAGGTTGGCAACAAGAGGTTAGCTAGCTCCCTAACAACGGGGATGAATGGAGTTGGCGTTTTCAAGCGACTAACGGTACCAAAGAAAGGTCATATTAGCATTATTAAATGTCCCAAAATTCCCAATACAGTTTTAACCCGTGGTTAAGCTTATTTTCGTTATTAATACGCCGCTCTTACCGGTATCTTCTGCAATAAAACGGCGAGGAAGCCAGTCTAGCCGACGCTGCTAAGGTTAGCTCTCGTTGCCATGTCAGCCAACAACTCAAACAATGGCTACCTTTCTTTGCTAGCAGCAGGATGCTAGTCAGTCCGGTCCCATCCGGTGCAGTTCTCGAGTCGTTCACAGCTACGCAGCATTCCTTCACCGTTTAACACGAGAAACTACACACGGAACAAACTACAAATATCCACTGTTGTTGGTCGCCGTGGTCCCCTTGCTGGCGACAACATCGTTACCTGTCAAAGGCGTATGAACAACACCTTTGTGACTCAATTTGATTGACAGGTAAATTAACCAATTGGTGGCTAAGGATGGCGAGGTGGGCGGGACAACAAATTGTCTTTGTGGACAGTCACTTTTAAGAATAATAATACAAAATCGAGCAGATAACAGATGTAATCATGATGATAATCAATAAGGACATTATTAATGATTTTCTTTAACACGTGCTCGTTCCTACTATTTCTACAGGGAACGAGCTGCTATAATAACAACAAGACCTCTGCTTTTCCAGACTGAGAAAACAGTATCTATTTGTGAAGGGGGAAATGCATGATTGTGGCAAATGGGGGCCATAGTTATTGCTTTCTCCCTGTGACGTTAGAATAAGGCTTTCATAGTTTGTTGAGCCTTTGATGAAAAAATTAATGTTTCTCTAGCAAGACAGGTGGGTTCTTTTGAAATGCTAATAAGGGATTAGCTTCACATCCTGTCTTCTTTACTTTAATAATAGGATACTGACCTCAGCAGCAACATTTAACCTTCATCCTCCAAAAATGATATCAATAAATGATATCAATAATCACAGATCTGAACACGTGCTCTTCAGCATGGCCTCCTTGTTCATATGAGAAACTGAAGTCCAGACTGTTACAACAAGTGAATTGAAAATAATCACACACATTTCAGATAGCATAAAATATGTTTCTTTTTAGTTATTAAAAATGAATTTCATTTTTCATCACAGCCAAAGTTAAGAAATTCATAAATTTCTTCTTATTAATAAAAACAGTCAAAGACAGTAAGTAAACACATTGATTTTTTTCTCATAACCTTGATATGGCACAGACTCAAAAACATGGAATCTCAACATTGAAAAGCCAAAAGAATAAACATCTTCAAATACATACAAATTCATTTTTTTTTTCAGTTAATTTCTGCAGGCTTCGAGGCTAAGCATATGGAGGGTATGCTTATAAAGTGCTATTATGTATAATAAAGATTAACAGTATATAATCGCTGTTACATAATATGATCTTGATGCCGAGATGATTTTTGGAATTGATGTCGCAAAACATGACTGCATTTGATTTCATGTGAGATTTTTATCTGCCAAAAATAAGCCACTGTATTTATATGAATAAATACTCTATCAACAGTGTGTCCGATCGCCAATCTTTCAGCGATCCAAATGACAAAATAATTAATTCCACAAATGTACAAATCTAGCTCGGTAACAACAGTTCAGTTCCCGCCGAGGGCATTTAGTGGGTCGTCAAATATGTCGCTTGTGTCCGCCACTGTGCTGGTGTCCTGCGACGGTGGCGTTTTCTTTGATTTAAGGGGAGGAGCCTTTGTGACCGGTTTAACTGTGCTTGGTGAGAATATGTCATCTTTGAAAGAGGAAAAAAAGACAGACAAATGTTTGGTTAAATACTGTATACCACCAATTAAAGATGTAATCTTGTTGTCAAAATCAGTGAATATCTCCTCACAATCCGCTACCTGTGTCTGTACTGTGTGTGAGCTGAAAACAAATCTGGTGTTAATACACAGCCTAAGTTCTGAAAACTGGTATGTAAACAAAGGGGCTCCACTGTAGCTAGCAACATACAGTACCTGTTTACAGAGACTAGGCTGTGCATTCACTGATTTTAACAATAAGTTTGTCAACAAGCATTCTACAGAATCACTGACTCCACCTTTAAAACAATTATGTGCATTGAAAACATGAGTTCCTGCATTAGTGTTATATTGTCCTTACCCATGTCGTCCTTGAATATGGACTTGGTCTCTCCCTTCGTCTTGGACTTCTGTTTTGGCTTCAGAGTGTCGGACAGGTCGGCGAAAATGTCTATGTTGTCATCGAACAAGCTGGCGTCAACGGTGGGCTCTTTGTGCTTCTTGTGGACTTTAGGCACAGCGGCTACTTCATCCTGACAACATCAGAAATACAGCCGGTGAGGAAAGAAATCAAGGCACAGACACGTTCTGCCTGATAAAAACGCCTGCTGCCATGGAGACCGTTTGATTCGACCACGCTCACACAGTCTGGTCAAACGTTCTAGACGGTAAAACAGACGCTTTTTTAACCAAGTCTTTTATAATACTTATGAACATTTATTTTCAATCAGATTTTTGTTGAAGCTTATTGATACACCCAACTTTGATACCATATATTGTTATTATATGTGTATGCTCATTGTCGCTGTAAATTAGGGAAACCTTAGAGTCTTTCGAGTGAAAATAAAGGTTATTGATTGATTGATATATTGATTTTTTACTATTTTAGACTAGTTTTTAGAGGCTTTAACAGTATCCCATTCATGTAAAATCAAGGTACCTGGAAGATGTCCTGCTTAGTAAAACTGCTGCTGTTCTTGATTTCTTTGCTACTGGTGGACGTGGGAGTGGAGCCGCTGCTCACTCCAAACAGGTCTTCCTCA
This sequence comes from Ammodytes marinus, assembly GCF_949987685.1. Taxonomy (NCBI): domain Eukaryota; kingdom Metazoa; phylum Chordata; class Actinopteri; order Uranoscopiformes; family Ammodytidae; genus Ammodytes; species Ammodytes marinus. Next base: position 5,887,847 of record NC_137215.1, on the reverse strand, counting down.
TCTTCATCGTTTTCCTCCAGAAAGGACGAGGCGTTTGCTTTCTTAGCGGTCGACCTCGGCTTGACCTTTTTGAACAGGTCATCCGTGGTGTCATCAAAAATGGACGGCAGTGTGCTTGTGTCTTTGTCTGGCTTAAGTCCCACGTCGCTACTGGCCTGAGGTTGTGTGGTCTTGGTGGTTATTGGCGCGATACTGGCGGACGTAGCCCCGAAAAGATCGTCGGAACCAAATAGGTCATCTTCTACAGAATTCGGCAGCACCTTGGTCCTAGTGCCACTGTCTTTACTAGAGTCTTTCTTACCAGCGTTTGAAGAGACTGGCAGTGTTAGTGCAGAGGGTCTGGGGGAGGGTTCAGCGAGAGGGGGTTGAGATAGTGATGAAGTAGGCAGGGCTGTGGGTGCAGTAGAGTTAGGTAGTGTTGGACTGGGAGGTTTTTGACTGGACTTTTCCGGTGCAGGTAAGACTAAACCAGAGATACCGGGGTTGGGCTTAGGAACGTCTCCCTCCGATGTCTCTCCCACGTCCGCTGCAGATTTTTGTGCGGCCTGCTGCCTCGCCGTTCTGGACTGCGGCCGCCGCTTCATGGAGCCTTTGGCACGGCCCTGCAAGAAAAGAGACAGACCCCAAAATATCACATCAGAAATCGAGGAATTTCGAAAAGCAACTAAAAGATGCCTAGACAATGTGAAAAGATTGAAACTGTTTTGGATGGCGGTGTTGCAATATATAACTCAAATGACCTCTTCTCCAATTCCTCTTAATACTAAACTACGTATACTGGGTGCTTATCCTCAAAAGTTGTCAATTATCTTGTTAAGAACTTGAAATGGTTGATATATGTCTTTTTTACTAGCAAGGCTTTCAATTGCATAAGCTGGAAGAATGTTAATTGCCTCTCTCTTGACCTTTGGTTGAAAAACCTTACATCACACTTGGCTCTTGAGAATTTAGAGGAGGACATTTTCTACCATGTCTGATTGTTTGCTCATTGTGTTTATAGTAAATAAATCAATAGACACTTTTTTTAATTTTATTTATTTTTTTAGAAAAAAAGTCTAGACAATAGACATAATATTCAAGGGATTGTAAAAATAAAAAATAAAAACCCCACCTTGTGTGCGCTGTCCAGTGTAGTAACATGTACTGAGGAGTCAAAGCTGACTCCTCTGCTGCTGTCTGCGTGCGCTCCCAGAGGGGTGGTGGCCGGGCTGGGGCTCAGGCTGGAGCTGGACATCCCAGAGGAGGAGCTAGGAGCCGGGACACTCACTGCCCCGGGATGACTGGCCCCAGGGAGCAACGCAGCCGGGTTGATCATCAGATTGGCCTGAATATGAAAAGATGCATCAATATTATTATACACCAAGGTGAAAAAAAAAAATCATGGAACCTTAGCCCTGACTCAGCGATTCTGGAGAATGCTTGTTGTCAAAATCAGTGGCCATGTTGCTAGCTATGGTGGGCCCCCTTTGTTCACGTAACCTTTGTTAACATACCAGTTTACAGAGCATAGGTTGTGGGTTAACACCAGATTTGTTTTCAGCGCACACACAGTACAGACAGGTAGCATGAAGAGGTATTGGCTGTTTTTGACAACAAGCATTCTACAGAATCACTGACTCCACCTTTAAGACTAAACAGACTTGTTGAGTAAGACATGTTAAAAACAAACTACTTTATTGTAAAACCTAAAACAAAACTACACATTTACAGCTCCTCTCTTTCTCAGAGTGGCTCCAAGCGACAGATCAGAGGGAAAATGAGAAGCCAGGACTGTGGATAGAAATGAGACGGAGAGAAAAGATGCAGTTACATCCTCCTGCCGAACTGAAAGAAAGAGTGAGCAAATTCTTCCAGTTTGGAAAAATCTATTGAAAACAGAGCAATCAGTTAGGTAATCATGCTGTGGTATTGTAGCCAAGCAATTTAAGTCGGAATAAGAAAAATATAGCCCAGCCAGCGTGAAGAAACCTTGAAGGAAAAAGTGCTAATAGATTTTTCCCCAGTAGGAATCAAGAGTGAAATGTCAGCAGCAGGGAAGACATTTAAAATCATTATAAACAAAAAAAATATTACTTGAAGTTTCCCAATCCTTGAGGAGGACTCTTTAGTAGGTTTTACAGGGCTGGGTGCAGGTTTCTGTGTGGTTGAGATTACAGCAGGTACAGAATGTAATTCAGTGAAGGCATTTCTTTTTCAGTATCTTTCAACAGACAGTAAACCAGGTATATGTGTCAAAAAACAAAAAAATAATATAAGCAAAAATTAACCCTAAACGAAGACCCCATGGCCACACAAACATCTGTGTTTATGTTTATTGGAGCAACAGTATTTGCTTGCGGTCGACTCACCTGGATCTCCGATAGAGATTCTGGACTTGCTAGTGGTGCTCTGTCAATAGGTTTACTGGGCTTCTCCGCTATTTTCTATAAGGAAAATGAAAGAGCAAAAGTACATTAGCTTCAAATAAGCCAAGCTACAAAGTGCTAGATGTAAGTGCAATTTGTTTTACTAAATAACCATCATTATCTTAGCCAAGGTGTAATATATATTGTGGATTTTTTTTTTACCGGAGGAGGAGTTTTAGTCTTCTTGACGGAGCTGAAGAGATCGTCCTCATCTTCATCTGAGAACAGACTTGGTGCCGCTGGTTTCCCCGAGCTGAGCTTGGAGCTCTGAAAAGTAAACAGTCATTTATCATTACCGTCTAGTGAAAACACATACAGTTGAGTAGATCAACACAGTATACAGTTAAGTTGAGTGATAAATGGAACTTGCAGTGGGAATATAGAAAGAGATGTGCAAACGGATAGGACTGTCTAATCCACTGACCTCAGATGGTTTCCCTGAAGAAGCAAAGAGGTCGACGTCCGGGTCGTTGTCCTTCTGCTGCGTCTGACTGAACAGCAGCTCTTCATCCAGGAACACACCGGTGCTCTGGGCCTGTGTCCGCTCCTCTGTCGGCTGGAAAGACAAAAGACATGATACATTTTGAGTCACTGATTGCAGGAGAAAACAGCATACTATACTATATATTTTGAAAACAGTAGTGTACATACTACTTAATATTTTGTTTGTTTTGAATTGAGTAATACATATTCAAAACTATCAATAATATCCGTGATCAATTTATTTATCATTTCGCAATCCCAATATTGTTACACCATGCCTAGCAACTTGTCTGGGGGAAAACCCTGCTAATGCAACTTAATCAATCCAAACCTTTATTGCGTTTCTCTCCGTGGGTTTACTGGGGGTGAAGATGGTATCGTTCCAGTCAGATTCATCTTCCTCCTCCTCCTCTTCATCGTCAAACAGACTGACAGGATTTGTTTTGACTTTCTCTTCATCCTTCTTCTCCTCCGTCTTAGTAGCGTTCGGCGGTGGTGGGCTGTCCTCAGAGAGTAAACTGTGACCATGGTCTACCTCATCCAACACACTCTTTGTCTGTTTTTTGGCAAACACGTCGATGCCTCCAAACAGACTGACTGCTCCGGCCGGCTTCTTTCTACTCTCGGTGCTGGTATCTGGCGAAGGTGTTGTGGGCTCCGGGGTTTTTGCTACTGGCGTCTCCTGCTCCGAAGGTTTGTCTGGTACTGCAAGGTCCTCTGATCTCTCTGTGAGGTGCGACGACTGAGAGGCCACAGCAGGCGTCTGAAGAGATAAGGGGTATTCAAAGAATTCAATATAAGTGTGGGAGATTATACAAATTAAATGGTGTAGTTAATAAGATATTACAATATATATTTCTGTAATAAAAGTCCCTTTCATGTGACAAACTCATAGAGCAACATTTTAATTTTACCGAAAACTGGAGGATCTAAACTCTCCTCTAAGGGATTGCAAAAATAAAGATTGTTTTTCATGACCAAATATAAGTTAGTTCACTCACTTTAGCAGCTGGCACTGCAGTGTTTGTGTTGACAGCAGGTTTGATGCCAAAAAGCGATCCTTTATCTTCATCATCATCACCCTCGTCTTCAAACAACAGGGCGACTCTGTGGGGCTTCTTTGGACTGTATAGAAAGAGGCAGATGTAAGAATGGTGGTGGTGGCAATACAATGTTTCAAACAAGTACTTCATTCTGAAATGTATGAGGAAAGAGATCTTTAAAAAAGGGTGTCAGCGATTCTGGAGAATGTCAAAATCAGTCAATATATCCTTAGGATCCACTACCTGTCTACACTGTGTGTGCTCTAAAAAAAAAAATCAGGTGTAAATACACAGCCCAGGCTCTGTTAGCGGGTATGTAAACAAATGGGGCCCACGTAGCTTGCAACATGCCCGTTAACAGAGCCTAAGCTGTGTATTAACACTGGACACACACACAGTACAACACAGGACTCCACCTTTAATACAATTGTAACAGTGATAAGACTTGTTTTTATGGGTTAAGAAGGTATTTAAAGAAAAGCAAATACCTAGACTCTTTAGTGGGAGCAAACAGGTCATCATCGTCTCCGTCAAAGAGGCTGCTCTTGTTAGAGGACTTGGCACTGGGCAGACTGGAGGGGGCGCTGGCACTGGTCTTCATCCCAGGACTACTGGTAGATCTCATCCACTGGTCCTGGAGTTCAACATGTTCAGGAAAATAAAGTGTAATATTTTACTGTCCATAAAATATACAGCTCTGGAAAAAATGAAGAGACCACTCCAAATGTTCAGTGTCTCTCGTTTTTACTATTTATATGCATATGTGTGAGTAAAATGAACATTTTGGTTTTATTCTATGAACTACTGACAACATTTCTAGTGAATTTCCCCCAAAAATATTGTCATTAAGAGCATTTCCATTTAGTAATGTAGAGATGAAGATTGAAAACAAATCCAGACTGGTCTCTTCATTTTTTCCAGAGCTGTAGGTATACTATGCAGCAATAATTTTCTTGATAAATACTATCAGTGTTCTCATACCTCATCGTCACTGAAGAGCGAGCCGGACGCAGCCTTACTGGATTGCGTTGTGGAGGCAGGAGCTGGACTAGGTCTCGCTTTAGATTTAGCTGCGGATGCAAACAGGTCCTGCAAGGTAGAGAGGCAGAATCATATAATGTACTAAGAAACACAGGACTTACTCATAAGTAACTAAGATGAACTTTTCACTGATGGTATTGTTTGCTGCCGGTTAGAGGACATTTATGATCAGAGAGAAAATTAGACTGTTTTAAAGTTTAAGTGTGAAATATTAGTAAATTGTTCATACCTCTTCTTCCTCATCGTCAAATAATGACAAAGGCGCCTTGGAGGTTTTGCTCTGGCTGAAAGAATCAGGCTTAGACTGGCTCTTAGTGATGGTTGGAAACGCCTGTGGAAGGAAAAATATATGTTTATAGACAGTGTAATAAAAAATGGATGATAACTGTTATCAGAAATGAAGTTTGAGAGCCTTACCTGTGTGTCTTCATCGTCAGAGAACAGGCCTCTGCTCTGGGGTTTCTGAGTCTGTTTCACAGGGGCCTTCACAGCATCTGCAGCAGGGCCATTCTGACGTGCACAACATGAAGAAGAAAATATAATATTAATCTCAATTCTACTGTCCTGACTAAAAAGTTTGGGGTATTATTTTTGGAAGGACAAAATGGCAGAGGGCAAAAGGTATGTCAACAGTAAAAGGCCAGCAGTGTAGTCCACTCCAAATTAAATCGAATTTGGCATTTTCTCAGACTGCACTTAAAATTGGGCCTGGCCAACATCAATACACTGACCGCAACTACGTCTGTTCATTTAATGGCAGGCATGACCTTAAAACAAAAAGTAAACACAGTTATGCTGAAATTGGTTTTACTCTGTAGATAAAAGCTCATAATCCACATTCGCCCTGAAACCAGTTGACTGTGCATCACGAAGCAGTGCCATACGTTTAATAATTCAGGCTAGAAAATCTACGGACATTTTGGTTATTGAAGCTCATTTAAAAAGAGTTATGGAAAAGCAGCCTTTTTGCATATAACACACCAAATCTGATTTGGTCAAGAAGATTATATATTGTTAGACAATGATGTATTCAGACCTCCTCAGATTTCTCAGACTCCTCGCTGGTGGACTGCTGTCGTCTCTTCAGCCCCTCACTGAGCAAGTTCTTAGTCCCCGGACCAAACATGGAGATGGCTCCTGCCGGCAACTAAACACAACAAAGAATCATCAATATAGGGATTCTTCTACAGGTCATCAAAAAGAACTGATCTGGATATTCCAAACAAAATATGTTATTCATACACCAATTAATAGTGCGAGGCATTATGTTAAACCATATTGAGACACTTATATGTACCAGTGAGGAGAATAGACTAACTTTTGTGAGCTAAATGAAATGTAAAATTGAATTCACTTCATTTTGTATTTTCCATATGTAGGACACATATGTTAGCTTTCCTCTTGGAAAATGGAACATATGTGATAGCTGACTTTATTAAAAAATGGTGGGCTATGAGAAAGATGTCACTTTATACTGTACTAAGTGCCGGATGTATTTGATTACAAATGTTGTATTGTGAATGTGAAACCATTCATTCATTCATAATTATACACTATTCATGTATGATTATCTTCACCTTTTTCTCAGGAGGCTTCACCGTCTCTTCCACGGCCTCCTTCTTGCTCTGAGCCGGCGTTGGAGCGCTGAACTTCTCTCCAAATATGTCCCCGTCCTCATCATCTTCATCGAACAGGTCCACAGCTTTCTTGGCTGTGGGTTTGTCCCGTCCAGCTGAAAAATTTAGTAAACACAGCCAACACACATGTGTTTTAGGGCTAAGAATTACAACTGGCCTTTGACTGTAGCACAAACTGAAGTTTTGACCTAAGTTTTAAGATCTTTTTTTTTTAAGATAATTTTTTGGGCATTTTCAAGCTTTTTATTTGATAGTACAGAGTTGAAATGGGGAGACAGAGAGAGAGAGAGAGAGAGAGATAGGGGGGTGACACGCAGTAAAGGTCCACGGGTCGGATTCGAACCCGCGACCACTGCAACGAGGCATGAGTCAATGTGGTACGCGCTCTATCCACTACGCCACAGGAGCACCCGAGTTTTAAGATTTTTTTAAGATTGGCTTTGAAAACCATTAATGGCCTTGCCCCAGCGTATTTGGCCAAGATTTTAACTATTTGCGAAACAACAGAGCATTGCAGTCATCCAAGCAACTTATTTTAGGAGGTTCCGCATTCTAGGTGATTGCACTTTTGCAGTTGCTGGCCCGAGCACTCTGGAACACGTTAACCCCTGACATTCAAATTATCACAGACGCAGCTCATTTGAAATCTAAACTCAAACCCTATTTATTTGGGAAGGCTTTTAACACAAAGTAGTGCCTGGGCCTTTCTCCTTCCCTTCAGCTGCTTTTATGTAACCTTTTTATGATTGTACTGGGTGTTGCGTTTTATTGTTTCCTTGATGTAAAGCACTTTGGAAACCTGCTGGTTGCTATAAAATTGATATATCAAAAACTGTTGATTTGATTGATTGTAGTGCATATTCTCAAACACTTACCAGAGTCAGACTTATTCAGGCTTTTTCCACTGAAGAAATCATCGTCCTCTTCATCCTCATCAAACAGCCCTCCCAGCCCTCCACCTCCACCGGCTCCTACAGGAACGGCTTTGGACGCAGCTGGGGTTCCATTCTCTTTTCTCTTCACAGAATCTGTATCCTTCCCCGCACTGAACAGGCTGTTCTCTGTGGAGAGGAGCGTGATTTTGGTTTGGTTAGGAAGAGGAAGCAGAAAAGGAATTGATATTAGCTGTCACACAGGTACAGTATATGCTAGCCTGGCAAGATCAGGCTTATTAAGTCAAGTCAAGTCCAGTCAAATGTTATTTATACAGTACATTTAAAACAGCAATAATTGGAGACTAGGATGGGTTCAACTCCATGAACCAATCAGGGGCTCCCTTCCACAATAAGGGATGGACATTAGGTGAGAAAAAACGCGGGACCTGATTGGTCTGGTAATTTTTTTGACCAGACTATAACTACTACAGAGATTGGTGAAATGCCAGTCTGATCTACGGAACAGAAACCAATGTGAAGCTTGTGAGATCAGGCTGGTCTACCCAGGCTATAGGTAAATGTTACTACAATACCTGGGAAAACTGAGATGGCTCCCGATGGAATCTTCTTTGCAGGTTTGTCAGGTTCTTGGATGGAAAAGAAAAAAAAGTGACGTGGCAATCTTAAAATTTAGACCATTTCTTTTTCCATATGTTGTAGCCATTGTATCAATACGTCTTTGCACATACTGTCAAGAATCACCGTCTCACCTGCGGGTTGAGCCGTGCTTTTCATGCTTTCATTCAGCACCTTCTTCTCTTGGGACACAGCAGGTTTTGGAGCCTCAGAGAACAGATCCCCCTGAATGGCATGACATAATACAGCACACATTTTAAAATGACAGCAGCAACGAGTTTATACACATCCTAGGCTCTGTAAACGGCCATGTTTTCTAGCTATGGTGGGCCCCCTTTGTCTTATACATGTTTACAGAGCCTAGGCTGTGTATATCAACACCAGATTTATTTCAGCACAAATACAGTATGGACAGGTAGCAGACAGCGAGGAGATATTCACTGAATTTGACAAAAAAGTGATTTTGACAACCAGCATATCATACCTCGTCATCGTTGTCGAACAGGCCCCTCCCTCCACTGAACAGTCCGCCTTTCCCTCCGAACGGGGAGAAGTCTTCGTCCTCCATCTTGGGAGGCTTAAACATGTCGTCGCCGTCATCATCTTCAGCTGCTGTTACTATGGAAATAAACAGTATTGAGCAAAACACTGGGAACAATGGGCCTGCAGCGGAGGTAACTCATGCAAAATTAGACAAAATAAATAAATGTGTGAATTGCATTTGCACTGATGGTGAATGAAAGTCCTACCCGATGGCTTCGCAGGCTTTGGTTCTTTCTTGGATTTACTTTTCTTCTTAGATGCCAATGCTTTAAAACATATGACATGGCAGAAACATAAAAAAACATGAACATGCACATGCAACGATGGCACTCAAATGTAAAACTTTAACTTCTAAACTTGTTTTTGTTAAATCAAATATGAAGAAGGGACAAACAAAAAAAACATAATTTCAAAGTGAGATGCTATGCTGCTGCCGGTGAGGTGATAATGAGAGTGACTTACATGCGCGATCTCCTTCTGGTTTGGTTATGGGTTCACCTTTGATGCGGGCCGCCAGCTCATCGGCAAAGGACGACGAGGCTGTGTTCTGAATGGTAAATAAAAACAAACCAATGACCATTAGTTGGCAATGTATGATTCTAAATCATTTTACACTGAACCCTTTAAGAATGTGGAGTCAGCGATTTATGGAGAACGCTTATTGACAAAATCAGTGAATATCTCATCTTGATCGGCTACCTGTGTGCACTTGAAAAAATAAATAGTCTATAATAACTGGTATGTAAACAAAAGGCATGTAAATAAAGAGGGGCCACTGTAGCTAGCAACATGCCCATTTACAGAGCCTATGCTGCGTTTTAACACTGAATTTGTGCACACCCATAGTACGGACAAGTGAGCGGATCGTGAGAAGATATTCACTGATTTTGACAAAAAAGTTATTTTGACAGCAAAGCATTCTCCAGAATAACTGACTGCACCTTTAACTGCTCCAGCAGAGTAATAACAGACAAACCTTTGTGTCGTCTTCGTCCTCATCTCCGTCTGATTCTCCAAATATGTCGGAATCTTCATCCTCCTCGTCTTCATCGTCCTCATAACTCAACATGGACGACTTCTAAAATGTGTGAGAAGGGAGTCAAATTATTAGAGTTATTAGTTTCTAAGTTATTCAGTTTAAGTACAATCTTTAACCCATTTCACACATGAACTCCGGAAATATCCTGACCCGGAGAATGTCCGGATCTACCTATTAACACTGGGGATTGTCCATTTGGGACGCGTTCACATAGTATGTTGGAAATAGTCCGGGATATTTGGGAGAAGAGGCGGCGACTGACAGGCAGCCGGCTTACCTTCTTGATGTTATGACTGTGACCTTCATCCTCGTCCTGATTAAAGTCCTCATCTGAATGCTGTTTAATAAATAAACACAATAAAAACAGGTGTTAACATAACACACTTGAGACATTTTTTTAAAAAATGCTTTGAAAGAAATGGGGGAAAAAAAGGGTCTTACAACTGCGTCTTTGCCATCGTCGCTCTCGATTACACTGTCTCTGTCGCTGTCAACTGACATTTCTGGAAAAATAATTGCACACGACAAGCATTATGAAAAAAGAAAAAAGAACATTGTATTGTATGAGTGCCTGAAGAAGCTGCCATTAGTATATTACCATCACTTGAGAGGTCACCAAGTCCAACATCTTCCTGTTCCATGAAGGCCTGGGAACCAATCAGATATGGAAGAGGCCTGTCCACATATAGATCCTACAAGACAGGAACAACATTAGACACACACAGGTTTAAGTACATTCACGTATTGATTTACACTTAGGTGTTCTTTTACTAAACCTTGTCTGTTTGCTGTATATTTCTCCTAAACAACCATCTTTAACAGCAATTTTTTCAAAACTCTGAGCCAAAAATATCAACTTCTAAAGCAATCGCATCAACTAAACTTTCCATAATGATTCTTAGTGCTACTCTGAAGGTCATTGCGGAAGAATGTGTTCATATTTTGTTAATTGTCTGATCTATGATACATTTTGTTCGTAAAAACATGCAGAATAAGCATTTTTAAACAGTGTACAAAGTATTTTTTGATTTATAAAATGAATGAGACTGTATCCAAAATGTGTTCTGTAAAAACTTTGGACTCTTATATGCTGTAAAAAAATAAATAAAGATTAAAGATCTAGATGTTTGGTTTAAATACATTCGTTATGGATTCCAGCAATCAATGAATGACTTTTAGCTCCAAGTTGAGTGGCAGACCTTTGGCTCCAAGATGGTGTCCCCTCTGTCTGCAGTTTCCTCGTCCTCCGAGTCAGAGTTTCCTGCTTTGATGTCCAGGTGTTCGAAGGCCGACTCCAGCACACGCAGACCGTAGTTCACAGCCTCCTGCATCTTAGGGATCAACTCCGCCTCTTTCTGCTCGCGAGTCTTCTCCTTAAGGGGGGAAACATGAATGTCTTTCAGTGTTTGATACAAGATTGTGGGAGAACTGGGGGTGGGGGGTAGAGGAGGTAATAATATATGTAGTTATTCATATTTAAAAGGTGTATTCTATATTTATCTGTACTTAATTTTAATTTGTTAATTAATTACAATTTTTGATGAGAAAGGATTGATCGTGTTTTGCATTTTGGATTATGTTTTGGTATGATATGATGACATGGTATACTTTCTTATATATTGTCACCCCCAAAAAATTGTGAAAAATTAAAAACAATAAAAACTTGGGTCACCAAAAAAGTTTGCCAAGTACTGTGACCTGACCATATTATCCTTTAAATAATAACAATGAAAAGCATTTAGTAGTTGGAATGTTGGTTGCAGGAGGGATGAACTTTATATACCTGTTCAGGCTGTTTCTCCAACACATCAGCCTTTGGAACAGTCTCTTCTATCTCTTCATCGTACACTCTCTGCAACAGGAAACAAAGTTTAAAAAATACTGTTTTGTCACCAGACTATTTCATGTACCGTTTCTCAAGATGTCTTGCAACATATTTAAGTTCCAAACCCACACAAACAAGAAGAGTGGATTATTGTATAACAAGCAAAATGTAAGTTTAAAAAAAAGTTATATTAAATGCATTACATTTTCTATAAACTGTGTGTTGGAAAGCATGAGAAAGTCGTTGAAGACGGAGTTCAGACAGCTGTCTGTGTTCTTGGTGTCTCGGATCAGACTGTCCAACTGCTTCTCTATCTCATGAGTCTTTGAAAGCATTCTCTGGGAGAAGTCTTGGAGGAACAGGAAGAGCTGAGAGGGAAACCAGAAACAGGTTATGAAGACGGTTAGTTCCCATCGATACACCAAGGCAGAACACGTTTCAAAACTCAGATATCTAAAGCATATTTGTGATTTTTGGAGCAAAAGATGATGCAGAGAATCAATTTTCTTGGCCTATTAAAAGGTGGAGTCAGCGATTCTTGCTTGTTGTCAAAATCAATTTTGAAATCAGTGAAAATCTCCTCACGATCCGCTACCTGTCCGTACTGTGTGTGCGCTGAAAAAAAGAATCCAATGTTAATACACAGCCTATGCTCTGTAAACGGGCATGTTGCTAGCTACGGTGGGCCCCTTCGTTTACAAAACTGTTTACAGAGCCTAGACTGTTTATTAACCTCAGATTTTTTTCAGCGCCCACACAGTACGGACAGCTAGTGGATCATGGGTAGATATTCACTGATTTTGACTACAAGCATTTTCCAGACTCCCTGACTTAAAGAGCTTGTGAGGATGACTTACCCCCGCGTCGGCGGCCAGGGACCAGTTGGCGCTGTTCTGCCTCATCTCTTCCAGAGTCCACGGTCTCTCCCAGATCTGAGCATCTAAGTGGTCGCTCCTGCTCGGGCCGTTCGCTACTCCCTCCGGCAACCCGCTCATCTGCAATCAGATTGATTGTTGTTTTTGATGGAATTAATAATTCATATAATAAGGACATTTATCATTAATAAATCATGAAGGCATATTAAAAAAAAAACTATTCTTCAAGTGCAATTATGCAGCCCACACATTTTACTTTAAGGTGAAACACTGCAGATAAAACACATTGTTTTTTTAATCACTGGTCAATTATGAGATTTTTGGCTTTTTTGCTTCCTCAACATATCATTTTGTTTTTTTAAATATGCAAATTTACAAATAATTAGTAAGATTTTGCCAAATTTGTATATTTAGTCAAACATTTCTGAAGAAACGGTAGTGCACCAAAGTTGTAAAAAACGAAGTTGGCAAAGTTTCATGATGATATCTATAAGTTAAACATTAACCCTTTACATCTGCAGTGTCTCACCATAATTTGTATATTTCAAACAGCAGAAAGAGAGAGTGTTTGAATATAAAAGCTTCTTGGATGAAATAACATTTAGGCTTTGTATAGACACAACAAGCTGAAGGTGTATAATATTATTGCTATGCTAAGAAGGTTAACCATTTACTGGAGTAGTGATGATGATATCAGCAAGAAACAAGTCATGGAGCTGCTCCACAGATAATGCAGTTTGAAAAACAACTCTATGGACATAATTACAGGTACAGTGGTGATATCTCTAGATACAGGGTTTGGAGAAAACCCTGTATCTTTTTGTATGGATACCCTAGGGTTACTTTCTCAAAAGGACCAGTGCAAACAGCAAAGCGTTGCACGAGTTAAAATAAATAGAAAAAACTCAATTGAAACTTAGCATTCTACAACTATTGTTTACAACCGGTATCTAGCTCCAACATAGCAAGTACAATAGTTGATAGAAAGTAAAGTATGTGGCAGGACTTTAGCATTCCTCCACATTGTCCTTGCTATCAGGAAAGCCAAACAAATCCTACATGATGCCTTCCACCAACTGAACAACCAGGGGGGAAGTGCTCCGACTCTATGTCAATAAACCGAGTCCAAACTCGCTAACTGATTCATTCCAACCATAGCGATGGTCATCTGATTTCCTGCTCAAAGGGGGGGCTGCCTACGTGTGTGTGCATAATGATTTTGGTGTACAGAGCCACTCAAAATACCGCAAGATGATTACAATTTGATCTAGTAATAGTATCTTTCCTGAACTAATGTTTTACTGCAACACTTGCGACACAACAAGCTAGCGTCGGCTTGGGCAACAACGTTTCAAATGTGCGGAAATCAACTTCTTGTGTTCAAATAAAAGTTGCCTAATTGCCATTTCCTCCTTGCTTTCGCCTCAAAAAGACTTGCTAATGGGAAGAGAAAGCAGGGACTGTTTGGTTAGCGGCTAGCTCAATTTAGCTAGCCGACACTAAACGTTGGCTACAGCATAACACAGAGTGACATTACCACACAAAATTGAACGCTGTCATGCTTACCTTGAAACCCTCTGGTTAACTGCAGTCCACGACGGTCAATTGTGGTCTGAAACGACGTAAAAAATAAGATCGATTATGCAAAATTTTGGCCTTTCCCTCATTGGTCTTCTGACAGGTCAGCCATGTTCTGTCTGCAGACAGTCACCTGACTACCGTCGCCTAGCAACCGTGTGAAAGTGGGGCGGGAGTGGAACAAACCAACAGCGGAATGGGTGGGAAAGCTACTTTTCTATTATTTTAGGTCATTTTCAGCTAATTTTGGATTATGTTATTATTACCAAAGAGCTAAGACTATAACGCATTTCACCCGGACCGCTTAATATTGAGACAATTTAATTATTCTAGTTTAGGGGAAACAACCTGAAGTTTGAATCCAAAGTTATGGATGTTTTCACTCACTGTTTGGACTATTTGACATTTCGTTCTGTGTTTGAATGAAAAATCTGAAAAAATAAAAATGAATATTTCTAGAATGAATATGTTGTTAATTCATACACTAAACGTTGTCTCTGCATTCACCTCCTGCATGTAACAGACATACCAGCAGCAGCATGGTTCACCAGAGCCAGGAGATGACACTCCTTCAATAGGCTTATGAAGAAATGGACTTCTTTGTATATTATTTTGAAAGAAATTTTGATTTAGGTCTGTTGTTTATTTTACTTTTCACTTCTGTAATCTAAAGTAACACAATCTCCTGTCCTTGATTAAATATTTAGTGTAGGCCTACCCCTCTAGACATAATCCTATTGAAACTAATTTGTTGAATAAACTCAATAATCTACTATATCTTATTTTCTTGTTGCAAACAAAGTGTTCTTGTGGTAAGTAAACATGTATTTATCTAGCGTTTTTCACAGACAGGGTCACAAAGTGCTTTACAATGTGCATAGAAAATAAAGGCCTAGTGAAATACTAGTAAATAGGTCTCTAAGAATAAAAATAATTATAAAACATAACAGAAAAAATTTGCAACATATAAAAGACAGCAGTATCAAATGACAACTCTTTGTGTGGCATGCCTGACGCTGTCATTAATTAAGTTATTATACTGGTTGTTATTTGTTATAATAAATAGCCTGCTACTGTACATTAGTAGGTAGTCCACAGTTTGCCCCGGACGCTTTAATAAGGCGAAAAAGACTTTTGTTAACACGTAAAGTTTATTTTTACTGGATTTGGCAACAGCTGTAAAAAAAGTAAGTCTTTTTTATCATTAGAAAAATTTGTACCGAAAGGGAAATTTAACAAATTCAACACACATTCAACAGAACTGTAAGATTACACACATAAATTATCACACGATAATGTGTATCTGGAAAAATGCCTTTTTCACTGAAGACATTTAAATTAATGATGGCGTATTCAGGCTGCTGGATGCTGTCGTCATGACTTCGCCATGGTAGCACCTGTGCTTTTCCTAACTGCTGTGAAAAAGGCAACTGCAGTTACTTTAATATTAACCGAGAAATGACTACCTGAAGTTTCTAAACTGATCATTAACAGGACATGTTGTGTAGTGGAATTGATTTTGAACATTGCATGACATCAGGTTTCACTGTAACCAAAGGCAGTCATAGTTCAAAACCGAATTGAATGCCCCACACACTGAAAACAGAGAAAAAACAGCCCTGTGTTCCAAATCACATTAATATACTACATACTAAAGCATGCTGGTTTGCATACTGTAAAATGCAATTGGGGATATTATGTAATCCGGGTATTTTTGGCATACTGCATTTAACATGCATGTATTTGGGGCATCCTAAATCTTTTTCTGGCGTACTAAATAAATAGCATATGAGTATGGGTATTAGAACACAGGGTAGGTGGGGATCAACTGATACTTGAATAACTTACTCTAACCTCCTGCGAAATGTCATATGGATATAAGGTCCATATGGTCAGCCTTTAACATTTGTTGACACCAACAAATGATGAACTTTTTTTGAGGAATGACAACATTTTAACAAATGAACATAGGTGGAAGACAACAATATAAAACAATATATCCTTCCCTGTTGAAGGCACTCAACTGCAGTATATACAATATGTGTACCACATGGGTACCCACATCTTTAAACATTGCACACAACTGAAGAAATGTCCTTACATTTTAACATCAAATAGCTCTTTTTCAAAATAACATAAAACAAATTAAAAAAAATCTGTATTTTGTTTGTTGTGCAGCACTAACCAAACAGAAAATAAGGTCTCTGCACAAACATATGTATTCATAAATATAAAACGAAACTTTAGGGTTAGGGGGAAATAGTGCAAATTGAGCTGAACATTAAGGCAATAACACACTAAAACAACATCTCTTTTACATCTAAATCACACAACGCTGTCCGGTTCTTGTGAGGCATTTTCGTTTACCAGATTTTCAGTGTCCACCACCTCAGTACGCTCTGTGGTTTCAGCTTCAGCCTCCTTCACTTCAGAATCCTTGTTTAGTACCGGAGTCTCCGTGTCTGGCATCTCTCCGCTCAACTCCCCATGCACCGATTCTGATTCTGTTGCTTCCTCCGATTCAATGACGTAATTCACTGTATCATCATCAGACTGCATTCCTTCTAGATTATTTGTGTCATCCCCTGTATTATCACCATCCACGTCTTTTGGCTTATTTGTGTCATCCAAAATGTTGTTTTGGTCTTCCTCTGCATCGCCAGCCTGTATTGCTTCTGGTTTATTTGTGTCGTCGTCTTCCCCTTTAATGTCATCTTCCGTTTCTTCTGGCTTTGTGTCGTTGTCCGCCATTTTGTTTCGGTCGTGCTCCGTATCGTCTCCATCTTGGGTCTCCTCGTCCTCTGCTGTCATTTCCACGTCATTGTGTTCCGTGTCACTGCGTTCCTTGTCTTCGTCCAATTCTTCTTCATCCTCCTCCTCCTCATCCATATCAGACATCTCTCCATTATCATCGTTGTTGTTGTTGTTTACCACATGGTCTTCTTGGCTGCTTGTCAATGTGTCCGAAAACAATGGCTGCCAATAATCATACAGCTTACCCTACAGGAGGAAAATATAGAAAAATCAATTAGATTTATAAAAATACTTTCTTTTTTTAAATGGGTTTTTTGGGTGTTATCGTTTTTTTATTAGCTAGTATAAGCACAGAGATGAAATGGGGAGAGAGAGGGAAGCAGACATGTAGTAAACGGCCTGGGCTAATCTAACTGACTATAGCTTTTTATGATTAAGAGAGAGAAAATATATATTGTATATAAAATACTACTGTACATGGAGAGGCCTTGTCCTCTGAAGAAGCATCTGCCACTTGGTGTAGATTCTGGCTACCAGATCCTTGACCTGGAGGGAGAGGAGAGAAGGTACATTAACTCAGCACCCCGATTTTAAATGAGTAAGCAATCACTACTAATGCTATTGTTTTTTTGCTTATAGATTCTGCAGTGTATTGTCACTGACGTCTTCCTGTGTGGAAAAAGTGAAAATATCTTAAACTGCATCTACATTAAAACAAACACTGATACGTATAAATAACCTGTAAAATAAATGATAAATAAACAACCAATAATGTTCTTTTGGAAATCCCACTCACCTTGCTCCGATAGAGACATTTCTCACTCTCTCTGATGTCACACTTAATATGTGTTTCCAACTCTGAGCAAAGAAACATCAGCTGTTCCTGAGGACCAGATGTAAAATACAAGTTGACATTGACACATGTCTCTTAACCAAATTAATATCACTTCCTCATTATGTTTACAACTGCCATGACAAATTAGCTGATTAATGGCACAAGAGAAGTGGGGAAAATGACAAACCTTTTGATGAGCTGGGAAGAACTGGAAATTGGAAGTTTCATTTGCCAGAGTCAGCAGGCTGTAGCAGAGGTAGTAGGACTGAAAAATGAACAAGTCCTTTTAGTAAAGCTACAGTGGCCTTCAAGGACATTTCTACCAGGTCTTTTATGAAAAATGCAAATAAATTCTACACACTTTACCGGTCAAGTTTTTTAAATACGTGATTATTTAGAAATCTACACAAACTAAAAAAAAAAATCAAATTAAGTTAAAGTAAAATAAAAGTTAATGACCTGTTGGTCCAGGGTGACCATGTCCTCTTCCTGATCTTGCCGAGTAGTGCGGCTCCTCAGGCCTCGCAGAAGGGCCGAGGGTTGCATACGGGGAAGGAATGGCCGCAGCTCAGACAGCTAAGCATGGCAGAGCAGACACAAATATATAAGATAACAAAATAAATGTATTGCATATAAAGTTATTAAAGATCTTCTAAAGGCATTTAAGGCCCTAAAAGGAAAGTGTATTGGTTTCAGGTTACACACAGAAACATTACCTGCATCTCTTCTTCTCTAGGTGTGTAGGTGCAAGTTCCATCCAACAGTTTGGAGATCATGGCCAAGCTCAGATGTCGACGCAGCTGCCTGCATGAACACAGAATTCAACAGTTGTATTATTTCCAATATTGTTATTTGAAAGTAATTCAAATGAGAACGGATACAAGCAGACAACAGATATGAAATGTGTGAAAAAGGACTTACTTTCCCCGTGTGTTGTCAGGCAGGAGTTGAACCACCAGGCACATGTTGTGGTGGTCGCCAGTCAGATCAGTCAGGGCCTGACAGATTCTGGGCAACTGAAGAACACATTTTAGATCAATATCAATATTTTTGACATTCTATTTTTGTTCATAATATTATTATGATAAATATGCCGTTGTTGGTTTGGGACTTAATTTGTCCGTCCGTTACTCTTTTATTATCTGGGAATTATTTATCCAAATAAAGTCTGTTCACGAAAATGTACAGGCGATATCTGTATATGGAATAAATATATATTCTGCGTTTAATAATATTTTTACTTAGGTGTAGAGGTCATGTACGGGGATCCGTTTCAATAATGTACATTTTCGTAAGTGAAGCAAGAAAGAGAGAGCGAGCAAGAGTCTAATTTCATAAAGCATGAAATCCAAAGGGAAGAAATGATTACTAAAATATCCCAATATTCGTCTACTAACACAGGCCAGTTGCAGTCTTGAACATATGATGAATCCAATCCAACTCACAGACCCATCCCTCCCTTGTTCCAAATGCTGATTATTTACCCACACATTCCTCAACACATATTTTCAAAACAATGGCATATATTGTCCATGTTGGGCCACGACAGGATCTTACATCACTCCACACACGATTATGTAATAGTGAAAACTGAGAGTGTAGGCTAAAAGTGGTTTGCTTGTCTGCTCTTACACTGAGGGCTCTGTAAACTGGTATGTTATCAAAGGGGGTCAACCGTAGCTAGCAAATTGCCCATTTACAGAGTCTAGGCTGTGTATTAACACCGATTTTGTTTTCAGCGCACTCACAGTACAGACAGGTAGCGGATCATGAGAAGATATTTGCTGATTTTTGACAAAATAAAAAGTTTCCCCAGAATCACTGACTCCACCTTTAATTCATGGTTCCCATTCATTTACAAGCAACTATGCAAATCAAGAAGGGAGACACATGCACTCACCATAGTGTCCCAGTCCCTGAAGTTGTAGACAATTTGGTACATGAACGGATACAGTTCCACACTGGACTGGAGGATGAGACGTGATTCCAGACCGACACGTCCCACCACCGTCATCAGCAGCAGCAGCTCATTGTCGCTGTACGCCCGCGGACACAGGCCCATACAGTAGGACAGGTACTGCAGGCCAGACACAAAGAAGTAGTGAGTTATCTGAGGGAGACGCTGTGCTCTCTGCCAAACTCTTTCCCACAGTCAATGATTGAATTCCTTCGCGATTTTTCTCTACATCTATTGCAGCATGTCCGTCCTGGGAGAGGGATCCCTTACTTTGTCGACTCTCGCTGAGATTTCTCAATTTTTTTTAATCCTGATAAAGGTTTTTTTACTGGGAGTCATTTCTCAGCCGAGCTAAGGGTGTAAGGGCAGAGGGTGTCATACTATATGGAATGTAAAGCCCACTGAGGCAAATGTCTATTTGTGATATTAGGCTATACAAATAAAACTGATTTGATTTCACAGACATGCGAGCAAAACTGATCCTATCAGAAACCCTGTGTCCTGTGGCGGCTAACCTTGAAGATGTTGTTGCAGTTGTGTCCAGGGAAAGCCCTCGGTTCTTTCTTGTTGCTGGAGGGACTCTCACTTTTGATGTAGACGTCCTCCCTGCACAGACACATTAGATGAACAACTTTCAGTTCACATCTTAAAGTAGCTAGGAGGAGTTTTCAGTTTTTGATGATTCAAGCAGCACCTTTGGACAAAAGTGTCACACACCAGCGCCCAAGTGCGTGCGTTTGTTTAGGAAGCACGTGACGGCGTCCATAAAGAGAGAATATAGGATGCGCCGCAATGAGGAAATTTATTAATATTTATCTATGTAAGATTAATAATGGTAATATGACGATGGTGGATCAAAGTAAAATTTGATCAAGTACCATTCATAAACACAGGATGCTTACACTTTTTTATAAACATTGGAAAGTTCCTCAAAGGAAGTTTAAGCTTTTAAAAAGAAAGCAAAGCAACAGGAATGTTACTTACAGCAAATCTCCCTCTGTGAATCGAGGCTGAAAATTCTCAAACGGGAAGAGAGTAACAAACGCGACGCCCATATTCATCAGGACCAGCGCCACATCCGCCAGACTGGGCATCCACACCTGGAACTGCTTGCTATCGTTTTTCACTGAGGAAGCATACACAGAGAACAATGTTGAAAACATGTTAAATGTCTCAACAATAGCACAGAAAGTGAGTGAGTGAGTGAGTGAGTGAGTGAGTGAGTGAGTGAGTGAGTGAGTGAGTGAGTGAGTGAGTGAGTGAGTGAGTGAGTGAGTGAGTGAGTGAGTGAGTGAGTGAGTGAGTGAGTGAGTGAGTGAGTGAGTGAGTGAGTGAGTGAGTGAGTGAGTGAGTGAGTGAGTGAGTGAGTGAAACAGACACTGACCTATTTGATAAGCAGCAGTGCAGGCGATGTCGCAGAGGGCCTGCAGTATATTTTCGGACACCAGCCTCTCGCTATGGACTGACATCATCTGTCGAGACAAACAAAGAAATACTGCCAAAGCTCAGACATTTGGAGAAAAATCCCTTTAACAAACAGATGGTGTGTGTGTGTGTGTTTGTTTGTATGAGTGTGAGTGTGAGTGTGTGTGTGTGTGTGTGTGCGTGGGGGGGACCTACCTTGAATAGGAAACGTGTAACCTGAGTTGGACAGGGTGATCGACTGTCGTAAGCTTCCTGGAACAATTCGATATTCACCCATAATTTCAGTTGAGCGGGGCTGGACCTGATAGAGCGACAGGGGAACATGGTGGTCAATATAACGGCAAGGATTAACACATCCAACAATATAAAGAGCTGGATGGAACTAACAACCAAACTGCAGGTATATCTTCCCAGCTAAAAATAGGGCTGTAAGCATTAACGCATAAATTAGAGATTCATTCTCATTGGGACATAAGTGTCATTTTCTTTAAAATCGCCATCATCTTGTCACTTCGACGAACCCTTTTCCTTGTTGTAAAGCCAACAATGTTCAACAATACACTTCTGAATGGCTCTTTTAAATTTATCTTTTGCTTCAAAAAAACTACCAAACAGCTCAGTCAACAAGTCAAACGTAATATGCCCGTTGTGTGAAACAGAAATAAAATATCACTGAAGTATGTTGAGTGGAAGCTACCACGTTAAGTACGAACTAAAGCCTACAAGTGCAGCTCAGACGGATAATAACAAGCACAGTTAAAGCACTATTTTGGAGTGTGCAGAATCAGATAGGGTTGGCAGTCTTCAGTATTGAGATACATTGCTCTACGCCTTTATGCGTGTTAACAAACACAAACACAACTTGCCACAGGAGTGTTTTCTGAACCGTCCCCTGTGGATTGACCATGCACTTTCTGAGCTGCAGCGTGTCTTGGTCGAAGATGCGGCCAAATTTCTCCAGGTTGAAAACCACTTCTCCCGGAGCGACTTCCTTTATGGCGTTGGACATCAAGGAATAGCGCTGCAGGAATTCCCTAGGAAACAATGACAACCAAACACAAAAATTCAGATTACAGTTGGTTACTATCCTACTAAGCAAGGAATGTGTCCCAGTGACAAGGTATCATGTATCTAGGCACGGGCCGGTAACGGGTTACAAGGTATACAGCAGTTTGAAAAGTCAAGTTTTAAAAAGCACTAGTATCTTCTGTCATACCGTTCTAAGGTATTGACTTACTGATGTTCAGATGAGATGCCCTCCTCGCGGGTCTCCTCAGCCTCCTCATATTCGGCTAGTCTCAACAGGTCTTCTTCACAGGCCGTTAGAAGTTGCGTCTCAATCTCTTTAGCTCTGGTGGATAAAAAGAATGTGGAGAACGTTAAGACATCTCATTTGGTAGCCACTGTTGCTCAAATCACAAGAAAAGAAGTGAATAAAATACTTTTTGTTGGTGTTTATTTCCTCTAGCATCTGATCGAGGGTGTTCTTGTAGTTGGCCGACTTTGTGGCGGGCGGAAAATTCTGCTGTGGGAAAAACAACAGACAAAACATTAGATCC
This sequence comes from Ammodytes marinus, assembly GCF_949987685.1. Taxonomy (NCBI): domain Eukaryota; kingdom Metazoa; phylum Chordata; class Actinopteri; order Uranoscopiformes; family Ammodytidae; genus Ammodytes; species Ammodytes marinus. The sequence goes on along the minus strand of NC_137215.1, from coordinate 5,865,337 downwards.
AAATATTACAAGTTGAATCTAAAGGTCATATAACATTCTCATTTTCAGATTAAAAATTGTAATTTGGTCATGTACAAGAAACTGTTTTCATGGTTTATGTCCAAAAAATCCTTAATATTTCTCACAATACCATAACGGAATCTCCACTTTTCAGCCTTTTTATGAAACGCCCTGTTCTAGACCCTGCATCTTTAAGCCCCCCCTTCCAAAAAGCACAGTCTGCTTTGGTTGGCACCGAATTGAACTGCCAGTTGGCGTGGCTTTCTCCCTTATGACGTCATAAGGGAAGAGTTATCTGACTAGGGCTGTTGAACACAGGTTTTCAGAAAGGTGGAGGTGGAGAAAAAAAGATAGTGACGTTTTCTTTTATACATTGGGAGTCTCTAATCACACCAGGGACCCATACTAATATTGAAAAACAATAAAGATGTGCATATTTCATAATAAGTGACCTTAAAGGTGCAGTGTGTAATATGACATCATCAAGAAAGTTCTAGAAAGTTCTAGAATGCAACACTCCCTTGGTAACCCCACCCCTCTTGAATAATAACAGAAGCTACAGCGGCCTTCAAGGACAAGAACAATTCTAAATTTTAAACAATGCACCTGATGACATTCCAACCAACATGGATTCCTCCATAAGACTTGCCCTCTCAATGTACAAAATGTATATAAATATTTGTAATTCTCCGCTCAGGAGGGTAATTCAGATTATTGGCAGAGGTGATTTTACACCAATGAGGACATATTTATGAATGAGGATATTGATTTTAGCTAATAAATTACTTAAAATGTTACACAGTGTCCCTTTAAACTGGTTCGTTAAGCTTAGCCAGTTTTTAATCACCCATTCATACTTTACTGTAGAACAAAGTGTTGCCATGTGGAGCTTACAGTTCTGGGCTGGCTGCTGTGGTGTCCCGGTGTACTGGGCTCAGAGAAGGCTCCTTTCTCCGGAGTGTCTGGAGGCGGCTTGGTGACGCGCTTCATCATCTCCTGCAGTGAAATGAGCTGCTCCTCTTCACTGCTATGGGAGTCCTGCGTCAGATCCAAGTCCACTGCAAAGCTCAGGCCCAGGTCCAGGTCCAGCTCCACGTCTATGGGATCCTCTTCATTCACCTGCTTGCTGCCCTCTCGACTGGCCTGCCTTTCCTTCAGCGGTGGCAAGGAACATTGAGATGTGGTAGAAGATTTTTCAGAGGCAGCGGTGTCCGTCCCTGAAAGAGCTGGTTTTAAATCCTTTGGTCCAACTGATGGGCGTTTGTGTACACTTTCTTCGGGGGTGAGGGATCTTAAATCCTCTAGTTTAACCCTCTGTAGAGTCACAGTTGGCATGGAGACGTGTGGATGACGTGCCTGCGACGAGGAAGAGACTTGAGGAAAGATGTTCGTGTCCACTGAGTGAGTAGAACTTGTCACTGTGGCGCTTTGAGTTTTTTGACACGAGGATCCAGTAAGTGAGTTACTACTAGAGCTAGTCTGGGTGCTAGGTGAAAACATTTTCTCTGGCGTGATAGTTCCCCCTTCCATCTTGGGCTTTGCAGTCTTCTGGCCGTTGCTGACCACGTAGGTCAATGGATCTGGGGTGAAGAGCTCTTCATAATCATTCTGGAATGAATGTCGTCGTGAGTGAGCAGTTTTGTTCCGTTCCAACGTGCGACCATTTTGAGAACCCGAATAGGAGTTTGAAGCCGGTTTAAGAGTGCCATTATCTGACTCTGCAGAATCATCTCTGCTCAGAGTCTTAACTGTTGGGATGGAGGCCCTTCTGCGAGTATGATCAGTGTTGTGGCAGTTTGAGTTAAAATAAGGTGAGCTACCTGTGTCCCTCGGGGGACCCTCATAGGACAACGAAGCGCACAATTTTCTTTTATCATTGTCCTCCCTTCTTTTCTTCAAACTTAGCTTTGAAGGTGAACTTAACTCTATTACCTTCATCGGATGAGTTTGAACGGCATTGATATAGGCCTGCTTCGCCCCCATTGGTTGTCTCGTTATACAATGTTTAGTAGACAATGGCGCGCAGGATGACTGGGTGGGTGTTGATAGGCCATATGCTGGTTCTGTGCTAGGGCTGTCTGTTGTTTTGGGTAAAAGTTCCGAGACTGAGGAAGGCCTTGGTGGAGGTTGGGACGCCAGTGAAGTGCAAAATGAGTTGGTGGGTTCAGGTGTCTGTGCTTTGCCAGAATTTAAACTCTGGGAACAAAGTTTTTTTGAACCGTCGTCACCGTCCTCCGACTCCCTGCGCCTCTTCTCAGATGAGCAATTCAAGTCCACTGCTGGAGACAGACAAACACATGACAATTTAATTAGTTTTACAAATATTCCAGTGTTCATTCACACTTTCCAATGCCAGAGTTCCACAAAATGTTACTATGCAAATGTGTAAACCTTCTGATCATTTCCCATAGGCTGCAATCTTGTTAGAGTAACAGCCAGAAACAGTATGTAGCTCCCAACAGCTCAAGCTAACATTTGTGTTTTGTGAGGGTAATTACTATTATATTAATCATTATTATTATTATTTGTTTTTGTTATATTGTCAGGTATTGCTTATAAAATACAAGTAAAACTTTTGACCTCCTCCTGTGTATGTGTGCAACGCAGAGGCTAGACGGTTGAGGAGTTGTTAGATAAGGGTTAGGGTTAGTCAACAGTCAACAGTTAGGATGTTTGGAAAGAGTTGGGGGAACTAGACAAACTGGCTTTTCAGTTTCAACATTTTTTACACATTTATTACCTTAAAGAGAGTACAAGTATGAGAATATGAAAATGCAACTTTACACATCTGTTGAGTATTTTCTTTTGACAATAATATTACCTGGAATAAACTTTTCACTTGAAGGTGTTAGTTTGAGTTGTCGGTCCTGAAAAAGAAACAAATGTATTCCCTTAGAAAAATCCACAGAAACAACAGTTTTACCATGCTTACAACACTACCAAAGAACGAGCTTCACCTGGGTCATTTGTTTTCACAACGGCATGTTTATGAGGAGACAACCAGTTAACAAATGTGATGCAAATAAACTATAACAGTAAACAGACTTACTAAGCAACTGACAAATGCTCTTTAGACTTGTGTAAGACTTGCTAGTTTGAGACCAAGCTTGTAGCCTGGTTACAGACCTCTGAATCACTGCTAACTTCTAGAATAGGTCTCATATTGTGTGTATTGATGGCTGTTAGAAATTACACCCAGGCCAATTATAACTTTTTTGAAAATAGAGCCGTAATCTTTCTGTGGCAAAAAACCTGGATGAGATTAAAGCAGCTCTACATCTTGTTGAAACTTGAAAGTCGTCTTGCAGAAATGAAAATACTATTAAACCCTTATTTTCTATGATCAACACGACAAATGTATTACTCAATCAGTAGTGAAGACAGATTCGCCATTACTGGTTCTGGACAAAATATAATCCTCGGAACAGAGACTAGCTAACATTATACTGATTCAGACTGAATTAAAAGGGTGAAAAATAAGGCAATTTCATCTAACGCTACATCACCTGCTTTTTACTTTTAAAAATCCCAAGCTGTCCCTGAAAGAATGCTGGACATTACCCAGTCTGCCCCAATAATAATGTAACAACGTATTACATTATGGAGAGAGAATAATATTTTGCTTTCTTCATAATATAATAAGTGAACCAAAATGCATTAGGTTGTTACCTGCCTGGCTTGAGAATTGTGTAATGAAGAGAAAAACAGCTCAGAATTATTTAACATACCTCTAGAGTCTAAACTTGAACTTTCATGAAACATATGATACACTTTACCTGGCAAGGGGCTACAGCACTTTGCATGATGGGTAACCTGGACCCTCTACTCCTGTCAGCAAGATGTGTATTGTGGAAAGGCTTGCACTCCCACTGGGTTGACTGGCTTCTACCCCAGTCCGGGTCTGAGAGGGGAACGAGACAAGCTTTTGGATGCGCTCTGGTATTGAGTAATGCTCCTATCGGGGGCCGTTTCAGCTGGACGGTTTGCATTGGACTCCTGCTCCTCACATCTTGGGACTGAGCCTTACAGAGAGATTGAGTGGAGTTATGACAAGTATAATACAGGTCTTAAAAAAAGTAGCGCGGTCAAACATTTGTCTTTTTAAAATTGAGATTAACCGTGGAATTTCAAATAGTTAGTCGTGATAATAAAAAAAATGTATTGCATGTTTAAAATGCTATTATTTTGCATTTCACAATACGTTCAGTCCATTGTAACAACGTAAAGCAATTCCTTACTAGTTCATCTTGAATGGAAACCAAATTAATACATAGAAAGTTAGTTTATAAATTTCAATTCCAAAAGAGTGCAATAAGCAATTGCAATTGTTTATTAATTAAACTTTGCCTTTATAAAAAAATAATAATGTTGCGTTAATGCTGACAGCCCTAAAAAAATTTAAAATTTCAACAAAACAATTTTTCACAAATGGTCACATTAAACAACAGAAAAAATACCTTGTTAGACTCTAGTCTTTGCACTGTTGCAGTTCTACCTCCCGGGTAACACAGAGTGATCCTGGGTCCAGTCGTTTGGCCTCTCCCGATGTGGGGGGACAGGGAGTGGTTGCTTAAATCCTTCATGAACTGAGGCGATGCAACACCGTCAGTGGAGCTGACGGGAGCCAGCCGTGGTGAGCACAGAGACCGTGTTGGTGGCGTAGCAACCGGCTGCAAAGGGCCCAGTCTGTCCCTAGGCGTGAGATGGGACCTATTCACAGGGGAACCAGGGTTAGTGGGACTGAGTGAATGAATTGGTCCCCGAAAATGAGGAGAGCAAAGTGGGGAAGCCAGTCTCTCCAGGTGGCAACGCTCTGGGCCTTTAAGTGGCAACATTCCCCGCGGTGACGGGTCGGGAAGCAGGTGGTTAGGGACCCGAGAAGGCTGCATTGGTGCCTCCTGAAGAATCGATGCAAAATGGGGTACGGAGGAGTGCTGCTGGAATCCAAGGTCCTTCACTAGAAAACACAGAAGGGACATTTGTGAATGACGGTCCTAAGTACGGCTGCAGGAAAACCTTTAATATTCGAAAACACTGTTGAATATTGCGATGACAATATAATTTGCGATAATTAAACAAATCAATAAAATACACATGGAATAGTTATTTATTGCAGGTCAAGCAGTCTTTGTTATACACATACCTTGACATCAACATTCCTAAACAATCCTTAAATATTTGCTCTAGCACAAACTGGGCTGACCTATCTGCCACCCACCCAGCACCTAAATGCTTGTAAAGCTGCAGCATCAATCTGTTGGTGTTAGGTGACATTTTTCTTTGTCATGCGAAGTGACACAAGTATGTTTTTCTAGTTGCATCATTTTACAACAAACGGTTCCATCACTTATTTAGGGACTATATGCTGAAGCTGAAATAAGTAATTGATGCTCAGTTTTTCGTGAACGTAGAACTTATAACAGGATGATTGTGCTACAACACTGCATCTTATTTTTCTTTAGTTTTAGTTAGTTGTACCTAATAAGAACAGCTAGCTGTGTTGAACAACAAATTCCCCAGCATTACTAGTACACATTAAGTTAAAAGTGCACAATGAATACAACTGCACAGCATCCTTAGCACAGACATGTAGGTTTAAAACGTAGTTAAATAAATGCAGTTTGTTTTCTGACAACACATGAGGATTCAGGAGCTGACACTTGAACCCACCTTTAGTCCTCGGGTAAAAATAGTCTGTAATAGTTCTGCAAGGGAAGTCAGAGAGGGAAGTGGAAGTTTTTCTGACTTTGTTTCGATAGTCAAAGATATTTTTTGTCACCAAGACGACAACAATGCAACTCAGCAGTGCAGTTCAAATAGTCGAGAAGCGACAAAGGTAGCACGAGCTGTCTGTCCCGTCATATGCAACACAGTAGTCGCACCTGCCAATCACAGCGTGCGACGTGAACACATATGTTAAACAGTAACACAAGTAAGTGAAGCTTACTTGACTTTGAAATACGGTTGTGTTGCTGCTTGGGCATTATAAAACGCTTCTTCCATCACACAATCTTAATCATAAACATGGCGCTGACAAAGTAACACAGCAGTAAATACAGCATTATCAAGCATTCGCTAGCAGGCAGCTCAAAAACATAGGTAGCTATCAGTGGCCAAACCAAACACGTTAGCAAGGAAACTGACAGCGAGCGCGTGTTTACATAGTTTAAACAACATATACTGTGTTGTAGCTTAGCGTTGAAGCAGTTTTTGTTGCGTAATATCAGAGCGTTTATTACCGGCTTTCTCTCTGCCTGACTCATTTGAAATTAAATAGAAAATAAGACAGTCTTTGTTTCAGGAAGTGCCTCTGTTTAGCTACTTTGCTAACGCGCTGACAAACTTAGCGACGGACAGTAAACAAAACTAAACCTGTCGAGTTTTTTTTACTTACCGAGTTTTTCCTGTATTTTCTGTTGCTCTTCTCATTTTGAGCAGTAAACAAACTGTCTGTATTCAGTGAAGGCGGTAACAACAAACTCAGAGCTCCATGCTCAAATCTCATCCGCGGAAGCTTCTCCCGCCTGTAGCTTCTTGTAGCCGACAGACACAACATACGCGCAAAGGTTTGTGGGACATGGAGTCCAAAGGTGCTCCATCGAAACTTGACAAAAATATTCTTTTTACAGTATACTGTCTATGGTAAAAAAAAATAGTACTACAGTTTCTTTTAACTTTCTTAATATTGCCCCACATGGCTTTTACTTCTATCAACTTCGAGTATGTATACAATGTAATGCAATTTTTGTAGCCTACAACAGGTGTGATAAAAAAATGTTTAAACAAATGTCACTATTACTTTAATTCTGATTTTTTTGAAGTGGGTCTGATCAACAATATTTGAAGTGATCAGCTCAGAAAAACCCAATTAAAATGTAGTAAAAAGTAATTAAATATATGTCATGGAAAGTAAATATGTTATCCAAAAGCTAGACTTGATGTAAGCATGTACCACTATGTGGAAAATGTTTTATTAACTGTAAGTAGACACAAGTAGACACAAATGCATGAGATGTGTACATAGTTGTACATGTATTGAATCAGAGCTTTCAGTGTACATTTAACCAATGCAGAAGGAATTACAATGATGTAAGACATATTTCAAACCAAGTCCTTGCAAACCACCATTACTGGTTCATTTGGTTGTGAGGTCAGCTGTAGGCATTTGACTGTAGGAGCAGGAGGCACATGAAAAGGCTACTATGACAACAAGAGGCAAGGCAGTCACACAGAATAACAAAGATTAAGGTTACATTTGTGTTCGGTTAATCGTACATCACAATGTTACTGTGTAGCCTAGCGACTATAACCCAAATGAAAGATGTATTCCGTACACAGTGCAATACTGGTGGCAATGCCGTATTTAGCACCATTAACATTTGACTAAACTTGACAGCACAGAGAAAAAAACAGATTGTCAGAAAATAAACAAACATTTACAGGATACACTGACGCTGCACAAATACCAATCATAGACACAGAAAGTAAGAGAATAGGACCGTTTATTTGTCCTTACTGTCCCTCCCTGCTCTCAAGAGACTGCAAACATCCCTTTATCAGTGGAATGCTTAAAGTAAATGCTCTGAAAAGTGAGATAGAAAATACAGTAAGATGTTCGCCCTTTGCAGTGGTCCCTTTAAGGTTCAGTAGTATTAAATTAATATTTTTTTAAATTAAATTATTATAGACTACAGTAAATAATAAGGCTGTTTAAGCAGGTCATGATGAATTCACTGTTATCTGACACACATTCATATAACATCCTTACCAGCACCAGGAGAGACGGCAGGATGCATTGCAACAAAGTAATGTATTAGTATGTGACTATGTAAAACTATCCATTTCAGTTTAATGCTACCTTCTTGAAGAGGTTAAAAAAAAGAATGGACCATTTCAGCAAAAAAATATTTACAATCTCTTGAGAGCACTGGCTGCCCTGGTCCAACTATATATTATCTCTGCACTGTGCAAGTAGAGTGAGGTGTACTTGACGTGTATTACAATCCAAAATAAATAAGGATCGATGAAAAACACACTGATCTGAGGCCAGTTGTTTGGGACCACCACCTACACTGTCACACACACACAGAGAGAGAGGGCGTTTCTGTTGCTTTACTTCTTGGCCTTTCCTTGAGCAGCGACGGCCTCCATGGCTTTGCGTACGGTCTCTTCGTCTCCCAGGAACTGCATCGGTTTGACGGGCTTCAGGTTCTTGTCGAGCTCGTAGAGGATGGGGATTCCAGTCGGCAGGTTCAGCTCCATGATGGCTTCATCCGACATTCCTACAGGTGGCAGCACACGCAAACAGTTGTGGCACGTTAGTTGGGAGATTGGGAGGTTGCCGTTCCTCTCACTATAAATATGAATACTGTTAGCATTTACTATTCTAGCAGGATTGTTGACAACAATATGATTTGAGTGACATTTTTAAATAAATGACAGTAGAAAAATCACGTTTGTATTTCAAGAATACAATAATCAGACCGGTGATATAACTGAGGGACCTTAACATTGTGTAATAAAAATAAAAAAGATTAACAATGTATTTTTTAAAAGGCGATCAATATTGTGTATTGGCCATTAAGTGTTGGCAGGACTTTCTTTTTTCTTTTCTTTAAGTTGAGTATTTTTTTTATGTCTGTAAAATTTGTATGATAAAATGTGTGGGAGAAGTTAGGAAACCTCCATATATTATTTATCAGGGTGCACCCTGGTCATGGCAGCATACAACTCAATGTTTAAAAGTTTGGCCACCCACCCTCTAGGTGCTTAACGATGCCTCTCAGACTGTTGCCGTGGGCAGCGATCAGAACCCTCTTCCCCCGTTTGATCTGCGGGGCGATCTCCTGGTTCCAGTACGGCAGCGCCCGCGCGATGGTGTCCTTCAGGCTCTCACAGGACGGGAGCTGCTCCTCAGACAGGTCGGCATAGCGACGGTCCTAAGGGGGAAGACAATATCAATGTTAGCATGTTATAAGTATTTGTGAAACGATAGAGTGAGTGATTGAGTAAAGCTCTCTATTTGAGACATTAGGCATGAAGTAAGAGTATCACTCATAACCCACGATCCAAAAACAAGAAAAAATATTGTAATGTTGGATTGGACTCATAGATCATAAGCAATAAAGCATTAGTTGTTGAGTGTATTGCAATGGATGAAGAAGTTTAACATGTTTAAAAATAAATAAAAAATACATATTGGAAGAAAAAGTGCCATCTGCTGGATCTAGTGAGACACTGCCCCTCTTGCCCTAATGCAAAATCACCACTGCTGTGTACGCAGACTCATAATCGGCTTGTTTCAACTTTGACTGAACTTTGAACTTGAACCTAGCAGACCTCGTTATTGCCACATTGTCACATATTAACTCACCTTGGACATACTATTGGGTAATAACAGTCGTGCATATGTTCCCAAATACTATGAGACTGCAGTGTTTGGTAATGGCTGTCAGATTACATATGCACCTTGAATATGTATAATTGTAATGCATTTGGATTTTCAAGATGACAATGCCCCTCCCCTCAAAATACTTTTGTTTCTTTGCCAGGCAAGCTTTGTCACTAAGAGTGTGTTGTTAAAGAACTGCCTGGTTGAATAAAGATCAAATAAATAAACAAACCCATTCATGATGACGTCATAGCTGATTATAAGGCCTGAATGCAGATATCAGATCTGGTTTTGATTAGTCTTTGTTCCTTGTAGTGGGTTGCTCAATATATACTTTAGCATTTATTTCTTCACAGACTGACATAGCTCTTTCGGTTGTGAGTGTAGATATGATATGACTCCGTCCGCCCCCCTCCTAGCTTGCACAGTTGCACTTTAAAAAAGGGACTAAAAGGACAATGTTTTCTCTTTTAATTTTTTTTTAGGTATTTGATACTATTTATTGTGTGAGCATTGATTTTTGAGGCTGCATGAGAACATTTTGTTGTATGGTTCTACTGCACAATGCGGAATAAGTTTTTTGTTGAAGAACACGTCACTATAGTCCAATATGAAAACAAATCTTTACTTAGTTTCAAAAGACAATACAGATGATTATGGTCAGCATTCATGCATGGAGAAAAGACCAGAGCATCCTGCTCAGAGCAATGCCAGGGTCTTGACTGAGTTGTATACACAAAATGAGCTGCTTTATACAGAAGGGTTGACATGGTCAGATAGGTAGAATAACAATGGAACAATCAAGTTTGGTTCTTGATGACATCAATGATAATCTGAATCTGGGAGCTTCCAGGATGGCCCACACCCCTATGGGAGTCAGCCCAATCGGACTGATTTAATTACAATAGAAAGTCCAGACAAGATACATCAGTAGTCAAGATGAGAGGAAATACACTTCATACAATGATCAAATAATGAATGTAGAAACAAGAGTAGAATTAAACTAATCAATATAAAATTGGCTTCCACAACAATGACAAATAAAGTATATTATATATTCTATATCTCACCTTGCTGATGACGGAGTAGTAGTCGTGCTCGGGGCCCATGGAGGGAGGGGGGGTGTCGAAGGAGCGTCTCCAGATTTTGACCTGAGCCTCTCCGTGCTTTGCGGCCGTCTCTGCCTTGTTGAGTCCGGTCAGACCTCCGTAGTGGCGCTCGTTCAGCCTCCAGGTCCGATGCACGGGGACCCACATCTGGTCAATGGCATCCAGCACGTGCCACAGTGTACGGGTGGCACGCTTCAGCACAGAGGTGTAGCAGATGTCAAACTCATAGCCGGCATCTGAAAGTGAGAGGGAAAGAGAGTGAGAAATTAGATAATGATTTTTGTTCACAAATAAACATAACATTACACACATACTGTATACATACATGTACAAAATTATTATAATTACATACTTTTTAATACTTTAAATAAGAATTTGGATACCGTCACCGTTTCTTTCAGCCTCACAAGGCATTCAGGGAATAGACAAGTCTGCACTTGTTGCATTGAACATAACATCTGATATGAATGATGCCATGAAGAGAGTTACCTAACCTAACTGAAAATACAAGGTGTAATGTGGCTATATTTACATCTACAGCAACTGTTTTAGATTTATTTGACGATTTCTTTCTGAATTGAAAAAGTATTACATTTGAGAAGCTGGAATTGTTTCATGCACAACATTTTTGCTGCAAAAATTCAAAAAGAATGCTTGTTGGTTTTTGTGTTTGTCAAATGATGACTGCACTCTGGATATAATATAAAAGGCCTATCCATTCATTAGTGGGCCAATATGTCTCTCTCTCTCTTCTGTGATTCCTCCCTGTTGTCCTGCTGAAAAACAGCAAGCCAGATGAATGATGTCCACTTAACAAAACGGAACAACAAATAGATAAATGCTATGCTATTTATATCAATTAACTAACAGACAGTAAGACCTCAGAACTGGGGTGATAATCCACACTTTTTTCCTTATTTTTTTTTGAGTGAGGATTCGAGCAGCAGCAGTTATAAGTCATTTTAACTTTCCTGCTCTATGGCTTTCTGTAATAGCATTATAGGCTACCAGTGCAGCCATATTGAGGCATCTCTTCTGCACGTTTGCACACCTTCCACACAGTCCAGACACGCTCGGCAGGCGGCGGTCTGTGTTCTGATGAGGCAGTCATGCAGAGGATGTTATGTAACCACCCAGCCGTGCATTGGCCTCAGGCTACTGTATTTCATTCAGAGATATTATCACAGTAAGCGTTCGGAGCAATAATTAGCACATTCGTCCCCACCTTTCAGGGCCTGTCCTCCTCTCTTCGCTTCTTTCTCTCCGGTTTCGCTCAAATCTGCATCGAACCAGCCGCAGAACCGATTCTCCTGGTTCCAGTTGCTCTCTCCGTGACGAATCAGCACCAGCTTGTAGACAGCCATGTTTGGTTACTAGACCTATAACACGCCCGAGTTAAATGGATGAATAATACAATTTTAGGTCGGTAACCAGTTTGAAGAGAAGAAGACAGGTCCACACTGTTGCTGTCAGTGTCAAACCGGATGGGGTTTTTATATGGCGCGGATTGGCTACTCCCCTACTTCCTGGTTTTCACATCGAATGAGATTCCGCTAAAGTAGTATCGTTTACTTCTCGACCAATGACAGCGGTGGGCGTCAACTGCGGGGACTGTTCCCTGACCTTCATACTGAACGTTGTACTGTATTGACTTCATTCATCTATCTATCTATCTATCTATCTATCTATCTATCTATCTATCTATCTATCTATCTATCTATCTATCTATCTATCTATCTATCTATCTATCTATCTATCTATCTATCTATCTATCTATCTATCTATCTATCTATCTATCTATCTATCTATCTTTGTCTTTCTGTCTGTCTGTCTGTCTGTCTGTCTGTCTGTCTGTCTGTCTGTCTGTCTGTCTGTCTGTCTAAATATATATCTATCTATCCATGCATCTATATCTGCAGAGTTGACATTGTAAAAGAAATTGAGCATTAGAAAAAATAAAATAAAATATCTGTCTTACATTTTGTACTCCTGGTTATCTTTTTTTTATATTGGCAACACCCTTTTAATTACATACAATGCAAGAATGCTGTTTTTTTCTGGAGAGGCTTCTTTTTTTGATTGCTGGCTGCTAATTGTATAATGAAAGATATAGGTTGGACAATTGTGTGTGTGTGTGTGTGTGTGTGTGTGTGTGTGTGTGTGTGTGTGTGTGTGTGTGTGTGTGTGTGTGTGTGTGTGTGTGTGTGTGTGTGAGTGTGTGAGTGTGTGTGTGTCTAAGTAAAAAACCTGTGGGCTAACGAACATATTCATTACTCTCATCACTCTGCTGACCTTTGCAGTTTATTGTTGGAGCCTCTTACACACACAGTTCTTGTGATTTAATATAAACACCTTTTAATACCTGTTTCACACGTGACTCATATGCGACTCTTGCGTTCATTTGTATCATCTGTAGTTGCATTATTATTTTACTGCATTTCCATGATCCTGTTTCGTATAGGCAGGTCAAACCAATGAATGTGAATACATAAATACAGTCATATGAAAAAGTTTGGGAACCCCTCTCAGCCGGCATTATAATTGACTCTGCTTTCACAAAAAAAATATAAAAGTGGTATGTCTTTAATTTACCAGGAACAGCTAAGTACTGGGATGTTTTCCAAACAAAGATTTTTTGAAAAGCAGTATTTGGTTGTATGAAATAAAATAAAATGTGAAAAACTGGCTGTGCAAAAATGTGGGTACCCTTGTGGTTTTTATAACAGCATGTAAAACTGATGACTTTAAACACAAAGTTGGTTGGATTATGTTGTTAAGCCTTGAACCTCATAGAAATGTCTGTTTAATCATGAGAAAATTTATTTTAGGTGCCTAAATGCAAGTTGCACTTCTCTTTGACTCTCTGCTGAAGTGAGACAGAATGGGATCATCAAAACAGCTCCCAAAAGATCTGAAAAACAAAGATTGTTCATTGTCATGGTTTAGGGGAAGGCTACAAGAAGCTTTCCCAAAGGTTTCAATTGTCAATTTCGACAGTAGGGAACGTTGTCAGGAAATGGAAGGACACAGGCACAGTGGCAGTTAAACCCAGGCATGGCAGACCAAGAAAAAAACAGGAGCGGCATAGGTGGAGGATTGTGAGAATGGTTGCACACAACCCACAGATCACCTCCAAAGACCTGCATGAACATCTGGCTGCAGATTGTGTACCTGTACATCGTTCAACAATTCAGCGCAATTTGCACCAAAACATCTGCTTTTTATAAAGACCAAATAACTTAATTTTTGTCTCATCAGTCCAAAGCATTTTCTTCCAATATAAATCTGGCTTGTCTAAATGAGCTTTTGCATACTCCATGCAACTGTATCTGTGGCGTGGGCGCAGAAAGGGCTTCCTTCTCATCACCTGCCATACAGATGTTTTGGTGCAAATTGCACTGATTTGTTGAACCATGTACACAGATACACAATCTGCAGCCAGATGTTCTTGCAGGTCTTTGGAGGTGATCTTTGGGTTGTGTGCAACCATTCTCACAATCCGCCGCATATGCCGCTCTTGTACTTTTCTTGGTCTGCTAGACCTGGGTTTAACTGCAACTGTGTCCTTCCATTCCCTGACAACGTTCCTTACAGTAGAAATTGACAATTGAAACCTTTGGGAAAGCTTCTTGTAGCCTTCCCCTAAACCATGATAATGAATAATCTTTGTTTTTAAGATCTTTTGGGAGCAGTTTTGATGATCCCATTTCATTTCATTTATTGTTTATTTAGCAGGGACAGTGCACAATATACAATTGAGCCAGATTATAGCCACATGGCTAATTTTCGTCTGTAGTCCCATTCTGTCTCACTTCAGCAGAGAGTCAAAGAGAAGTGCAACTTGCATTTAGGCACCTAAAATAAATTTTCTCATGATTAAACAGACATTTCTATGAGGTTCAAGGCTTAACAACATAATCCAACCAACTTTGTGTTTAAATTCATCAGTTTTACATGCTGTTACAGGCATTAAAATCAACAAAACCACAAGGGTACCCATATTTTTGCACAGCCAGTTTTTCACATTTTATTTTATTTCATACAACCAAATACTGCTTTTCAAAAAATCTTTGTTTGGAAAACATCCCAGTACTTAGCTGTTCCTGGTAAATTAAAGACATACCACTTTTATATTTTTTTTGTGAAAGCAGAGTCAATTATAATGCCGGCTGAGAGGGGTTCCCAAACTTTTTCATATGATTGTAAATACATATACGACTGAATATCAATCATTAACCGTTGATCACTACACTGTGAGTCCCTAAAGTGTCTGGTTTTAAGATTTTTTTTTCATAATAAATCAGACAATTAGCAACATTTGAACAAATCCTATCGTCATAACCTTCAGAATAGTGCCCAGGACGATTATGGAAAGTTTAGGTGAGATGAAATTGAAAATCTTGGTTGAGAATTTTGAGAAAAATTAATGTTGAGATAATGGCAGTTCAAGATGGTTGTATAGTAGAAACATACAGACACAAACAGACAAGCTTTAGTAAAATAAACACCTCAATGTAAATTTTTTGACCTTTTATTTATGGGCTATAATATGAAAGAAGACATGTTATGGAAGCAACATACAATAGATTTTAATTAGGGGTGGGGTATGGGTTGAGTAAGGGGCTAGGGAAGGTACAAGGTCAATGAAGGTCCTCACAAGTATAGCAAGACAAATGTGTGTGAGTGTGTATTCTAGAACACACACACATAAGAATGGAAAATAAAACACACAACATAATTCTACATCATAATGTTCTAGAACACACACATTAAAGAACAGAACTCTGCATTGTCAGCATTCCTTTCATCAGTGAGTAGAACAGCTCATTCCAGTCCAGACCTTGAACTGATCAGCCACAGAAAACCAAGAGCTCCTCAACTCACCAAGTCATCAGAACATCAAACAAAGACAGACAACAAGACTTGAAGATGTATCAACAAATAGAGGTACAGTATTAATCAACTATCTAACTACATTTACTTTACTTGGACAAGTGCTGTGGGCCTGTTTAGTACAGTTGTATTGTTGTAGGTTACACTACTTCAGTATTTCCATTGTATACTTCTATTGCACAAAATATAAGATGTAAATATTGTATGTTTATTGCAATACATTGATTCTAAAGCTACAGTTACTTTTCAAAACCTTAAACAACAATATTTGAGCTATCCCGCATGTGAGAAGTATTACCAAACAGTTTGTCACTTTCTTTCTACCAGAATGAAGATGTCAATGAGAGTCAAGAGGTAATGGAAAGTGAACCCACTTCTAGACCTGGGAGCCGGGATAGCAAGAAGTCTGTCTCTTTTTTTTCCTCCAAGAGTTCCCAGACCTCAAAGACATCCATGATTTATGAGCTCGCTGTCTCACCGACCGTGGACTGTGCTGCCGCTGATGGTGACGGTCTTAAGGAAATGCTTGAAGAACAAGAACAACTAGATTTTAACAAGATGGCCGCTCCTCGTTCTGCATCCACGTCTCCCGGTGTCTCAGGAGGAAACCTCATTGAGGACTGGATGGAGGATGTAGCCAACGCAGAGCTGAACTCTGACCATCTGGTAACAACACTTTGACTAAACCTGTATTAATTAACACTGATGTGCACTAAAGCTTAAGTTAAATGATCTGTTAGGGCTGCCAACATAGTATAAAGCATTTGAGCGATCGTAAGGGGTGGAAAGTCTATCTAACAGTTTGCATCTTTTTCTAACAGAGTGAAAATATCAACGAGAGTCCTCTGAATCCAGAAGAAATGGACGATGAGGCAGAAAACCTAAAAGCTATTCTGATGGATTATGAAGAATCGGATAACGATTCCACGTCAGATAGCTACGACAGATCTCCCTCGACAACGGTCATGGAGGAAGAGGAAGAAGAGGAAGAGCCTTCACAGGTCCCTCTGGCCTCTGACCATCTGGTATTTATACTTTTACTAAAGTAAAGTGTGTAAACCTATGTTCATTAACACTGATGTGCAGCAAAGCTAAAGTTAAATGATCTGTTAGGGCTGCCAACATAGTATATTGCATTTGAGCGATCGTAAGGGGTGAAAAGTATATCTAACAGTTTGTCACTTTCTTTCTAACAGAATGAATATGTCACTCAGAGTCAGGGAATGATTGAGAGTGAGGTGGAAGTCTTGAAAGACTTTGAACCCACCTCAAGACCCGGGAGACGGGGAAGCAAGAAGTCGGTCTCTTCTGCTTCCTCCAAGACTTCCCAAACCTCAAAGACCTCTAACAATTCTAACACATCCATGACATCTACGAACTCTAGGACCGAGGAGCTGATTGAAAAGGTAGGACAACATTGGGTCCATACAGTTAGGATAAGTGTCTCTCCATGTGCTGCAGATACGTCTCCGTGCGACTCAATGGATCACACCAAAGCAGACGCTCTGGAGATCGTTGACTGTGGTGAGGATGACGACATCCCACCAGAGACCAATACAGTCCCCTCAGCTTCCACCCCCACCAGCTCGTCTCATCAGCCAGAAGAGGTTCGTAGATTGAGAAGTTAAATTAGTAATCCTGAATAGACATAGAAACTAATAAATAAATAACAGTTTAAGGCATTTTATTTGAAAGGAGAGAAAAGCATAAAAAAGTGTCTTACATAATTCATTATCAATTGTCACGACCAGAAATGTATTTTCAATCGATGTTCCTATTTCAACATCTATCATAGTTTTGACTTGATGATTTGCCGATTGACAAAATGTCATGAACTTTGTCTTACTTAAATTCAGTGATAACTTGTTGATATCAAACAATTTCTTAATGGTTTTTAATCTTCTCTCAGACGCTGTTCCAACCTGGGACTGTACGGATCCTAGTTAAAAGTTTCGAAAAAAAAGAAGATGACTTTGAAACTTCTAGCTTACTGGATTTTGAGGAAACTCCAAAAGAGACATCTCTGATCGCTTCTGCTGACTCCGATGAGGACAATAAGGTATATTATATTGCAATCCTGGGTGAGCGTACCCATGACAAAGGCATTAAGAAAAACTATATAACAATAGCATTCTTTGCACTGATGGTCTCATTTGCTTTTACATGTAATTCATGATCATCAAAGAAAAAATGAGAATGTTTCACAAATCTTTCAAAGTTCCTTGTAGCAACTTTAACTCCTTTCCAATACCCCTCCTTAATGTCTTGCTGGTGTTTAATCCCTTTCAGACGCTGTTCCAAACTGGAATCGTCCGGATCCATGTGCAAAGCTGGGAAGGTAATGAAGATAACCTTGAAGATTCTCCGGTGCACATGGAAAAAGAGTCATCTCCGACTGCTTCTGATGGACCCAATGAGGACAATAAGGTATATTATATCGCAATCCTGGGTGAGCGTACCCATGACAAAGGCATTAAGAAAAACTATATAACAATAGCATTCTTTGCACTGATGGTCTCATTTGCTTTTACATGTAATTCATGATCATCAAAGAAAAAATGAGAATGTTTCACGAATCTTTCAAAGTTCCTTGTAGCAACTTTAACTCCTTTCCAATACCCCTCCTTAATGTCTTGCTGGTGTTTAATCCCTTTCAGACGCTGTTCCAAACTGGAATCGTCCGGATCCATGTGGAAAGCTGGGAAGGTAATGAAGATAACCTTGAAGATTCTCCGGTGCACATGGAAAAAGAGTCATCTCCGACTGCTTCTGATGGACCCAATGAGGACAATAAGGTATATTATATCGCAATCCTGGGTGACCGTACCCATGACAAAGGCATTAAGAAAAACTATATAACAATAGCATTCTTTGCACTGATGGTCTCATTTGCTTTTACATGTAATTCATGATCATCAAAGAAAAAATGAGAATGTTTCACAAATCTTTCAAAGTTCCTTGTAGCAACTTTAACTCCTTTCCAATACCCCTCCTTAATGTCTTGATGGTGTTTAATCCCTTTCAGACGCTGTTCCAAACTGGAATCGTCCGGATCCATGTGCAAAGCTGGGAAGGTAATGAAGATAACCTTGAAGATTCTCCGGTGCACATGGAAAAAGAGTCATCTCCGACTGCTTCTGATGGACCCAATGAGGACAAGAAGGTATAATATAGCCTATAATATATTGCAATATGATTAGTATCTTACCGTTAATGGTGCTCCGAGGAACTTTCAGTTTGTGTTGATGCTTGCATCCCCTTTGGAAAAAATGGATAGTGTTTTTACTACGCCAGCTTTTCTTCCTCTGTGTGCTTACCCATGACAAAGGTCTTAAGAAAACAACACATAAAAATAGCATTCTTTGCACTGATGTTCATGTCATTGCTTTTACATGTTATTCATGATAATCAGAGCAGAGGCTGAATTAGACTGTTGCAGAAATATTTCAGTTATGTCGCAGCACCCTTAACTCCTCGCCAATACCCATCCTTATTTTTTTTTTTTAAGATAATTTTTTGACATTTTCAAGCTTCACTAGACAGTACAGAGTTGAAATGGGGAGACAGAGAGAGGGGGGGGTGACATGCAGCAAAGGTCCACGAGTCGGATTCGAACCCGCGACCACTTCAACGAAGGCCGGAGCCAACACGGCACGCGCTCCATCGACCACGCCACCGAAGCGCCCCAACCCATCCTTAATTTCTGAATGTTTTTTAATTCTCTTTCCACTATATTCAGACGCTGTTCAAAACTGGAGTCATTCAAATCCTTGTCAAGGCGTTTAATTCCATCGTCACAAGCCTTAGCTGCTCAGAGCAAGACAGTGAAGGTGAATATGGGAACATTTTTAACTTATAGATATCCTCATGAAACTTTGCCAGTTGATAACTTACTGATTTGCATCTTTTCAAACACCAACAATCTAGATGTTGGATAAAGATATTAGTGTCCAAAGTTTTTACAGAACTGATTTTGGATACAGCTTTTTTCATTTTATAAATAAAGAAATACGATGTACAGGTATAAAGAAAATGCACGATTGGCATTGTTTTTAAGAGGAAAATGTATCATAAATCAGACAATTAACAGCATATGAACATCTCCAGTATTAACCTTCAGCATATATAGTGCTGACTTCACTATTACACTCTGAGTTGATTTTTGATGATGAGGATTTTGATTTCCAACCAGATAACTTTCCCAGGAGGCAGATGAGCCCGATCATGGAGGAAGACCAAGAAGAAGAACAGGAAGAGGAAGAGGAAGAAGAGATTGTGACAAGCCTTCAGGACACTGCAGGTAATTATGGCGACATTTTTAACTTGTAGATATAATGATTGATCACCTAAATTAAAACTATTATTTTTTTTATCAAAATGTTTGAATAAATATGCAAATTTAGGTCATATTTGTAAAATTTTAATCCCTTTAAAAGCCAATAATGTAGATGTTGGATAAACATATTAGTGGCCAAAGTTTTTACAGAACTGATTTTGGATACAGATTTTTTTCATTTTATAAATAAAGAAATACGATGTACAGGTATAAAGAAAATGCACGATTGGCATTGTTTTTAAGAGGAAAATGTATCATAAATCAGACAATTAACAGCATATGAACATCTCCAGTATTAACCTTCAGCATATATAGTGCTGACTTCACTATTACACTCTGAGTTGATTTTTGATGATGAGGATTTTGATTTCCCACCAGATAACTTTCCCAGGAGTCAGATGAGCCCGATCATGGAGAAAGACGAAGAAGAAGAAGAGGAAGAGGAAGAGGAAGAAGAGATTGTGACAAACCTTCAGGACACTGCAGGTAATTATGGCGACATTTTCAATTTATAGATATAATGATTGATCACCTAAATTAAAACAGTTCTTTTATCAAAATTATTGAATAAATATGCAAATTTAGGTCACATTTGTAAAATTTGAATCCCTTTAAAAGCCAATAATGTAGATGTTGGATACAGCTTTTAACAGACTTAGATTTAATTAATTTTATCTTTACAACATATTAGTGTATGAAGTTTCTAATGAAGAAGACCAGATAAAGTCTCGCTGGTGGAGCCGCGGTGGCTGGTGGAAGGGCCGGCCGTTTACTAATGAGCAAATAAAAGACGTCAGCGATGACAAAGCTGAGAAGAAGAAACATCAAATCTTCAATATCTTCTGCAAGGTACGCAAAAGAAAACTTTCACCACCAGATGACTCCAAATACACACTGCACCTTTAAAGGCCGAAGTTGTAGAAATTGTCGTCAGCTCCTGTGGTCTTTATGTTGAACTACTGCACACAGGTTAATTTTTCTGTTAAACTCTTAAACTTACTCTGTGGTTTTTCATTCATATTTCTTAACAAAGGAAAAGAAGAAGACGGACAGTGACACCTCTTCAGCCGAAGATACGGAACAAGACTTTCAGCCAAAAAGGCCTTCGCTGATCAAGAGGATCCGACTTCTCTTCAACAGAGATTAACGACCCCAACACCCAATTATTCCATACAGAAAAATCAAGACATCAAGACAGGACACCAAGATACAACAATCCATCAACACAACACAACAACAACAACAGAAGACAACATTTAAGGCCAATCCGTGTGTATTTGATCTGGGATTAAGCCCCGTAATAAGGCAGAGGATTGACTGGTGCACAAAAGAGTGCTTCAGTCAAACCTTTTTAATTTTTTGGAACCCTTCATCTCCATTTGTGTTTTGATGGTAAGCAATTGGATTCAGTGTTCAGAATGTGGTTGGAGTGAGAGTAAATGTTGTTGGCCATCCTTAGCTTGTTTTCATGGAAGGATGGTTCATACAGTTTCTTAAGTGGTTGACCCGCTATCTTACCTCCTAACCCTCTTACCCCTGACTTTCTTTATCGAGTGCGGCTGTATCTAGGCATTTAGGACATTCGTCCACCTACTGCAGGGTTGCTGGTTCGATACCCCGCCCTCGTGTCCCTGGGTAAAGAGACACTGAACCAAAAATTGCTCCCGATGGTTAGCTTGGACCCTGTGTGGTAGCTGCTGCCATCGATGTATGCCTGAACACAGTAAATGTGTGAAGGGGTAAATGCGACAGTGTAAAGCGTATTGAGTGGTCAAGTACGACTAGCAAAGCGCTATTGAGGCACAGTCCATTTACCATTTATTGTCCCCCTGTCCCCCTTACTCCCTGATCTTATCATCCATTTTTTGACGGTAAGCAATTTGGCTCGGTGTTCAGAATGTGGTTGGAGTGAGAGTAAATGTTGTTGGCCATCCTTAGCTTGTTTTCATGGAAGGATGGTTCGTACAGTTTCTTAAGTGGTTGACCCGCTATCTTACCTCCTAACCCTCTTACCCCTGACTTTCTTTATTGAGTGCGGCTGTATCTAAGCATTTAGGACATTCGTCCACCTACTGCAGGGTTGCTGGTTCGATACCCCGCTCGCAAGTCCCTGGGTAAAGAAACACTGAACCAAAAATTGCTCCCGATGGTTAGCTTGGACCCTGTGTGGTAGCTGCTGCCATCGATGTATGCCTGAACACAGTAAATGTGTGAAGGGGTAAATGCGACGGTGTAAAGCGTATTGAGTGGTCAAGTACGACTAGCAAAGCGCTTTATGAGCACAGTCCATTTACCATTTATTTCCCCCTTTCCCCCTTACTCCCTGATCTCATTACACCCGTACCAGCCTGGCCGTGTTGTGGATATTTTCCAACTTTCTTGTTCCTTCCTTGTGTTGTCCGTTTTGTCCATTGGTGTAAAACTGTCTTGTCTTTTGAATTTTTCTTCAATAAAAACAAATAAAGCAAACATGTGAATCTTGTCCAATATTTTGTAATTGATAGCAAGGTATAAATGTTTAACTTGGTATTGTTTTTTTAAAGAGTATTTTTTTACTTTTTCAAGCTTTATTGGATAGTACAGAGTTGAAATTGAGAGACAGGGAGAGAAAAGGGATGACATGCAGTAAATGTCAACGGGTCAGATTTGAACCCGCGTCCTCCACTGTAATGAAGGCCAGAAACGATATGGCACACACTTTATCCACTACGCCACCGGAGCGCCCTAACTGTGTATTGTTAATGTTGAAATATGTCGTACAGAAAGAGTGCAGCATTGTGCATTTTCAATCATCAATATGACAGTAACATCTATCAGCCTTTTGATGCATTGACATGTTCACTGATCAATATTTATTTTTAAAAGATAAGTTACTGGAATTTGCAGGTAAATCCAGTGTGTGGTTTGTGTCGTCAAAAAATGCACATGAACTTAAACAAACGTACATGATTTGACTATTAGTCGACTATAATATTCGACCAATCAGATTCGACTATGTACATTTTTAGTCTGGGACACCCTGAAACAAAACACTCTAAACTTAATGTTCAGTGGCCTCCCACATTTGTTCCTATATAAATATTATAGGTTTTTCATCAAGAGAACAACTCATAGGGGACACATATTAAACACAAACACACACACAAAACACCCGGCTGTTTCTCCGAGAATGTTTTGATGCTTACAACAAATCTGTGTTGTATCATAATACTCAGCGCTTGGCTTCTGAGCAGAGCAAAAGAACGCCATCGTAACATAAATATTTATGTTTTATTAACCTTGCTCTGGGTCAAAACGGTCCAAAATGCAAAAAGAGTCCTTCGTTTGTAAGGGGCCAGAGTTCTAATCTAGTCCATCAGTTTTCCGGGGATCCAGCATTTCATGTGAGTCTTATTTAAGCCGACCCCTGTATACACAGAGTAAACATCATGAAATCCTTAGTGTATGCGGGCCGGGCGAGGGGGCCTTGCATGCCTCAGAATGGATCAGTGAGTGTAAACAGTGTTAGCTCGGTCTGGGTAACAGCTCGCTCTGCTAAGGAGACTCTGTCACGCAGAAGTGGCCAGGCACGGCGCAGACCTCCCTTATATCACAACACAATTAGATTTCTTCAGAGGAAGCGACATTCAGAAGTTGTTATCGCTAAGGTACAGCAGGTTTAATGTGGAGCAACGTTTGCCAAACAAATCTACTTCCATGGACGTGCCTGTTTAGATCAGGAAGTTCACTAAGGCCTTGTTGTTCGACATCATCGCATAGAGGTTAAAGGTGCTCAGAATACATTTGATTATATTGAAGGTACACTTGTCACCAGTGTTGGGGAAGCTACTTTGAAAGTTTTACAAAACTGCAATGACATTACAAACAATTTAAATTTAAATAACATTAGCTAATAAATAACAGATAAAAACAACATTTAAAACAATAACCAAATATTTTAACAGGTGGGCTGACAATCCAGCTTCTTGAAAAGATGAATAGCCCTGAGACCTAAACCTGTCCATATTAAAACAGTCAATTCTTGAATGTTCCCAAGGAAAACATTGTAAACAAATCTGGATTTTCCGTTATCAGGAGCTTGACAAATACAGAAACAATGGTAAAATTAAAATTGAATAATATTTCCTTTTATGGCCCAAACATGTTTACAGTTTACTAGACAAGACATAATGTAACTACTTAAATCACTATGCAAATATGAATGTAGTTAAACGTTCTGCAAAATGTTCTTACTTCACTACAACACTGTGTCACCCAGTTACATTTTCTGATGCATCTTTAAAATGTAAAGCTGATCTTATGAACTTTTAAAAACCAGCACTGAAAACCGATTTCAATCAGCTTTCTTGAGAAAGTGCAGCCCAAATCAAGCGACATATACTTCCTGGCCTATACCCCGCTTTGTTTTCCCAGGTTTTGTATGTGCTTTGAAAATAAAGTATGTCTGCATGTTCATACTGTATGAACAGCCTTCATACTGTAATGGCCCTCCCCACTTTAATGGACCAGGTGTTGAATAGTCTGGTTGGATGTCAACAATGTTGCCCGATATTGAAACAAAGCAGATGCAAAATGAGACCATTCCTAAAGTTCATTTTCGGGAGACCAAACATTTCTGCCAATTACATAATAGCAGAAAAAGCCTGTTTCCCACGAATGGAAGTTAAAACAAAAGTATAATTAAAGGTACATGCTCTGGATCACGCGGCTCTTGAAGGCCCGCCAGTGTTAATGACTCAGTGTCACGAAATGTCAATACAGTTCAAGCCCGACTCGCTCTTTGTATAGAATGCAGTGCAGTGTTTTTCCCCCCAGTGTGCTGTGCCTCGTCTGAGAAAAACTAAAGGTACCTGGATGATGAGCATCTTATATAAGATATGTTATTTATATGTATTTATAATATTATTATATAGTACATTTCATACACATAGGCAATTCAAAGTGCTTTAATTAAAGGTGCACTATGTAACTTTGGGTGTATCAGAGAATTGAACATTTTCTAAGATATTTTCTCTCAACTTTCCTCACAGGAAAATGTGATCCCTTGAACACTGTTTGAAGTTAAAAAGATTTCTGAAAAGTTACTGTTTCACTGTTGTTGTTGTTAACAGAAGCAGGGCACACAGTTTGGTTTACACACATAATCGACTCTTACATTTGGTTCCAGGTGCCCCAAAATACTTTTGTTTTATTTATGATAGAATAATTCAATACAAAGAATTACATGTAGAGAAAATGTTTTGTAAATCAACAGTAGGCTATTTAAATTTTAAATTGCATAGAGCACCTTTAGGATTGTCAGTTTTGTTTTAAACGTAGCAACAGTTCAGGCTGAACTAATATCAAGAAAGATATTTAAAAAATATATTGTTTAGTTTATTATACTATCTATGGTTTATTCACCCGTCATCATATCATTGAGAAAATAATTTCATGATACGCTTTAGTGGCAATGTGGAGCCAATGCTGAGGTCTGGAGGTTCAGCCCGACCTGGCTTCATGTTTCAGGGAGAAACCAGCCGTTTCCCCACAACAAAGAACTGGCTCCAGCTGCCTCACACATCTGGGGCCACACAACACAGTCTCACAAGATGTGTTTGTATAGAAGTCAGTGCACCAGCAATGGTAATACTCCAGTTGGCAGGTTTTAGTTATATGACGGTATTTCTGCTTTTCTTTATGCTCCTGTGCAAGTAAGAAATCCTATATTCTTTCAAAACCATCTTCTTGGTCATGGTTAACGATAGTGCATAACTTTTTCATATGAAGCTTTTCATGCCGCAGTATTATAGGCTAGATCAATTAGTGTGTAGTCTGACCCGTTGACAAACTAAAATCTGAGTACAGGAAGACTTTCTTTGCTTTGGTGCAGATTTAGCCACTTTCTCCTGAGGAATACACAGAACAAATACAACTTGTTAAAGGTATTTGTAGGTGTTTATTATCAATTTAAACTTTTTTTTAACAAAAAATAATATATAGACCCACTTTACATATCAAAATAACGCTCTCCAAAAGAAATATGAACATCTCTACATTAACTATAGACACATTCAAATGACGAATATTCTTTATTTTTCATATTTTCAGGCATTAATGTTCGTCTTCTTTGAAATAGCCTAGAAATGTTATCACTGTTGATATTTATGTCATATTTCAGAGCGTGACAAATCCATCCAGGCATAGTTTGACTCACTCTGTCGTTTTAGTCTAGACATTACTAGTACCACTAAGATAACTGAATCATTGGTAACACTTTAGAATAAGGGCACATTCATTAACTGTTAGATAAATAGTTAGTTACCATTAACTAACTATTAATAACTGCTTAGTTAATGCTTTATTAGAATTAACTAACTGTTATGCTTAGTTCATGCGCTTAACCAACCATTAACTAAAAGGCAATTTACTAAACATTAACGGTTAGTTTATGCTTAATAAGAGTTAACAAAATGTATAGCATTAAGTAAGCATTCACTATGAGTTAATTAATGAAGCCTCCCCTTATTATAAAGTGTTACTGAATCATTTACTATAAAAACAAAGCAAAGTATTCAATCATAAATAATGTGTATTCTTTAAGTCAGTAAGCATATCAAGCTTAAAATCACTCATTTTCATCACTCTTTTTTTATGTACAATACATTATCTAGTATATGACAGTAAATCTGTACAAAATTACGTAAAATATATCATGTATATTAAGTACAAAAATCCCTAGCAGCATAGGAGGATTATAAAATGGTGAGATCGTACTGAAGATAGTGAGATAGGTTAAAATACACCTGTAAAAAAAAAATGATATTTTATTTTTTTTAGAAACTATATCAACCCCCAGGTATTTTGTGTGGATGCAGCCCATGTGTGGACAGATTTTACGGACAGGTTCACATTATTAACATCCCGGTTATCGTACTCTGCAGTTAAAAAAAAAGCAATTACATGCAAAAACAGAGACAAACAGCCTTTTAAAGGAACACATTTCCCCTTTAGGTCACTCAATGTGGCAAGTAGGGAAGAAATGTATACTTTCAGAGGCACGTCCAATAGACTGGACTGACACATCAGTAGCTTTATCAATAGAACACATGCACACACAGACACACAGGCGCACACGCAAACACACACACACACACACACACACACACACACACACAGTACTTAATTAGGCCAGGCATGACCTTGCACACACCACGTCATTTCCTCTTTGTGGAAAGGATCAAGTCAAACTGGAGCTGACTTGTATGTAGGGTTCAGAAAGGCTACCAGAGCTTTCAGAGCTTTCCTGTCGACTTCTTTGCATTTTTGTGACTAGAAAAGACAAAGTAAAAAAAAGAAAGAAAGGTGGTCGACCAGTAACCAGATCGCTGGTTTGCTGGCACCGGACAGGAAGGTGTTAGTAGTGAAACTAGTGGTGGCTGGTATGACATCTACGGTGCCCACCATCTCTACCATTGTGTCCTTGAGCGAGACACTTAAACCCAAACTGCTCCAGGGGCGCTGTACTATGGCTGACCCTGTGCTCTGACCCCCTCCGGAGTGTGGTAACTTGAGCTGGGATATGCGAAGAACGAATTTCGATTTACCTTGTGTGTAAATTGACAAATGAAAAAAACTTAAATAAAACTTCATACACAAAACCAAACACAAAAAAGTCCTGTAGCCGATTACTGTAGGAGTTGCTGTTGAGAGGAAAATGTAAAAAAGTGTTCAGTGCAGCCCTTTATAAGTGTCACAGGCGAGTATTTATATTTCGGATTAGAGAACAGAACACGGGAAGGAGGGCCAGGTTGACTTGTAATTTGGTCGAACGGTTTAAATATCAACATTGGAAGACCGGTTGAAGAGGCTGTTTTTGAACCAGAGGGTTGTAACTAGGGATGTGAACAATGTGTCGATTCTCGGCTCGATTTTCGACACGTGCTCAAGACGACTCGAAAAATAGAAATCGATAAATCGGGTGTTTCACTTTATTAGATGTTTTGGGCACATGGGAGTCCGTCATGCGAGTTCACGAGTGGTCGCGAGCGCGCGCTGCAGGTCCGGTGTGTGTGGGTCAACAGTGCAGTGCAACATATGCAGCATAAAGTTAAATTAACATCACGGTCGTAGACGAATATTAAAACGTTATGCTTTATATGTTGCACTGCACTGTTGACCCGGGCCACACCAGATGTAAATCACCTTCACTCAAAGCCTCCGCCCGAGCAAAGCAGCGAGTAGCGCTGTGACGGTGACTATCACCGGGAGACCTCGCAAGGCGCCGTGCAGAAAAACTCTGTGGTTTGATGGATAACATGATAACGTCAACGGGAACGGCTTCCGCGATCTGTTTTTATGTACACAGATCCATGTCTGCAAGCTGACAGCGCGACTGAAGGGACTGTACAGTGAGCCGTCTCCCTAGTTTCTGTTTTCAGCCGAGTAAGTTACATTCACCTCCGACGCATGGACAGCGTTTTTAAAATTAAAGCCTCTCTTTATTATCAAAAAGGCTTTGATGCAGATGAAGTCTGAACACACACAGCGAGCGACAGCCGTGTTTTTTTAAAGGAACAGTTTATCAGCACCACAACTACGTGCTGCCGCAAAAAAAGGCACACTGTCTTTTTTTTCTTTTTTTTTAATGGCACAGTAAATCGATCGATTTGTCGATTCATGCCTCCGACACGTCGACACGCAAACAATGAGTCGTTTAACATCCCTAGTTGTAACCGCATTCAGGCCAAGTTCCCACTCTACTAAAGAAGTGTCCTTGAGAAAGATATTAAAAACACTAACAAAGTGACATCCCTGTGTATTCCCGGAAAGGTTAAAAAAAAAAGAAATAGTTTTGTAGACTTGTGGGCATCACGTGGGGTCAAGGGTTATCTTCTGCAGGCGTATGCGTTAATGTTTTTGATGACATAGAAACCTATGGTCATCGGAGGCATGGCTATTGTCCGTCCAGCCCTCAAAGTCTTGGGCTTGAACTCCGGGAAAGTCTCATTGTCCACCATGAGCAGCTTCTCCCCGTTTAGCTGAACATATCTGCGAGAGTAGAGAGAGAAGAAGAAGAAGAAAATACAGAAGTCAGACGCCCAGAGATACAGCGGGTTTCAGTCTCAATAACAAAAGGTTTTAAAGGTGCACAATGTAACTTTGTCTGAGAAGCTAGAATTTTCTTAGGGCTTTTCTCATAACTGATTTAATAAACTTTACTCACAGGAAAATGTGATCCCTGGAACACTGTTTGAAGTTAGAAAGCTTCCTGAAAAGTTACTGTTTCACTGTTGTTGTTTACAGCAGCAGGGCCCACAGTTTGGTTTACAAACATATTCCAGGTTCCTCAAAATAGATTAGTTTTGGTTAAGATGATAGAATTATTCAATACTAATAATAACGTGTAGAGAAATTATGTTTTGTAAACTAACTGCAGGATCTGTAAATGTAAATATGTAAAATGTAAAATCCTCTGAAACTGCATAGTGCACCTTTAAACATGTTCTAGATCTTTTCCCACAAGATCTAGAACACTTTTAAAGTGTGAAATAAGAATTTTTAAATTACATTTTTCACATCAACAAAGGACAGCAAATGTGGATCCTCTATTTCACCTTTAGTCTTTACAGGTTTTGATTCTGTGAGTTGAACACTAGGGGGGGCTGTTGTTATAAAAAATAGCAATTTAACATCAGCCCAACCTGCATAAGGCAAGACAAGTTTATTTCTATAGCACAATTCAGACACAAGGCCATTCAAAGTGCTTTACAGGGGCATACAATACATCAAGATACAGAGATAGTAAAAACAAAGAAAATACATCAAGATTCAAGATTAGACAGCGATGCAGAATTAGCCTGGTACCAGACCATCGTACTTCATTTCATTTGTACAGAAGGTCTGGAACTGCTCAATTGACAAATGTTCACTCACTTGGAGGCGGGTGTCTGTTGAAGTTAAAAATGATTGGATCTGCCCAGTGCCACTCTGGATCGGCCA
Organism: Ammodytes marinus; assembly: GCF_949987685.1. NCBI lineage: Eukaryota > Metazoa > Chordata > Actinopteri > Uranoscopiformes > Ammodytidae > Ammodytes > Ammodytes marinus. Next base: position 5,835,627 of record NC_137215.1, on the reverse strand, counting down.
ACCAATCGCATAGCTTTTGGACGTGACGTATGTCATGTGCCGGGACCGGCCGGGAACCAACAAAACTCAGCAAAGCTTGTTCTTGCTCCGGCTTTAATTTATCGATATTCGGCAGCGTTGCCACAACAGACTAAATAGCTTCTGTCATATCCTTATCCATTGTCTTCCTCTGACTACAACTGAAACTGGCGCATGACCTCGACCTCATCGTTCTCAGCCACTCCCTCTGTTCGCTGATTGGACCGCCGAAAATCTGGCTTAGCAGGAACGCGTGAATATACTGCAGCCCAAGACTGACTACTGAAGTGAAATGAAAATTGAGCTGAAGTAGGTAGGTGGGCGGTGCCAGGCTAATGTAGAATGGCTGCAATAAAAATTACGTGACTGACAAAATACTGTAGTTATTTTCTATATATGAGCCTATTAAACTTAATTACTCTTTCATAGTTTCAAACTAATTAAAAAATATTGGGAAATCTGTATTCACAAAACCAAATAGAATGTATTTTGAGGCAATCTTGGCCTACATACAGACAATACGTAGGCCAATCACATCCGTGTCTGTTCGGACTGAATTGGATCCCATTCTTGTACCCAAATAAATCTAAACAATTGTAATGCTGACAGTTTGGAGTGAACCCTGCTGAAATGGCACATGTTTAAGACAAGAAGCAAAGAAAATATTTCACAGTTACAGAGCTTTTAAAACTATTACAAACAATCCTGTATAACATTAGGTTTACAAAACAAATTGTTGTTATAATATGTTATATAATAAATCCTTTCATATAGAGCCAGTATCTGTTTATATTGTATTTGTACTGTTGTAACACATTTATCACACTTTTCAACTTAAGTACTGCTGTTACCAGTACTAATTTATTACATGGTTATATTGTTAAGTTCACCATTATTTAGGAATTAAAGGGCAAGGCAAGTTTATTTATACAGCACAATTCAGACAAAAGGCCAATCAAAGTGCTCTACAGGGGCATAACATACATCAAGATTAGACGTTAGAAATTGCATTTAAGATATAGTAAAAACAAAGAAAGTACATCAAGATTAGCCTGAAGTGGGGATATATATTTTTCTTTACGTGAACAAATACAATAAACTATCCAATGAAGTTATACCCAATAGGGAGAATTTATGAATCTGAATTGCTCTAAAGCCTTCTTTTAACATGTATAGATGTGAAAACTTGGCCTGGGTTAAAAAGTCCCACCACTCGGGGGAACATTTATGGACATCTGGTGTTGCTAAATTCTTCATAAAACTCTGTCTGTGGTGAGGAAAAGCACTTAAGTCTTGAAAAATACCTGTCGTTAGCTTGTTCTAGTATTAATTGCCTCTTCTAACACCTCAAACATCCTCCTTCATTATGCTGTTACTGAGGGATCAAGACTGAGCCGCAATTAAGGCCGTATGTAGGTATCGCATAACACACACACACACACACACATGGTCTGACACAGTCTAAAACAAACACACACGCAGACCACGCACACACACCCACCCACGCAAGCAGACGCACACACCCACACAAGCATGCAGACGCACACACACCAACACAGTCTAACACACACACACACACACACACACACACACACACACACACACACACACACACACACACACACACACACACACACACACACACACACACACACACACACACACACACACACACACACACACACACACACACACAGTGTCCCAAGTCATTAGGCTGTTATTGCAGGATTTGAGGCTTAAGTCTGAGTCAAAATAACAGGCCAGGGGCTTAACGGAGAGAGGAAGAGTGAGAGCATAAACGTTCTATTTTAAGGGGTGTTTATGGGGTAACATTAACTATGTATTACCTTGCCACATGAAGCAATATCTAATCATCGGTAACAAAACAGAATTTCGAAGATAAAATGCAATTTTTAACGACGTAAATATCCATTGATAAAACATCTGTCTTAGGCTATAAAAACAAAACGGCCAAAAAGGCTGAACGAACAAATTCTTGGCGTACTAAACGTGAGCCGGCGATTTTCAGTTATAAGAAAAGAAGTGCAATATAATATTGAAACAACAGTCTGAATAAATTGTTATTCTTAACGATACTGACGGTACTTAAAGGCCTACTTCACCGGTTTGAATATGAAGGTGTATTGAATTCTGAGATCCTATGTAGTATAAATGTGCGAAAAATTGAAATCGGTTCATCCTAGCCTGAGAAAAGGCAGAAAGAGTGTTTTTTTTAACCCTATATTTCTCTTTCTCGTGACATCACAGAAAGAGAAATATAGGGTTAAAAAAAAACTTACTTTGTAAATATTATATTACTGTGATGTCTTTTACTGTGACATCACAGTAATATTTACAAAGTATGAAAAAAAAGTCAGAATTCAATACACCTTCATATTCAAACCGGTGAAGTAGGCCTTTAACTAATACTGTAGATTCATTACTGGCTTTTATTTGTTGTATTATTCCGTAGGAGTTTGGCTGTTATCTATTATCTAGATGAAGACAGACATTATATATATTGCATAATTGCATGTTAGAATATATACACACGTCTTCTGGTTTGTACTCATACAACATGCCGACTCAGCATGAACAATACAGCTCAAGTTCACACAAGAACACCAACTGTTGTTTTAAAATGAATTGCCCGCAGCCTTTGAAGGCGTATAACACCCTATTAAACTTGTAAAACAATCTGATAATATGAAGACCCATAAAGTGGTACATATATTTAAATTGTAGGTATGACATTCTAATGATCCCTATTCTACACTTCAACACCTTTAAGACTTTTGCAAAATTATCATAACTATTTGAAAACAGCTTCAACCATCTTTTTAGGAAACTTTTATTTTTTTTTAATGTCAGAATGAATAGGAATGAAGAGTTGTACAGCTTGTTTGATCAAAGAATCAACAGGATACTACACAAGACTACATTGGCTTGTGGAGCGAAAACACTTCACTTCAATGCCATTGTGGGTGTATATTTGCATGTGTGTGAGACAGAGAGAGAGAGAGACAGACAAAGGGAGACAGACAAAGGGAGACAGGGAGAGAGAGAGAGACACAAAGAGAGTGTCAGGGAGGGAGAGACAGACAAAGAGAGAGAGAGAGAGAGAGAGAGAGAGAGAGAGAGAGAGAGAGAGAGAGAGAGAGAGAAAGAAAGATACTAACTTTGCTCTGAGTCCGTCAGTGCCGTATGGCTGCAGCAGGTACTGATGGACAGTATTGTTCCGTAACGTTCCGGCCAACTTGATTTTCTTCCGCGAGCGATGCAGGTTGATGATGTAGATGGTTATGGATCCTCTCACGTAGTTAGGACTGCAAACATGAAGGAAAGATTCAACGTTATTATAATATAATATTGCTTTACCTTAAAGGTGGAGTCAGTGATTCTGGAGAATGCTTCTTGTCAAAAATAAGTTTTCAGTCTCCGAACTGATAAAAAAAAAATCTGGTGTTAATACACAGCCTAGGCTCTGTAAACGGGCATGTTGATAGCTATGGTTGGCCCCTTTTGTTTACATACCCTTTGTTTGCATACCCGTTTGCAGAAACTAGGCTGTGCATTAACAATGGCTTTTTTTTTCAGCGCACACACAGTACGTACAGGTAGTGGATCGTGAGGAGATTCACTTATTTGAACTAAAAGTGATTTTGATAAAAAGCATTCCCCAGAATCACTGACTCCACCTTTAAGAAAGGACAATCAGGACATGATAAGAAAAAAAGTCTTCTCTCCACATCTGTTGGGAGACGGGGATGCGTTATAAACTGCATTGTCACGTTGAATTAAATTCTGTATAATTTGAGACGACTGCAAAGAGAACAAAGTCTTTGAAAGTGTTATTTCATCACATATAGTTATAGGATCAGACCACAACTCTTTGATCTAATCTGGAAATGGCTTGCAGGATAAATAATAAAGATAGCGCCTTCTCAAGAATGGAATTCCATTTCACAGGAAGTTGTCATTTATCACAGCCTTAGACCCATCATCTATATTTAGTGGGAACCAAATAAACCACATTTAATTCTGAATCCTTTTTCATCCCTTGAATAGCTATCTCGTGTATAAATCTGCTTCTCTTGTACAGTGTTACAATCATAAAATATCTGGCGCTGCTTAGACCAGGGTCGTATGAAGGGTGTGAAGCAAGGCAACACTTCTTGAGTTACACAGACAACAGTTTTTGAGCCCCACTCCTAAGAGCGAGTCTACGGGGACATAACTTAGTGTGTGTGTGTGTGTGTGTGTGTGTGTAATAGGGGTACTGGCCAGTGTTAAATAACTTAGGGAGAGAGATATGATAAGACAAACATGATAAGATCTAGTAAAGGGCCCAGATATGAGGACAAAGGCAACACAGCTGAAGTGAATTACACATGTCAGCTTTGGTGCCCGGGACACAGCAGACAAAAACATAGTTTTTTCAAGCACTGGTAAATTTGTGAGATTTTTGGCGATTTCGCTTCCATGACATGTCTTCTTTCATACTAGTATAAATGACCGGTCCAACATGTACATTGAGGTGTTTATTTGAATACATTTTGTCTGTTTCCGTCTGTGTATTTCTCCTATACAACCATCTTAAACGGATATGATCTCAACATTAGTTTTTTTCAATACTCTGAACGTAAAATTCTCAACTTCTAAAGCACGTACATTAACTAAACTTTCCATACTCCTTCTTAGCTCTATTCTGCAGTAAATTGCAAAAGGATTAGGTCATATGTTGTTAATTCATAGTTCAGTTCAAAATCAGTTCAGTAAAAACATTGGCTGCAATATGTTATAAAAATGAAATAAAAGATTTCAACTCTGGTTATATCCAAGGTCCAGATTTTTGGTTTTTAAATAAATGCAAATGGGGCATAATCAGTTATACATTGCCAAATGTGCATACTTATTCAAACTTATTCTGAAAAAAGTATAATACAACAAATATTGTTTCAATGTAAGTAATCAAATGGCAAAGTTTCATGATGACATCTATAATTTCAAATCTTACCCTATTCACCGGCAGTGTCTGGCCTTAATGGTCTGGTAGACATCTCTTGTAGTTACCACCTCCAAAATATCATATCTTTAAAGCATATCTTTTAGGTTTGATTTTTAACTCTGTTCTTCTGAGCACAGAGGGAGCTATTCATTTCATCAACCCTGCAAGACCGGTGTTAACACTATATATTTCAATGGATTTACACATAGAAGTAAAATGATTGTGCAGTGTGTCTGGCTCTGTGTAGATATTTTGGAAGCCTGTTTCCAAGGGGACAAATTTGAGTGATGGCGAGATGGAGAGAGAGATAATGCAATTGTCTCGGGCTTTTCAAATGACAAGGTTTTCTTAGAGATTCAAACCAGGAACATAAACATGTTTTGATGTTGTGTTTGAAGTTGTAAGCATTGCTGGAAAATGAAAAAAATGCCACGCAAACCACTAAAAAGGGGGGTAGAAAGGGCACGAGAAAGTCACATAACTAATTTGCTATGACGTTTGAAACCACTGACTGCCTGAGCACATTTAGAGCATTTGCTGTCTTACATAGAACAGGCTAAACCGCTAAGGCTACAATGGTTCGTCCACTTAAGAGTAGAACCACAAGCTGGCAGGAATAATGATGAGAAGGATTTGGATTCAAGAAGGACTTGACTTGAATGAGCTTTAGAGCTTCACTGTCTGATGTGGACCGGACTGATTGCTATTTGGAGTGGCCATCTCTTTTCATTTTAAAGATATTATTTTAGGTATTTTTTTACCTTTTTATTGATAGTTGAAAGGAAAGAGTACAGAGTGGAAATGGGGGATGACATGCAGTAAAGGTCCACAGGTCGGATTCGAATCTGCACCACTGCAACAAGGACTGAGCCTATATGGTACACACTCCCCCCCACTATGCCACCAGAGCGCCCTTCATAAGACCCTGGCAATCTCTTTACTCCAAAATTCACCATAACCAGCAGGGCTGCAAAAAACATTAAAAATGTAGTTATTATATCAACATTTCAGTTATACATATCGCAACAACAGCTTGAATTGCAATACATGGTAACCTATGCCATGAGCCATGCATTCACGCTCTCTGCATGTCAATATATTTGGCCAATCAGATGATATTCATAATTCATAAATAGTTTTCAATGTCTGCATAGGCTACTTACTGTCTGGGGTCTTTGTTGACAGTAAACTCAAAGCATAAAGACATTAACGCTTTGTATTTAAGTATTTGTTTGTCTATCGCAAGTAATATCCTCATCGCAATATTAAAAAATGCTATCGCATATTGCAATTTTTCCTAAGATCGTTTAGCCCTTCCTACCAGGCGACTGATCGTGAATCCTCTTGTTGAAAACTATTTGAAATATTTGCGAGCATGTCACCAGGCCTCATGCAACTTACTACGTTCAGTTATGCAACTTACTCTGGCCTATATATCCCCCATCAATCTACTCCACTCGCTGCACTATTTTTCTAAGAGAAGCTCCACCTGTAAGCGAGACCTGTCTAGAGTAAAGAGCGTAAGTCTAGCCCCGCGCTGACAGCCTCTGGCCTGGGTTAAATGATAACCTTGAACCGGGCCCTGGTGGCACACAGACTGGCTTATTGTCCCTTCACCCCTCCCCCCCTGGGACTGCCCCCTCCAGCCAATCCCAGATGGGACATAGGCCATGCACACCTTTCAGCAGCTCTTTGACGGCCCCGAGACAGAAGCCACACACCTGATAAGTGATACCCGTTAAGTTTTATAGGCTGTGAGCTGTGAATGAGCGGGTGTCTGCCGGCTGCTTATTTATGGGAAGCCGAACGGAGCAGGACAGGATTTTGTTCTTCCCCGCCAGACACTCGGCCCTCAGGTGTTTGTAGGAGGACAGAGGGAGCAGAAAAAAAAACATGATTTATAATCTAAAGACTGTCCGCGAAAGCTGGGAATATTTGTCTGTTTACGCCGCGCCCTGCAGTGTAAATCAATTACACTATCTCGGAGGTAGTAAGGTTCCGGCAACGCTCCCCGACAGCTCTCTGTGTTAAAGGGCCGACTAGAAGTTGAGTTTTGAGTGTGACGTTTTCTAGACATGCTAAAAGTACGGCCACGACCAGGGGATTTAAATCTCTGTGAGAGAGAAGCCGAAAGACAATGTCAAACGCCCCTCTTTGATTCCGGTATGCATTGAACGCTTTGTAGATGCACACACTGATCAGCCGATATGCCGACTTTGCTTGGTAAATGCACAAAGACAGCATATTGGAGGACTGCCGTTCTGTCGATATGCCGGAATTGCTGAATTGTAAAAGGGGCTTAAGAGGTGAAAAAGTGAAGGTGAAAAAAAAGGATAAATCACAGTATGAATTGATATCGTAGACTAGCTTGCTGTGTTTATTTAGTTCAGGTTTCAAACTAATGAGTCGATGTAGCAGTAGTACATACTTGTAGTAGCTGGTGCAGTGGGCGTAGATACGGAGCTTGTCCCGGATGACGCGTCCCGGTTGTGGTTTCCTTTGCAGTCCGGCGACCTGCACGGCCAAAACCCTCGGACCGACCAGACGCTTGAAGACCAGAGAGAACCAGTAATCCTATGAGGGCCACACCATCGCGCACACAAACACACACACACACACACACACACACACACACACACACACACACACACACACACACACACACACACACACACACACACACACACACACACACACACACACACACACACACACACACACACACTGGGGGTCACTTTAATGACAGGATCGACCTGGTGGCTGTTTAAGGTGGAGTCAGCGGTTCTAGATGCTTGTTCTCAAAATCACTTTCATGATCGGTTACCTGTCCATACTGTGTGTTCGCTGGATAAAAAATCCAGTATTAAGACACAGCCTAGGCTCTGTAAACAGGCATGTTGCTAGCGACGGTGGGACCCCTTTGTTTACAAACCCGTTTACAGAGCATAGGCTTTGTATTAACAAGAGATGTTCTTTCAGCAGATACACATGGACAGTAGCGGATTGTGAGGAGCTATTCACTGATTTTGACAAAAAGTGATTTTGACAACAAGCGCTCTCCAACATCACTGACTTCACCTTGAATTGTTAAAGATACAACGCTGATCCGACTGATGGCAGAGGAAGAATTTTAAGGACTTTTATTGAAGAAGACAATGTCGGGTTCTGTACTAGATTTCCCGGCAAAGACATTTTGCTTAAATCTCTATTTTGGCGATGAAACATCCCGAGTGATTGTTGGAAAAAGATTGAGTTTTGAGAACTTTAATGTGGAGCAAAAGCAGCTAGTTGACAGGATGAAATATGAGAAATATTAAACAAATATGCAAATGCAAATAACACAGCCTTTTGATACTCAACATTTTGTCGGCGCTGATTGTCCCATGTAACATATCAAATCATATCTTACAACCCCTGACACATAGAAGGAAAAATTGACAGTTCTTAAATATGACATTTTTCGAAAAATATTATTCTCCATCATGAATTGCTGTTTTTTATTATCATTGTTGAGTGGTGCTCCATACTCTTGTCTTCACTGTATAGACTACACAGACTCAACACCTCTCCAAGAGACCTAGAACAACATGTGTTCCTCAGGAAGTTCCCATGCAATCCTGCATATGGCAACATTTAAGGGCTTCTTTTTTCCATGCAAGCTTTAACTTAATTTGCTGCCAAGGCATCGACGAAGCACAGCGCAGTATGGAACTGTATCGTGTTGGCCACAGGCAGACGAACGGATGGATAGAAGGCCAGATCTGTGGTCTATGAATGTTACGTAGTCGTGTATAAAACAGTTGTATAAACGTTATAAGGCTGGAGTTTTGTTTTTGAAAGGAACTATACATTAATATATATCCATATATATTTTAAACGATGGCTGTGTTAAAATCCCTGACCAGAACATGAATGGGCGTGACATAATACTTCAATTATTTGGGAAATATCCTCTTAGTTCCTAAATCCTTCCGCCAATCCTGCTCCTCGACATACACAGACAGACAGACAGACAGGCAGACAGACAGACATACGGTTGGACAGTAAGACAGACCAGGCAGACAGACAGACATACGGTTGGACAGTAAGACAGACCAGACAGACAGACAGACAGACAGACAGACAGACGGGTGGACAGTCAGACAGACCAGTCAGACAAACAGACCGATGGACAGAAAGACAGACAACAGTTGGACGAACAAACATCATTTTAAAATACAACCAAAATACAATATAGGCCGAGAAATTGACAAAGAAACACAGGCACAAGTACACCAGCCTCATGCCAAGAACTCCAGAAATGTAAAAGCGTACAGCAGAGACCAGCTGCACAGTCGATGGAATAATGGGATGATGACAAGGGGGAATGACTATTAACCTTCAGTGTTTAGCTAACTAGAGAAAATGACTGTCAGACGGCCTGGTGCAGACCCTGCTAATATACCCAAGACTCTACAGATCAGAGAGGTTAAACTGTTACACTGCATCTAGTGGGAAGTTTCAGCGAGTATTGGTAGTGGGAGGAGTATTTTATTATTATTAGTATGTACTAGAAGGAAAATGACAACATTTCGAGACCAAAATGGAAATACAATTGCAGAATAGACTAAATACAATATTGAGAATAAACTTGAAGAATTTGGTTGTAGACCATTGTCGGCATTATGACGATAGCAAAATACATTTTACTCATACCTTATTGATACCAGAAGTTAAATTCTGCCAATATCTTTATTGCAGTCCAAAACTCTCCAATTTATTCTTGGCATCGTATTTTATCTTTATTTATGAAATTGTATTTTCCACTTTATTTTCAAAGTGCATACAAAAAACACTTCCTACTAATATATTAAAGGTGCTCCGAGGAACTTTCAGCTTGTTTTAATTCTTGCGGTCAAAAGCGGTAGTGTTTTTACCATGCCAGCTATTGTTCCTGGGAGAGCGTACCTATGACAAAGGCATTAAGAAAAACAACATAAATATGGCATTCTTTGCACTGATGGTCTCGTTTGCTGTTACATGCAATTTACGATCATCAGAGGGAAAATGACACAGTTTCAGAAATATTTAAAAGTTCCTCGTAGCACCTTCAAATAAATACTTTGCCTACTGCCGAATACCAAAATCCAACATTTCTGTTTGACAAGCAACATTTTGGTCTGTTGTAGGTGTTTATAAAGCCCTCCTCAGAGACATGTTAAGTATGGTGAAAGCCAAAGGTGAAGTGAGGTTTTGACTGGATTCTACCAATGGGGGAGTTGAGTCATCCTATAGGGGGAAGGGGCCGGGTCGTAAATTCACTATGCAGAGGACAGGTTGGCCCGTAGGCTGGTGCTGCCTCTAGACATCCAGCTATGTTAAAAGCATTGTGATCCCAGTGGGACACCTTAGTTCCCAGGAAAAATAATGGGAAGCAAAATGAAGCCATCTTAGTAGTTAAATATCTCATAGTTAATGAGGTACGCCTGCTGCTAGAGAGAACTAATGAGAAATATGATTGGCATATAATACTTGAGCCTAAAAAACAGTGGTTAAAATATAGTATTTTTGGGACTGCAAATATTCATTCTGGCAGCTACTTCTGACCCAAAAAGAGATTAGAAGAATTTTGAATAATAACAAGCGTTTGATTAATGTCTGATTCCCTTATCTGTAACATTTGTGGCAGAGACGATTTTTAGTGCATGTCATAAATGTAACGTCTGCTCTTTGTCAAGTTAACACAAAACACTTTTTTATGAAGTTAATAAATCTTTAAGAACTCGGCTGCTGGTAGTATTTTATCGCTCCTTCACACTTTTATTTTTTTCCCCCTCAAAAATGAGATCAGATTAACCCAACACTTTAAGATGAAATATGTAGCTATTGATTTTACATTAAAACTTCTCAAAATGACATGACCAAAGTTGAGTTGCGTACTTAACGCATCACAAATGTTTCCATCAATCTTCAAAATCAGAGAAATTATCATTATCTGGACAGCAACATACCAGTTAACAGATCCTAGGCTGTGTATTAACACCTTTTTCCCCCTTTTTAGCGCACACACAGTACGGACAGGTTGTGGATCGTGAGGCGATATTCACTGATTTAGACTACAAGTGATTTTTACAACAAGCGTTCCCTCAAATGTATTCATTTTACAATTTGTTGTTAGAATTATTTCCCCATCATAGTACTATCATGTAAAACTTGATAAAATAACAGTATAGATTTCCTAGATGACTGACACAGTTTGGAGGACTAAGTTATTTGTATTTCTGTCCCTGCATGATTCAGACCCATCCACTGAAGATCATTTTGGGATTGGGCCGTTCCATTTCACACAGTGTTTGCCGGCTATCTTACTAACATGCCTGTCTGTGTATCAGCGTCTCATGTTGCATATCTTTCACTGGCCAACTGTCCCGCACAGAGGAGCACACAGTTTGGGATGGGGGTCGAGCGGAGCAGTGACACTGTCCTGAGCTCCTGACAAAAGGCTTCGGTTACATGGCATTTCGCCCCCGCGTCCAACCACTCAACACCACTAAACGCCTTTCATCTCTCCTAATAGCTCCCACGGGAAAGAGCCAGAGGTGCCGTCAAGCACCGGGGCTGCTACAGAAAAAAGGTCCCGAGAGAAACAGGACGGATACTTGTTTTTAGAACGGTGAATGGAGACACTGACATTGTGATAAGCCTTAAGACCATAAGCCAATATACAGGTGCATCTCATTTTTTTTTTGAATATCCTGGAAAAGTCCATTCAAAAAGTAAATATATATTCATATATTCTAGATTCATCACACAAAGTGAAATATTTCAGGCATTTATTTTGTTTTAATCTTGATGATTACGGCTTAGGCTACAGCTAAAAAAAATCCAGTATCTCACAGTATTAGAATACTTTACAAAAAAACAATCCAAAAAAAAGGGTTTAGTAATACAGAAATGTCCACCTTTTAAAAAGTGTGTTTTTCTAGATTAATTTCACGTTATGTAATGTATCTAGAATATATGACATTTTTACTTTTTTAATTAAATTACAGAAAAAAACTAACTTTTCATCGATATTCTATTCATTGAGATGCACCTGTTGAACTGACATTGAGAGACTTACAGGTAAAGGGTTAAAGTTCTGGTCGACCAGGTGTGTGTATCCGTAGTCGAAGAACGAGTGGCGCAAGACGACATCGATCCCCTGCAGCGCCGCCATACCCAACGTGTTGATCCACCTGCAATACATATGAAGCATACACACACAAAGTTTTTGTTCATTCTTGCACCCCCTTTGGACAAAAGCGTTAGTGTTTTTACTACGCCAGCTGTTGTTCCTGGGTGAGCGTACTCATGACAAAGAAAAAAATATATAAAATTGTAAAACAGATTGTCTTGTTTAGTGTTGCATGTCATTTATGATCATCAGAGGAAAAATTAGACTGTTTCATGAATATTTAAAAGTTCCTTGTGGCTACTTTAAGCAGCTGCTTTATTAGAACAATACTTACAGGAAACCAGCAGCATATGTGTTGGAGAGGTTACTGATGCCTCCTGCCCAGGCCGGCCCCAGTCCGCCCAGCCAAACCTTCTTACCGGGAGTGTGTGTGTTTACAACCTGCAAAGAGACATGGAAACAACTTTACAATGCACTCTGGGATTGTTTTTAACAATGAAAAATGCTTTACATATTAAATGTATTATTATTATTAGCCAGTACTACAATAAGGAGGGGCTATTACAATAGGATCATACTAGGTTAATTGTCACATTGCTAAGGAATTATTTGATCTAATATATTTCTGATTATGAATCTAAAACTAAAATCTTCTGAATAACGTGGCTGTCCGATGACAAACCTTGAATGTCCATAAACAAAAACTGTAATTTTTTTATTTTTAAAATAAATTAACTCCGTGTCATCAATTAAAAAGCTCTTTCAATTTAAGTTACAAGGTTTCAGCAAGACAGCGACGTTATGGAAATTGTGTGACAGAGTGTGAGGGCCACATGAGGAAAAAAATATAATAATACTAATGAGAACAGAAGTTGTAATTAAGTTGCCATTTTACAAAAAAAAAAACATTAAAGTACAAGAAAAAGAGGCATAATTTTACCAGAATAATTCCCTGAGGCCCTATGGTAGTGCTATTGTTTCTAGACTTGAGTGGAGCTAAAATACCTTGGTGACTTTAGTGATCTGCTCCGTCAGTGTGTCCAAGAGACGAGTTTTTAGGAAGTCCTCTACTTTGTTCACTCGGCCATCCATGTAGTAACTGTAACATAATAAAACAAAGTAACAGAAATATATGCAACACCTGTTAAGAAGAGATTAAAAATGCAACAAATAAATGTTATCGATTAAATAGCAGATCAGCTCAGTTCAGTCCTACTTAGAACTGCAAATGATTTGTGCCAATTTACTTTTGCTTTTTTTTTTCAAAATCAAGATAATATCACCAAAATCAATAAAACTAGTGTAAGCAATATAGTGTTGAGGCGATCAAGTTACAAAAGGATGATCAATTAAAAGTTCAACACCTGGGGAACAATGCAAAGTAAGAATTTCTTAGAAAGTTTTGTGAAAAATAAGGCCAGAAGACAAAAAGGTCATATAAAAATACAGCATTATGCACTATGTAACTTTGGGTGTGTTCGAGAAGTGAACTTTTTCTAAGATATTTTCTCATAACTGAAAAAACAAACAGGAAAATATGATCCCTGGAACACTGTTTGAAGTTAGAAAGCTTCCTGAAAAAGTTACCGTTTCACTGTTGTTGTTAACAAACATATTCTAGTCTTACGTTAGGTTCCAGGTTCCTCAAAATATTTTAGTTTTGATTTATGATGATAGAATTATTCAATACTAAGTATTACATGTAGAGAAAATATGTTTTGTAAACTTACTGCAGGCTCTGTGAATGTAAACAAACCCCCCTCATCTAAAACTGCATACTGACCTTTTAATTTTTACTAAAAAGAAATTGTGAAAATAACAGAAGTGTCAACAGAACTGCCGAAAACTTGGCAGAATTGTTGTTGTTGAATCAGACAGTGTTGCAATCTGAGCTTAACCTCATTATAATGTTCGTCACAGTGTTGGAAAAGTCCCAAACTCCCGGCCTCACACTGTAAACAACGCATGGATTATGTCATAGCGTTACACAAATTATTTGGTTATCCTGTCATCTTTCCAGAGAGTCTTCAGTCCAGATCACAGGGAGAGAAATTCCAGTTCATATATGGAAACAGATTATAACATTACAAGTTTTTGTAGCTATATTGTGCACTACAAATCAGCACTAGTTGGCTACAGTCTACACAAGCTTCAGTAAACAAGGCAAGATTAGATTTATTTAGGAAAGGATGTCCTAGAGAGGAAGAGGGGCCGTCTCTGGTTCGATCCCCGGCATCGGACAGGAGGGTGCTAGTAGTACAACTAGTGGTGGCTGGTATTACATATACGGTGCCCACCATCTCTCCCATTGTGTCTTTGAGCAAGACACTTAACCCTGAACTCCTCCAGCGGCGCTGTACTATGTACCTGCGCTCTGACCCCCTCCAAAGTGTGGTAACTTGAGAGGGAATATTCGAAAAGACAAATTTCAATGTGCCTCGTGTAAAAAATTGACTAATAAAGATAACGTAACTTAAACTAATAGCCTACAGTTAAGCTGTAGAGGAGTAACATGGACATATTCAGGTAAAGCAGGATAATGGTGTACAAAACAATGTTTAAACAATGTTGCAAAAGTGCTTTACAAAATAAAAACGGGTCCAGGCAAATAAAATAAACATGTGTGTAAGCAGGGAAATGCCATCTGGTGTAGCGGTAGACTTTGGGTGAGCAGAGCCATAGCAACGTAAGAAGAGGACCTGTTCCGTGATGTGGGCCAGCAGGTTACGATCAAATCAATCATTATGTAACGGTCGGTTTATGGATATTCAGCCATCGGTAAATTTACAGTCTCTCCATGATTTTCAGATGAGAGGAGAAGTAAATCTTTAAAGTATCTCTTTTTTTGACAGCCATAAATAACCAGCACATGAAGCAGTACCACCGTCATCCAGACGTAAATCTACTCTGATATATGGACACAATCAAGTCCGTACTATGGACACTGTGCACTGGAGGAATTTTCAATTGAACATATGTTTTGTTAAATTCTTATTGTTTGGGATAACTGACCCTTTAACTTTATCTCATCAAAAAAATATCTTGGGTAGTTTAAATATGAAAAGAATACTATAGGAAACAAAACTTGATGAATGAAATCCTAATATTGCATGTGTCATAACCTAAGTAGCTTTATGACTTGAACCTACAAAAAAAAAACCTCACTCACTGCATCTAGTTTCATCACTGCAAGATCAATCTTAACACCTCTTAACCTGGGGGCGCTCATGGTGTAGTGGTGAGAGCGCCCCCCAATAGAGGCTCAGTCCTCAAAAGCAGACACGGTTCAAATCCGACCTGTGGTCATTCCACTCTGCCCCATACCTAGGGGGCAAAGTGATCTTATGGACATGGAGCGTTGTAAAAGGTTGTTCACCAAAAATGACATCTAGGACCTTCCACGATCACAACCTGGGTGGACAACCTTGTCAACAAGCTGCTGGAAAGCTACAGCGGGCCGACATAGCAAATCAGAACCACTGTTTAAGTGAATGGGGGTGAATGGGGATGGGCTAATGGGGAATTTTTTGAACTTATAGATATCATTATGAAACTTTGCAAGTTGATTACTGACATTAAAACAACAACTTTTTGTATTACAGTATTTTCCAAAATGTTTAAATAAATATGAAAAATCATCATTATCTTACTAATGATGCCTACATTTGCATATCTGCAAAGCCCCAAAATCTAGATGTTGGAAGAAAACAAGAAGTCAATTTGTTTTTAAATTTTGAAAACAAAACAAGTGTCCAACTGCCTGAAGCCTTTCCTAATCACAGTTCAAATTTGATCAATAACCCATAGAAAATAAAAAATTTACACAGTTACATTTCATGTGCCATGGACCAAAAGTGTCCTTTTGGAGTCTCCAGCTGGTATTTTAGGAAACGGCTAGACATTCCCTTGGAAAAAACAGTGTAAAAAATTCATTTTCTATGGGTTATTGATCAAATTTGAACTGTGATTAGGAAAAGCTTCAGGCAGTTGGACACTTGTTTTGTTTTCAAAATTTAAAAACAAATTGACTCTGCTTTTGTCCAACATCTAGATTTTGGGGCTTTGCAGATATGCAAATGTACGCATCATTAGTAAGATATTGATGATTTTTCATATTTATTCAAACATTTTGGAAAATACTGTAATACAAAAAGTTGTTGTTTTAATGTCAGTAATCAACTTGCAAAGTTTCATAATGATATCTATAAGTTTAAAAAATTCCCTATTCCCTATTCGCTTAAACAATGGTTCTGATTTGCTCTATGTCGGCCCCCTATAGCTTTCCAGCAGCTAGTTGACCAGGTTGTCCACCCAGGTTGGGATCCTGGAAGGTCCTGGATATCATTTCTGGTGAACAACCTTTTACAACGCTCCATGTCTGTTTTTCAAAAAAAGGGGGTTTTGCCCCCTAGGTACCATTTCATCTCTGTCTGTTTGCACTATGAATAAAGCATTGAAAATGCAAAAAAAAAAAAAAAACGTCAACACCTCTTAACCACAAACCACAGACAGACATTATTCCCCAAAAAATCCATAAAAGCCTCTACCAGCGAGTGTATAATGAAAGCTGCATTTCCGACCTACTATGTTTAATTAAAAACAACTGGAGACGGCTGCTGCAGCGGAGTAAAAACCTGTATTGTAGACGTGTTAATGAGTGGCCTCCATTTTATAGATTTGGCTTCTTTTGTAGAGGTCAAAGTTTCTGTCACGCAGCCCCTGGTTAGACTGGAATCTGGACGTCTAGTGTAAAACGGCCTAATTGACAGAGGGAACGAGCCAGCGCATATGGTTTGATTTTAACAGTGTGGGTGGTGTTTCTCTAAAAACCTTACTGACAGCCTTGCCTCCTTCTGTTTCATCTAAATCCTCCTAATAAGACATGAACTTCACCTTAATGACCACTCGCTATGAGATCACAGATAGTGTGTGTGCCTCTTTTGGATACGTGTGTGTGTGTGTGTGTGTGTGTGTGTCTGTGTCTTTTGGAAACATGTGTGTGTAAAGGGATACAGATCAAATGTGGACAAAAAATCACACCACTTGAGACATCTGTATGCATTCCTACAGGATGTGCAATAGACAAATGGCAGGTGTTACTAATTTAGAAAACACACACACACACACACACACACACACACACACACACACACACACACACACACACACACACACACACACACACACACACACACACACACACACACACACACACACACACACACACACACACACACACCTTTCCCTGTTGTTCCCTATACAGGATAAACAAAGTTCCCTACATTGTGCATCAGTCTCTCTCATTGACAGTGTTAACATTTTTAGATATCTAATATGCATGAACATAATGCGATGATATTTATAAACCGAGATAGGAAGGTGTATTGGTAAGGTGAATGAGGTGCAGAGGAGGGCAGATATATTCTGAAGTTTCCAACGAACAAAATAGTGAAATAGAAAAAAAGGGTAAAATACCTACTGTTGCCACGTTACTGCATCTACAACAGAGCCAGCGTTCTTCATGAATCTGAAAGGCAGAAAAACAGTCATCTTTATTTGATTGGCAGCTTTTAGTTAAACAGAAAGACAAAGTATCAGTAACATTATTGTATACAACTGGTTTTTGACCGGGCCACTCCCCACTGATCTGTGAGAGAGAAACGAACGTGAAGCTTGCGAGATCAGGCTGTTATCAGGGGAAGACCCAGGACTAGGTGGAGAGATTATATCTCTAAATAGGCCTGGGAACATCTCGGGAGCCCCCAGTCAGAGCTGGTTAATGGGGCCAGGGAAAGGGGAAGTTCATGGGTCTCCTTTAGGAGCTGCTGGTCCCAGATAAGCGCAAGAAGATGGGCAAGCTAACATGAAGTATCCACATATTAAACAAAGGTTTGGCTGTTCATTATGTGTAAAGCTTTGCTTTTTGAGAAACCGAAAGTACTACGGTTGCACAGTTGAGATCAGGTATAATCTCCCCCTGGCTACTGGGGTCGGCAGATTCAAAAATATTCAGTTGGAAAATAAACTGTGTAAGCTGAAGGGGAACATCCTATTTTCTTGTGCTCAGTAAACAGCACCTGGAGTGTTTTCTGAAGCTGTGGAGTTTGTTTTCAGTTAGATAAATACCGACTCCTAACATCCCTAGGAAACACAATGTTATAAACCCAGTCTACTGGGCTGACTACTTATCCTGTACACAAACACACGCAAAATACAAAGTTCCTTCCTCCTTCTGAGCTTTTGCATTTTATGTGTGGGTGTGTGTTTGTGCATGTTTTTGTTTGTCTTAAATTCTACGAAAAGGTTAAAAGTTGACGTCATCATTGAAATCAATAGACAACCAGCAACGAGCAAAGAAAGCAAGTTTGTGTGTGTGTGTGTGTGTGTGTGTTTCCTTGTCTTTGTGTGTGTGTGTGTGTGTGTGTGTGTGTGTGTTTCCTTTTCTGTGTGTGGGTGTGTGTGTGTCTTCATTTCTATGTATCTCCTTGTCTACCTGACCCAAATCGCTCCATATTTGGGGGTAACACACACAGCTTGTCAGACTGTGTGTGTGCGTGTGTCTCTAAACTTTCACCGCTGTGGGGCTTGTTTAGTCTGTCCCACTCTGATATTTGGACTGGTTGAGTGGCTCGCTATCTAATTCATCCTATTTCCTGAAAGCGGCGGAGTAGTCGGCCTGTCAAACACGAGAGCTAACCCCCTCGTAACAGTGTCAAACACGCAGGAATCACTCTGTCGTTAAACGTGTCATCCGTGACCCACCAATACTCCGGCAATCTCCTCAAAATCCTCTCACTCCTTCCCCTCCCCTTTTTCTCACAAATCTTAGACATCCTCCCTTTCCTCTTGAGTGGGCCGCTCATTTATCAGTCTGAGCTGTACCGTACATATACACACACTAGTGCACACAAACACACACCTTTTATCTATAACAGCGAACCCCCAGGGATCTCCGAGTTAAATTAAAGACTTTTTAATAGCTTTCTAATACCACTTAAAATGAAATGTAATGCTAACGTCAGCCAGGTGGCAATGCTGGTAAAAGTAGAAAGGATATGATGGAAATTCCGACGCATTTTAAAAAGGTACTTTTACTAAAGAACATTTATAATAAACTGACATTAATAAAATCACATTAATATAGTGTAACAATTGCTTTGTGAAGTATGTGTATACTCCTAATAACAAATCAAAAAGTTTTTATTTGTCATTTTACAACCCCTCTCCAGGTATTTAAAAGGGTATTCAAATGTAATGGCGTTTGCAATACTTTGCAGCAGAATTCAATACATTTTCGGTATTATTTTAAGTATATTAAATTCTATGCTTTTGTAATGTTTTTAAGACCCCGCCGGTACCCTGAATAAAACTGTTAACTGTCAGTGCTCAGTTATATTAACAGCAGTTTCTAATGGTTACAGTGATGTAAGTAGCTCAAGAAGTACAAAGTTTGTGTGTGGGGGGGAGGCCCATATCAAATTACTTTCTCCCGTGTCCTTCCAACTACCTGTCAAATGTGTGTGGGACATTGACATATTAAACTGTTCCTCGGCATTTGTCTGCACATGCATCCCACAATTTAGGCTTGCATTACTTGGACTTTATGGACTTTGAAACTATGTAAGACTTATTAAGTTTAATAGGCTATATAGAAAATAAATATATTGTCAGTCAAGTAATTTTCATTGCAGCCATTCTACATCGCTGTCTAAATGTTTAATGTCTAATCTTGAATCTTGGTGTGTTTTCTTTGTTTTTACTATCTCCTAAATGCAATTTCAAATGTCTGATCTTGATGTATTTAGTGCCCCTGTAAAGCCCTTTGAATGGCCTTGTGTCTGAATTGTGCTATATCAATAAACTTGCCTTGCCTTGCCTTCAATTGAAAGCGGTTCCCGGTTTGTTTACTGTAACAGTGCCAGAGCTATATATTCCACCTTAGTCACTTGTTATGGTCTTGGATAAAACAAATATCCTAAATCTGTGGTGACAGACTAGTAGAGCATTGATTACAACTTCCTTTCTGCCACCCACAACAGAGAGCGGCAGTTAAATGTTGATGGATACTGCCTGGGACATTAAGCACTTTGAGTCGCCCTTGTGTATGTAATGTGCTACACAAATAAAGTTGCCTTGCATTGCCCCAACTCTAACCTGTCTTCTCAAAAATCTTGTGTGTGTGTGTGTGCGTGTGTGTGTGTGTGTGTGTGTGTGTGTGTGTGTGTGTGTGTGTGTGTGTGTGTAAATTAGAAGCTCTTCTCCTGTTGCTGCAACCTTCATCAAAAGACGTTTGCAGATTGCTTCGTTTAGGTTTTCAGGTTCCCTATTTTAACAAGTTGTTTGAATTTAAAATATTAAACTTTTTTTTCATGTTGATCTAAATTGTATAAAAATGTATGTCTTCTGACAATGGTAACCGACTTGTAGGTAGAATACAAAAGTGCCTATAATATTGTCTTTTTTGCTGTAAAGTTCTGACTACAAAGTGTGCCATTAGAATCTGAGGAGGGGACAGGCTGCAGTGGGCTGTAGGATAAACCAATCAGAGGAGAGCTTCTGGGCGGAACCAGCAGATGGGACGTTGTGCCGTCACGTTATCAATCAGCGACACTTTATTTAGGCTGACATGGTATAACTAGGGCTGAGACCCCGAAGAGTGGATATCCATAAACAATGAACACTACTACAATCTGTGTGTGTGTGTGTGTGTGTGTGTGTGTGTGTGTGTGTGTGTGTGTGTGTTAAAAGGCCAGTAAAAGTCCCAAACTAATGCAGCATACTTTCCACTACATTCCCCCTTTTTTCTCAGCAGGCTAGTAGTCCAACAAGGACATGAATCCTGCACATCTAATGTTTTTTTGTTTTTTTAATATAACTTTATGGAGCAAACCCTCCTGAAATGAGTCACACACACCAGTTATTTGACTTATATTCTTGGGTGGTAGAAGCTTTAATGTCTCCTACAGTAACTAGTATACCCGTAGAACAATAGAATAGAAAAAAGCCATTTAAAGAAATAGTTCAACAATTTAGAATGTTTAGCTTTTTGCCTCAATCTCCGGCTCAAGAAAAGGCGACAGAAACCGCACAGGAGCGTCTAGCGATGTTGTGAAGTTTATATTTTGACACACTGCTCCCCTTGACTACCACACTGCTCCCCTTTACTACCAGTGTTTGAGCTATAAGCTAACCTGGATGAGAGACCTTTGCCCATTTCTTCAGCAAAGATGCACGCACAGTTACAGGAACGGTTTCCTTCGTCTTTTCTTGAGCCGCAGAGTGAAACAAAAAGCCAAAAATGAAAAAGGTTGAAGTACGGGTGGCGCTCGTGGTGTAGTGGTTAGAACGCCCCCCAAATAGAGGCTCAGTCCTCAAAAGCAGCAGACCACGGGTTTGAATCCAGCCCGTGGTTGTTCTCTGCATGTCATTTCCCTCTCTGCCCCATTTCATCTCT
Organism: Ammodytes marinus; assembly: GCF_949987685.1. NCBI lineage: Eukaryota > Metazoa > Chordata > Actinopteri > Uranoscopiformes > Ammodytidae > Ammodytes > Ammodytes marinus. Next base: position 5,813,991 of record NC_137215.1, on the reverse strand, counting down.
GTCTCTCCAAACAGCATAAAAATCCCCTAAAATGAATCTTCAATCTATCAAAAATGTCATTAACAAACTCACCCATCTAGCAGCAGGATGGCGTTCTTCCTGGGCCGTCCCGCGTTGGGGCCGTAGAGGTGAGCGCGGTGGTAGTAGCGCACAGACTGCAGCATGGTGCGCAGCTTGGTGTAGTCCTGAGCTAACTGGCTGCCGTTCACCGAGCGGCCCACCAGGCTGCGGTACGCATTGGGCTCTGTGGAAGAGGAGAAACAGTGGAATGAGAATCCACTTAAACTTCCAGATTTTTCCATTTCCATTCCAGTTCATCTTTATTAGTCAATTTACACAAGGCACATTGAAATTTGTCTTTTCGCATATCCCCTCTCAAGTTACCACACTTCGGAGGGGGTCAGAGCGCAGGGTCAGCCATAGTACAGCGCCCCTGGAGCAGTTTTGGGGTTAAGTGCGTTGCTCAAGGACACAATGGTAGAGATGGTGGGCACCGTAGATGTAATACCATACACCACTAGATTTACTACTAACACCCTCCTGTCCGGTGCCGGGGATCGAACCAGAGACCTCATTGTTACTTGTCGGCCCCTCTTCCTCAAGGCCATCATACCACCCATGTTTCGAGGTTTGGACTGAGATATTTCTGTTTTGAAACGCTACACACAGAGGGGACAGATACAGTACATACGGGAAAGAGGAGATCTCCAGTTGACTGAGATGCAGCTATAGAGTTTTTACAAGCAGCAGTGGGGAGGAGGCAGAAGACATTGTTGTTGTTGCAGACTGAGTTTGCTCTCCTACAGAGAATCCAACAGCCAGTAGAAAGACAGATAATTGAGCAATTTGCTGTAATACAGACAGATGGACTGAGTGTCAGGGGAATGATGCAAGCACATGGTGGCCTACCAGAATCAGTACAACTTTTTTTTTGCTGTAAACTAAAACTTGCTATTATGTCTGTTTTGTGTGTGTGTATGGCTATGCTAAAATAGAGGTTGTATTAGGAAGTTTATTATTAAATAAAAAAAATCCCTCTCTGCCCCATTTCAACTGTGTCTCTTCACTATCAATAAAGCATAACAATGCCAAAAAGATATCTTAAAAAAATAATAAATACATTTAAAAAAATTAAGTAAGGCTTTCCAATTATTGAATTTTAATCGCAATTACAATTGTGACTTCCAAAAATTATGAATATAAGATAGTGAACTTTTACAAGACAATGTTATTAAGTCAGGTCAAGCCTTTTAGCAATGTATTGTTTTTATTTGACAGTTGTGCTATATCTAAATACAAGGAAATCCACCGTTCAAAAATAAGTTTTGTTCACACACAGTACAGAGAAGTCGCGGTTCGTGAGGAGTTAATCACAGATTTTGACAGCAAGTGTATCCAGCAGAATCGCTGACTCCAACTTTAAGTACTGTATAATTAAAAGCAAACACATCAACTTACTTAGTACATAATTTAGCCTATAATGTTATGTGGTCGCGTAGTAAGTGGTGTACTGTGTATCTTTTATACTAACCGTTGCCCAGTTCCCAGGAGATGTTGTACTTCTTGCCGGCTCCGTACTTGAGGAGGCTGAGAGTGGAGGAGGTGTTCCAGGAGTTGTCATGGTTGCGGTGCAGTGCGTTGAGCCCCAGGATCAGGTGCAGACCGGCACAGTCGGCAAAGTTGTACAGTTTGTCTAAAGACCTGGCTGGGAGAAACCCACAAAGCAGTTGTAACTTTGATTCTTTTTTCACATAACTGGAATAAGAGATGCACACAGAGAGAGAGAGAGAGAGAGAGAGAGAGAGAGAGAGAGAGAGAGAGAGAGAGAGAGAGAGAGAGAGAGAGAGAGAGAGAGAGAGAGAGAACACTATTTTCAAGGTTTGTGGATTCGGATATCTGGGTTTTTGGATATATGGATATGGATGTCTGTGTGTGTGTGTGTGTGTGTGTGTGTGTGTGTGTGTGTGTGTGTGTGTGTGTGTGTGTGTGTGTGTGTGTGTGTGTGTGTGTGTGTGTGTGTGTGTGTGTGTTAGTTAGGGTGATGCTGCATTGACCACTTAGTGATTAACAACAGCGTGAAATCAACCTTATTTGTTGAAATGATTACAATAAAAAAAACAATTGAATTTGAAAAACTGTCTGTCTGACTGACTGTCATTTTGGATCTATGGTGTCAGTTGTTCGATATCTGCAGATTACATTTCTGTGCAGAACTGTGAACAGATTGTTTGCATGTTCTGAATCTCTATTCTGAATTACCCACTGCTGGGATTTATTATGCAAACTGTCATTGTTTGCCAGAGAACTGTGTGTCCGTGCGTGTGTGTCCATTTGACAGCGGATTCTCCTCTCCAATAACATTCAGTGAGAATCCAGACGGACTGATTTTCCCATCATGGACTCCTGTGGCGAAGTGTTCCTCAAAGCAGCGATCACAAACCATTCTTCTGAAGCACACACACACACACACACACACACACACACACACACACACACACACACACACACACACACACACACACACACACACACACACACACACACACACACACACACACACACACACACACACACACACACACACACACACACACACACACACACACACACACACACACCTCTCTAAGGTTTATGTCTGCTGCCTCCATCAAAACCTATTATTACACAACAGATGTTTGCATATGGTGAGAAAAAATGCCAAAAGAGTTTGTGTATTTTTGAACGTGTGAGTGCAGGCCGCTCCTGGATACCTTTAGGTTCTTGTTTTGAAATGTAATCTGTTTAGAGACGTTCCATTAGCGTAAATATTACCCTGAACTCCGACCCATACTTCCTAGGTTAAACAGGAAACAGATGAGGACTCTGTGTGTGTGTGTGTGTGTGTGTGTGTGTGTGTGTGTGTGTGTGTGTGTGTGTGTGTGTGTGTGTGTGTGTGTGTGTGTGTGTGGGCGTGTCAGTCGGTCGCATTCTGGCTACAATTTGCCCTCAACTCTGGGTTTGGCACCAGCTGAGCTTGCCAACTGAATGTGGAATGAAAACAAAATAAGTCCAAGGTGCATATGAGGTTATTTTTCTGGATACCTGTCAAGCTTTACTGTCATTTGAAAGGGGTTGGCCGTCCCTTCGCTTTGCGTCGGGCAGAACAACGCCCCTTAACTGAGATGTACAGCACATATCACCGCCTGTCGTGAGCTATCGCTTAAAAGGATTTATTTATATGTTGTTAATTGTCTGATTTATGATACATTGTGTCCTCACAAACTTGCAGTAAATGCATTTTTAAGACCTGTACATGTAATTTTTTTATTCATAAAAAGAAAAAAGGCTGTATCCAAAATGTGTTCTGTAAAAACTTCATTCAACATCTACATTTTTGGTTTTTGAAGAGATGTAAATGTACGCATATTTAGTTAGATAATGCCAAATTTAAATAATAATAAAAAAATTCTGAAAAAAATCTAAAAATAATTGTTTTAATGTATGTGATCAACTGGTTAACTTTCATGATGATATATATACATTAAAATGAAGTGTCTTTACCCTATTCACCTGCAGTGTCTTTTATATATAGACGTGAGAGACAAAAAAGTCTGTCCGAATGTCAGAGTCATAATACATGTGATTACAGATTCTGATTAGGTAAAAGCTTAATTGCGTTATTTTCTTCATAAGTAAACTTACATTACTGAATTTATTTTCAATGAAGCAGTAAGTACAGTATGTATAAACCTGAGAGCAAAAAAAGAGAGGGATCGCTTGTTGCACCTGGCATTCCTTCCAAAAATCCTTGCAGAATGGTTGTAATACACACAGTGCATTTCCCCTGAGTAAACTGTCTGTTCTCCATCGTATTAATAACCACCAATAACGTTTTTACCATAACTGCTATTATCATAAGTTCTTCCCTGTGTGGTTACATATATATATATACTGTATATAGTGGTGTCTGTTTTCAGGAGTTAAGGGCAAACGGGACGGAGAAAGTAGCGCCAGATGTGGCCGTCATGATGAGTGATTCCAGGCTTTTCCTCACCTGAGATCAGAGCAGCGGGCGACCGGCCTTGCTCCAGGACACGGCTAGTCTAGTAGCCCGGGACACACATCACAAAGGCTTCATAACATGCACCACGCTGCAGGAAATATATAATTTGTCTGCCGGCAGGGACAAGAGAAATATGTATATATATATATATATATATATACATATATATATATATATACATATATATATATATATACGTATATATATATATATATACACACATATATATATATATACATATATATATATATATATGTATATATATATATATGTGTGTATATATATATATATATATACATATATATATATATATACGTATATATATATATATATACACACATATATATATATATACATATATATATATATATATATACGTATATATATATATATATACACACATATATATATATATACATATATATATACATATTTCTCTTGTCCCTGCCGGCAGACAAACTATATATTTACTGCAGCGTGGTGCATGTTATGAAGCCTTTGTGATGTGTGTCCCGGGCTACTAGACTAGCCGTGTCCTGGAGCAAGGCCGGTCGCCCGCTGCTCTGATCTCAGGTGAGGAAAAGCCTGGAATCACTCATCATATATATATATATATATGTTTATATATATATATATATATATATACTGTATATGTGGTTACGTTAATGTGTGAGGTTGGTTTCTATGGGAATTTTACTATTGATAGCAGCAGAGAAACTGACAGCTGGCGTTTTCATTTATTTGTGATTTAAACGTATGTTGAACTGTGAAGTCAAAGGAAGAGTTTTAAAACTTTGCACTCATCAACCTTGTTTTTTATTTTATTTTTTTAAGTGAAGTAAAGACTGTCTCCGACTACTCACTATACAATTTGAGCCATACTGTAGGATACTTTTCAACCTTGTTCATAAATAGCATTACCAAAAACAATGCATTAACGGATCCACATGTTGTTATTTTTTATTTACTTGGGAGGAATCGAAGAATACCCACAAAGATTCGCCATATACTGACTCAAATGATTAATAAGTTAATATAGTCAAATAAATCACAAGTCGCAGCCTTAAACATACACCATTACAATTGTTTTATTTACCTATTATTAAGACGAGCTGGTACATACTTTAGCTAAGCTACAGTTAGCCATGCATTTTGTCTTACTCCCTGGGAATAGTCTATACTCTGAATGGTGGTTAATCCCTCAGTTAGGCTGTTGGTGAGCAGTTACCACAGTTTCTGTTTCTGTTGTAAACATTAACAACAGCTTCTGGCCCGAGGAGGACGTATAGCATTACTCGCCTGCGTAGCCAAGCTCTCGTTTATCGCCTAAGAAAGAGAAAGGGATTGTGGGTAGATCCACCAGATCACTAAGGCCAAACATAAAAGAGATCCTTTACTGACACTAGAAAGGCCTGAAGCTACATACTGTATCTGTGATCTCAGTCAGACGAAAGTAATGACATTACCACGGCACTATGAATATATGTGTGTGTGTGTGTGTGTGTGGTCATGCATTCAGAGTGCATGTGTGTGTTTTCCGTGTGTGTGTGTGTGTGTGTGTCTGTGTGCGTGTGTGTGTTTGTGTGTTTTCCGTGTGTGTGTGTGTGTGTGTGTGTGTGTGTGTGTGTGTGTGTGTGTGTGTGTGTGTGTGTGTTTGGGAGATACATGGTGAATTGAAGGTGAAATAGCAGTATGTATTGTTATTGGACACTAACTCTCCCAAAAGAGAACATTACAAATGATCTACTGTCTCACAAATACAGACATAGACAATCAATCAAGTCAACATGCGATTGCCTTAACTTCTGTTGAAAGTATCAAGACAGTAACAAATGGTGCTCGTCCCAGTGACAGTGAATAATTTCTGTAAGTCAACATCATTACTCATTTTGCTGTATTTTTTTAAAGAATGACAGTTTTGTTGTAATATGGTTCAAAATGGGACAGAAGACTTCTCGATTGCACATAACAGAATGAAGGCCCGTCTACGAGGTCAGATTTTTACTGTACTCACTTGGCTACAAACTTCTCTTTTATCTGACAAACAGTCATGCCAGAAACAAGCAGAACCACCACAGAAAGCTGTGTGCGCTTGTGTGCGTGTTTGTACAGGCATGCGTTTTGAGGTACATTTTTAGCTTTTAACCATCGGAGTGAGGACAATTTTTGGAAAGTGAGGACATTTTGCCTGGTCCTCACTTCTTCAAAGGGCTGTTTGAGGGTTAAGACTTGGTTTTAAGGTTCAGGTTAGAAATAGGTTTATATTAGTGTTAGTGTAAGGGTTGGGGTTAGGCATTTAGTTTTGAAGATTAGGGTAAGGGCTGGGGCTAGGGAATGCATTATGTCAATGAATGTCCTCACAAGTATAGCAGTACAAACCTGCGTGCGTGTGTGTGTGTGTGTGTGTGTGTGTTTTGGTGTGCCATTGTGTGTTGGTGTGCCATTGTGTGTTTGTGTGTGTGTGGGTGGGTTTGGGTGTATGTGTGTGTGCCATTGTGTGTGTGTGTGTGTGCCATTGTGTGTGTGTGTGTGTGTGTGTGTGTGTGTGTGTGTGTGTGTGTGTGTGTGTGCCATTGTGTGTGTGTGTGTGTGTGTGTGTGTAACGGAAAGAGCGGGGTCTGGATATTGTCAAGCTGTCTATCTGATAGAAAAGCCAGTTCTGTGAAGCAGAGAGAGGGCGGCAGCATCAGTCAGTGCTATGCCTCATTTCTGCAGCTCTGCGTATTCGACTCACACACTGAGTTTAGACATCGGTCTGTGTACGCTGGGCCTGTACACACTCACACAAACAGAGTACCACCCACATGAACCAGACACCCATCTGAAGTTTCCATTGAAATAACACTTTCTGCTGTTGCTGGCTGCACATTTAGCAAGTTACTGTCGGCTGATAAAGACAGGTGTATTTTTTTTAAACATGACATTCTATCAATTGTCTTTTCTTTTACTTCTAGGACGATAACCAGTTTTAAAGTATACTGCAGTTTGAAAAATTCAAGGTTTCAATTAAGCCATTATCACAGGCATACGTTGTCGTAAGGTACTAGAACACATATTAATGTTCAGAATATTCCTGCATCATAACCACTTTCACTAGAAGAGGAATGTGTAGGACGTAAGCATGTCTCTTAAAACCTTGCTGAGCTGCTCACTCAAAATAACTTCTTGTGAAAATCGGTGAATATCTCCTCACGATTCGCTACCTGTACTTTTTTTATTTTTTATTTTTAGATTTTGTTAATTCACAGCCTACGCTCTGTAAATTGGCATGTAAATAAAGGTTTTGTAAACAAAGGGGCCCAAAAAAAATTCACAGGACACGCAGAACAGACAGGTAGCAGATTTTGAGGATATATTTACAAGCGTTCCACAGAATCACTGACTGCACCTTTAATCAGCAATCCAAAGGAACATAGTTTGATAAACAAAGTTGATGTAACTTGGTAAAGGGATTATTATTAACCTTAATGCACAATCAGGTAATTGCCCTACTAGGGAAAATCTACTTTTAAGTATGTCAATTTGTAATTTTCTTAAAATTAATAGAAAAAATGCGTACAGTTCTTTATTAATGAGAGGGAATATGTCCAACTTAAGTCATCCGAAAACTGCTCTTGAGTCTTGACCAGGTTAAGATGGAAGCCAAAGTTACTTTATTAACATTATAATACAGTATAATGGCATTCATTCAAGCTTGCATGGTGAAATATTCCTGTGTGTACTGAGAGGTAAGTGAACACAGCCTACAGCTGCACAATTTAACGAACTGCAACTTTTTCCCTAAAATTCAAATTTAGATGAAATGCTGATATCGTGCTACATTTCACATAATTTTCACGTTGGCAATGACCAAGAAAAAGGGAGCAGAGCAAAAAAAAAATAGTTTTCTGTGTCTGGTTTCATTCAGTACATGAATGTAATGACTTACTGCCAGACGCAGCTACATGCCAGAGCAAATGTCAATTTGGATGTTTAGTCCTTTCAAAATCAGTGTGGAACATACAAATACACACACACACACACACACACACACACACACACACACACACACACACACACACACACACACACACACACACACACACACACACACACACACACACACACACACACACACACAAAGACAAGAGCAGAGTTCTGGCTTGGTTTAAAAGCCAAATCAAAACCGAATCCTCATGAGACATGTGCAGACAAGGGAGAAGGCTGTTTAGAAGGATCAATTCCGAGCCCTTTTTCCTGTTTATGAATACAAAGTTTTTTTTCCATACCTAAAGATGCACGTTTCACTCAAACTTCCAAAATGCATCGTTAGTGTCCCCACTGCTCATGAATATGTTCTAATAACATAACTCAAAATACGGATGTTGACTTTCTGATAATTTTTTCATTGTGTTTGTGTATTAAAAAAGACTGATCCTGAGGCAAACAGATATGGGTATGAAATTACATGTTCCTTAGAGGTGGAGTCAGCGATTCTGGAGAACTTCTTGTCAAAATCACTTTTTGTGAAAATCAGTGATTATTTTCTCACAAATGGCTATCTGTGTGCGCGGCGTGTGCTGAAAAAAATCCAGTGTTACAGTAATACACAGCCTAGGCTGCAAACGGGTATGAAAACAAAGGGTATGTAAATAGAAGTGGCCCACCATAAACTAGTGAAAAACCCACACACATACACACACACTTACACACGTTGTAAACTCAGCATTGAAAGCATGGTGGAAAGGGCTACTCTCAGACTCTGCATCCATCATATTGTTCTTGCTTGAGACAGATGTTGATGACAGTATTTAAGGTTTAACCACATGCGTGAAAAGTAATTTAACAATTTCTACTTAACACACACCACGTGTGGTCACGCAGCCACAGACACAGAGCATGACCAGTCATGAAAGATTTGAAAGTAAACTGCTAAAAATATGAAGAAAAAATTAAGAAAAAAGTGTGGGACATTTATCATCAGCTCTCTGTAATGGCTTCAATATCTTTTTCTCCACAAACTCTATTGATTCGTCTAGCAACACTTCCACGCTCTGCCTTCTGTTTCTCATTGTAACAGTTCCTTTACTAACCAGATCCTTTGTGGTTGCATAAAAAGTCACTTTGACATTGAAACAAGGACATCTAAAGACTGGCGTTACGAATTCGCACTTTTTTTCAACGGATAGTCAAAAGTTTAAGAACAGCTACCGATACAGTTTGATCACTCAACCTTATCGGTCAAAAGACAGACCAGTATACTGTTACAATGGCTGTATCAAAAGCTATTAAATGCGGTGGATAGCTATGTCCGCAATGGTGATTCTGTGACTTCTCCTGACGTTAACTTGACACTGCATGTTAGGGTTGCGCGGAGGGAGGAATGTGGTTCCAATATAGCGAGTGTGTGTATGTGTGTGTGTGTGTGTGTGTGTGCTGCTCCGCCAACATGTTGAATAGAACCAAACGCCTCCATGTTTACACACACACATCTACACATGGATTCTCCTTTCATATACTCCAGCAAAACCATTCAGGTCAAACCACTTTTGTATTTTGGAAGAATGCAAGATATGTGGTGGGCACCTGTTTTCAATTCTGTTAGAAGAGGGGGACCAATGAGAGGGTGCACGTGTGTGTGTGTGCGTGTGTGTGTGTGTGTGTGTGTGTGTGTGTGTGTGTGTGTGTGTGTGTGTGTGTGTGTGTGTGTGTGTGTGTGTGCGTGTGTGTGTGTGTGCATGTGTGTGTGGAAACCAGAGTGTGAGAAAGAGATTACCTCAATCTGTGAATTTGCTGTGACTAGACTTGCGTGTGGCCTCCCCTGTGTGTGTGTGCCCAGTGTAAAGAGATGCAGAGCAAGTCGACAGAGCGGGTGAGTAAGATGAGTGGTATGTTAACATACACTGTTCTCCATGTAAAGTACAACCACTCATCCACTCTCTCTGCTGCTCTGTGCCTGTGTGTGTGCCTGTGTGTGTGCGTGTGTGTGTGTGTGTGTGTGTGTGTGTGTGTGTGTGTGTGTGTGTGTGTGTGTGTGTGTGTGTTCTCCAACAGGCTTCAGGAGACAAAAAATCAAAGACAGAGAGAGAAGTGGACAAAGTAACATCAACTGCCGTTCATTGGGTTTCGGCTGTGGGCCATGTAACTCAAACCACTTGTTAGGGGAACACGGTGTGAGGGAAATGCGTATGGGGTGTGAGTGGTTTTCACATCTGTTTGGCAATAGCCGCTGTCTATCACTCCCTAATGGGAAAAGTACGCTTTTTAGATACTAATGACCTCACTGCGCTTGTAAAGAAACAAGGTGTGTGGAAGTATTCCTTTCCCAGGAGAACAAACCTAGCCATGTTGGTGTTGTATGCCTGTGTGGAGCTACAAACTAGGGCTGCACGATCCTCACTTACAAGGTGAATCAGAATTTTATTCTCCTCAATTATTTAGTCCTCAATTTTTTTTGAAGACTTAAAAAAAAAAAAAGGTAATTTAACCTTTTATTGATAGTTGAGAGGGGATAGTACAGCGTGGAAATGGGGAGAGAGAGGGGGATGACATGCAGTCAAGGTCCACGGGTCAGATTCGAACCCGCGACCACTGCAACAAGGACTGAGCCTATATGGTGTGATCTACGCCTATCTACCTATGCCACGGAGCGCCCCACAATTGTTGTTTTTTCAACAAAAACTTTTACTGACACTTAAGAGATATGGATCAATGAGCAGAAGTAAAAAACAGAATAGGATTTGACGGTGAATCGACTATAGACTTGACCAATCAGATTTGAATATGTCAATTCGTAGTAGAGGACACCACACATTAAAAAATGCTCCTTCGGTATTCATTCCTCTGTGTGGGCGAGTGAGCCGTTGAGCTGACTGGAAGAGGCGCAGAGATAACAATGTAAACAAATTTGGGTAATTTCAGCTCACAAGCCAAGGACAGGGAGTGTTCTGTCAGGAGTGATATGGAAGAAAAAGGACCACAGCGAACAAGGTTAGACCTGCATTCAATGTGAAATGGACTCCACTTATATAGCGCCTTTCCCTGTTTCTTCACAGACCCAAAGCTTTACATTGTTTTGTAACACATTCACATAAAACATTCATACATCGATAGCAGCAGATACCACGCAGGGTTGAGTGTCTCTTTGCCCAGGGACACTTGGACATGTGGCGGGGAGACGGGGGATCGAACCACTGACCCTGCAACCCAGTGGACGATAGCACTTCCCACTTCGCCACAGCCGCCACAATTAATTCCTACTATTTAAAATAAAAGTGGATCAAGTGACTACGTCGTATGTGTAATGTGAAAGGGATCGCTCTTAAGGAAGACGCCACAGAAAACTATTGCCAACTCTAGAACTTATTTGAGCTCTGCTGTAAGCCTATAAGCAAGGCACTACTCTAACTACACACAAACTAATGACATTCTTACAATGAGAAGAAATTCTGCTTGTCTGATACTGCATTTTGGGTGTTAGTAACTAGTGGTGGCTGGTATTACATCTACGGTGCCCACCATCTCTTCCATTGTGTCATTCAGCAAGGCACTTCACCCCAAAACTGCTCCAGGGGCGCTGTACTATGGCTGACCCTACGCTCTGACCCCTTCCGAAGTGTGGTCATTTGAGAGGGGATATGCAAAAAGAGGAATTTCAATGTGCCTCATATAAATTGACTAATAAAGATAACTTATCTTATTTATATAAAACGCGCATAGGGTGTATTCATAAAGCAGACAAGGATTCTGTAGAATAAACACACTTGCATATTCATTTGATGTAAAACTTCTCTTATATCTCCTCTCAAGATCTTTGAAGGAAATATTTCGTAGTCCATATAAAACAATCACCTACAGTCCAGCAGATGAGGTTTTGAACAGTGAACCTTTATCAGTTCTGTGTTGTAAAAATGTGATTAGTGTGCTGTACATTAACGCTGCTATTTTCAAGATAAAACTACTAAAGATAGGGGTTTGAGACAGGCCACACCTGACAGTTATACTACCAGAGATTAGTAACACTGTCACCTTTAAAAAGGAGGGCGGTTGAAAAGTCTTATCCGGTTAGCCATCTCCTCACACACCTCTGCTGATGCTTTAATTGAGCTGAGATTGCTCTGTAATTGCATAGAAACACTAGACCCCTCCGGGCAGATAGAGTGAAGCAAGAGGGAGGGAGAGTAGCCCGGGGCTTTATGGGCCATGGACCATCAAAGAGTTTGGACTTAAAACAATGCCTGCAGCCCTTCCCAAGAAACACCTGTTGACAACAACTCACTGATTACTTATGGAACTTTTTCTTAGGTTCTTAGCAAATGCCTTTTTAAAGCTATAGTGTGTAACTTCTTATGCCCCCAATGAGGAATTCTGAGTAATTACAAAAACACTGTAGGCGCATCTGAGAGTAAGCCTTCAGTAGTCAGGCATGTATTTTAAACCTTCTGCTGTATACGCCCAGGTTTTAAAAAAAAATTTGGCTTTAATGTAACCGACATTCTTGTATATGAAAAAAGTTACGCACTATAGCTTTAACACCTTCATATGCATCATGTTAAAGAGATCGGAAGACTGGCAAACCAAGCAAAGGGCAAAGAAAACATTAGTTTAGGGGTACTTAGGACATCTGTATCTTTGATCCCGGGCCGAGTGATGGATGAGGGTTATGAAGACCAGATCCCAAAGCAAACACACAGTGTCCCAGACTGCAAGAATAATTACCATAATCACAGCAATCATCTTCCACTCTCAAACTATATCCACACACATTACTTATGCTTCAGTTAAACTGGAGGTTCTGTCTTTAGTCGAATTAACGCATGGCAATTTTAAACAGTTATAGCATCACCAGCTTGCATTAGAACACTTTTATAGGTAATTCGTATACATTTATAACATCAAATGCTAGAAAAAAGGTTTGCAACCCTTTTAAAGAATGCTTCTATGTAGTGTATTGACTCGGCTGATAACGTAACCCGTTGGTTATTTTATCATTTGAATATAATGACAGATAATTCACCAAATTAAATATAATTGAATGAATGATGGAATATAATTTTACAATTTATTTTATGATTTCATGATTATTTTCCGATAATATCTGTACAAATGTGAACAAATACTTGGCAATGAGCTTAGCCACAGAACACACACAGTATGGACAGGTAACGCATCATGAGGAGATATTCACTGATTTTGACAAAAAGTACTTTTGACAACAAGCATTCTCCAGAATCAGTGACTCCACCTTTAAGCAATGCTCGTACTTTATCATGACCGTGGTAAAACAATGATGTGATCTTAAAGCTATGCAGTTCTCCTCCCAAATGTTGGCCAGTGTAGGACAGACACTACAGGGGGCACCTGCCTCGGCCAGTCCCACAGTCACTCATCCCATAACTCTTAACTTTTAAATCCCATTTGAGTTCCTGCAACGAACCCATTATGACAACGCTGGGAATTAACCAACACCGTGATGGATATTCCTGCCAGATCTTTATGGAACTCGTCACCTTAACAAATATCTCACTAAGTTTTCTCACCGATCGTGTAATTCTCCTGAGTTTTTCCAATCCTGACTGCAGAGCATTTAAAGATGCATTTTTATAGATCTGAGACAGACAGACAGACAGACAGACAGACAGACAGACAGACAGACAGACAGACAGACAGACAGACAGACAGACAGACAGACAGACAGACAGACAGACAGACAGACAGACAGACAGATAGATAGATAGATAGATAGATAGATAGATAGATAGATAGATAGATAGATAGATAGATAGATAGATAGATAGATAGATAGATAGATACATAGATGTTGGCAGAAGTTTGCTGACATGTGAGTTTTTTATTTATTCTGTTTAGTTTAAATGTCAGAGGGTTGGAAAAACGACATTCTGCTTGAGTCTGTTAACACTTGCGGTGGTTATTTCAACCATATTAAATCAATTTAAAAAACGCTAAAGATTTTGAAAAATCCACCAAACACAGATTTATTTATGTTACAAATTAATATGTATTTGATTCACACCCACTTTTGGGAAACCTCAAACAATACACCGATCTGTCAGAATGTCACAGCATGCTCACAGATCCGAGTATAAACTTTTAATGTTTATTTCTTAAATTGATTTTATTTACACAATTTAGAACATATTGCATCCACAACATAAATTAAAGTAAGGCCAATTCAAGCAAAAGCGAAAACTATTTCTAAACAATAAAAGCAATAGTGCGTACGGAAGAGTATAAAGGCCACAGGGAAGAAAAGAAAAAAGGAGGAAGATTTTTTTTATTATTATGCACTTCGAGAATGAAGTCAAAATTCAATATTGAGGAAAAGAAAATCTACCTTTTAAGACTACATCACACAGCTCATGTGACAAACTTAACAAAACGCCTTGTGTTGATGGTGAAACTACAATCCAAAGATGTAGTAGCCAAGTCTAGGCTGAGGTTCGCTTAGCTGTCAGTCGCTCCCATTACTGCATTTGATGGAACTGCATCTTTTTTTCCCTCAACATTGAATTTCGCCTTTATTCTTTAAGTGCATAAAAAAAAATCCTCTTATTTTGTTCTTGCCCATATACCCTAATAACCCTAAGTGCGCTAGGTTGCACCACTTTTCTCAAGTCTCCAGCATATATTTTGTAAACATTGCTACTCTGAAAATGACCAACGCCATTGAATGTACAATTTTGAGCTGCGAGGAAAAGGATGTGATAGGACATTTACAAAGAAACTTGCTTTAAACTTTAATGTTTTAAATTTAAAAACCCACATGTACTCACATGTACGAAACCAGTGAGTTGATACAGGAAAGTTGCATTTTAAAAGTATAAGGATCAGTGCAGACAACCTGGTTCACATCTGGCGAGAGTAAGATGTTTAGCTACATCTGGAGGATTTCAAAAATGTTTCAAGTTGGACGGATAAGAACCTCTCAAGAGATTTTAATATGAAAAGAATCTCTTCAATGTCTCTACTCTCAATCACAGTTTAACCCGGGAGACATCTGTATTGCTGGATTGTATTTGTGAGTTCTACCATTTTTTAAATAAATGTGTATGTAGACCTTGGGTTTCGACAGCACTAACTTGCTACTAAGTTCACCCGCCTTGTCAAGTGTAAATTTACTTTTTACTTGATTGCATTTTGATTCACTCTTTCCCACTCCTATTTCTGTGTAACTTGTAAAATGTAATACATGTATAGAAAAAGAATGACAAATGGCAGTTTACAACTTTTGCTATTGTGTGTCCATATGCCTGATGCACAACATCAATATTATGTTGAAAATTGTGGCTGAAACTTGACAGTAGATCGCAATAGACTCTGTACATCTGCAAACAACAAATCAGGAGATATCAGTGGTCCACAAATACTACAGAGTCCCCGGCAGCATCCATTTAAGGCCAGACACTGCAGGTGAACCGGGTCAACATTTTTAACTGATGGATATCATCATGAAACATTCCCAGTTGATTAATTACAGTACATTAAAACATGTATTCATTTTTTTTCCAGAAATGTTTGAATACATATGGAAATTTGGCAATATCTAACTGTTATGAATACATTTGCATCCCTTTGAAAAATGTTTTGAAGTCTTTGTTTTAATCGTCTAGACGTTATGTTAATGAGGGGCGTGCAGTAGCCCTGCATTTGGCTTGGTTGTTTTCCCATTTCATTTCTAGACCTACAGTGAAGGATTTTTGAAGCCAGTGTAGTACAACAAGGAGAGAGCCAGTGAGTTGGCGCTAGGCTATTTAGCATAGCGAGTTGGGCATTCTGGCTACATCTACATCAGGCCCTGGGGTTTCCTTCCTACTGGGCCAGGGGAACGGACCAGGCCAAGGCTAAGACAAGCCAGCCAAACATCTGCTGCTGGTTAGAGGTGTCAGGCTCCTGCCATTCACAGCAAGAGGTTCGAGACATCAAAAAAAAAAAAAAAAGGTTTTCACTTGGCCCCTCTTTGCCTGGGCCACTGAAAGCCGTCCCGTACACTCCCTGAGGGAATGGAGGTTTTGAAGAACATACCACAAAAAATTCAATTCAATTCTACTCGTCCCTTTTCTGTGCTTCACTCTTCTGACCGAGGCAAATTTCATTATGCACTTAGGAACTCGGACAGAATCTTCAATAACATAGCGCAGTGTCTCCCAGACCACAACTCAGAGTGAAACAAGCTTGGAGGGCGACCAACACTAAGAGGTGAAGAGCCCAAACCCACAGGACCCGGTCATGAGTCTGTAGTCCACTTCTTTCCTTTGTGCATTCAATATCAAAAGACTTTATTGTATATCATATAGTAACAGATTAGTGCATTCAGTTCGTTGCTCAAACAGCATAAGACTTGCATACAATCACACAAACAAGACACACACACACACACACACAGTAAAAGCCTGTGTGTGTTAAGTAAAGCTGCATTAAAAAGTAGTGTCTATTTCATTTAGCGTCTATCTTTCTTTCATTGTTTTTTCCCATCGTTCTTTAGAACTTTACGACACACAAACAGCTGTATAAATTACAACAGAAATTACATGTTTCAAATGTTATAAGTGATGAAAAGCTCATAAAATAGTTTCGATATTTTTCTAACCACGCATCTAATAAGATCTCCAAATAAAAACCCAAGGCAATTTCCTTCTAAGCTGACGAAATTCAGTGTTAATACGCAGCCTATAGGCTCTGTAAACGGGCATGTTGCTAGCTATGTTGGGGCCCCCTTTGTTCCCATACCCTTTGTTTACATACCAGTTTACAGAGCCTAGGCTGTGAATTAACAACCGATTATTTTTTTAGCGGACACACACACACACAGTAACGTACAGGTAGCGGATGAGGAGATATTTATTGATTTTGATTACAAGCTTTCTCCAGAATGGCTGACTCCACCTTTAAGACACAAATAACTCATGTTTCAAATCTGTAGCACAGATTAAGTGATGAAACCTTCTAAAATACTTTAGATATTTTTGTAAACACGCAGCCAGCGTCTCGTAAAAATCTCCAAATAGAAACGCAAGGCACCAATTACTGGAAACATCAGCTAATTAACAAAAACAGAAAACAAAGAGAATTTGGGAAAATGTGAAAGAAAACAATTTGGTCACACATTTAACATCAGGCTATTACAACCATCCTAATGAGACAATAAACTTCTCAGATGCTTCATCTAAAGACGTAGCCAAACTGCTATCGGTTAGTGGTTTCAGTAAAAGTAAGTTACGATCCTAAAATGTCTTAACTGGCTTCCATATGTGTCCAAGTTTATAGCATTTTCCTTTTATTTACAAATAAACAAATATCCAAGCTCTGATTGAGAGAAAAAGCTTGCACTGATCAAAAACCACAAGGCCTATCAAGCTTAAATCCCATTTAGCTTGCAACAATTTTTGTAAATAAGATGCCACATTGTAATTCATAAAGATGTCCAGTAATAAGAACTCTTCACTACAACATTTTGAGGGTGACAATTTGGCAACAAGGTCGGTTTCACATTTCAGATGTTTCCTGGAACTCTGGATTATGTTATGCGCATACTGGGATTGTTTGTTATTTGGATTTTTTTCTTTTTTCTTTTTGACAATGTCTGCAATTAATCACTGTTTTGGAAGGTATCTGGGAACCTGTAGTTTCTGAAAGTAAACAGGATAGCAGGCCCTAGTCTGGATTGTACAAGTGTGGGGCTGAGCAATACGAAAAAACACAATTCATAAGTAGAAAACCTGCTGATAAAAGTTTAGAGGCAATTTGACACGTATCCGTATGCTTTCTCACCGGTTAGCGGCGCGCTAACTCTACAGCTGTGCATGATGCTGCATATTGATGCTGCATGGCGGAGGGTTTAAGAAAATAATAACATTTTGTATTTGTACAATTTACAAGCAGCCAAAACGTAATTTTGTCAGACTGAATAATGCATTTCGTTTGGACGTAGAATCTGTGCAAGTGCGTCAGGAGATGGAAGGAAGAAAAATTATTTAGAATAATATTAGTTATTAAAAGGTGGAGTCAACGTTTGTTGTCAAAATCACTGAAGTTAAGTTACTTTAATAGTCAATGGTTGGTTACATTGAAATGAGTTTTTTTGACTTGTTGTCAAACGCAGTGAATATCTCCTCACTGTTGACAAAAAGATATTCTGAGAAAAAGCATTCTCGTGAATCACTGACTCCACCTCTTAATGGGGATACTTCAAGACTAGAGCAACACAGCAGATATAAGCAGATGAAAATGTCTTGAATTGCTTATAAGTAACATTTTACCATCTTTTACTTTTGTTTGTTTTTAACTAGTAACAAACAGATGTTTGCAGTGGCTTCACACACTGTCCTACAAAGAGAATAATTTGGAAGAAGCGCCTTCACAAATCCCTCTGAGGCACATCCATGTTCCTGTTTCATGTTTGGGTCAAAGGTCATTCACAGCCCGCAGAGACGCCTCGGGAGCAGCTCAAGATTTAGGCTTTCCTCAGCTATCCAACAAGGAAGGACACGTTTTCTCAATTATTGTATTTTTTTTTTCTTTTTTACATGGAGAACAATCTAAAAGTTCTATGATAGTTTTATAGGCGAAATCATTTTGTAAATTTGATATCTAAGAACTCTTTTTTTTATGTATTGAAATATAAAAGTATAGTCAGTTACGTTAACAAATAGGCACTTTTGGTAGTTTCTCTCAACCCTTTAACAAGGATTATCAATTATTGTATTTTTTTCCTTGTTGATTTTACATTGAGAACAATGTGATAGTTGAATGCTGCAGTTTAGACAAAATAAGATTATAGATTTTATATAAATGCAAGCAAGAATGATTTTTTATGAATTCAAATACTAATTCACCAGAACCAATAAAAGTGTAGTCAGAAAATAAGCACTTTGATGCCATATTTATACAAATAAATCATGCACTGTTCTGTTTCCCAGATGTCAGTTGTTAGCACAAATTGATTTTAAAGTTAATAGCTTGTGAAAATTATTTGGAAACACCCTTTTGTGTTAAAGATGATTTCTTAGTTTTGCTTGAACATGTTATTTTTTGCTGTGAGCCTTACAAGTGCGAAACTCCGGATCCCTGAGCACTGACAGATTGTACTCAACCATAAAGGCCTTGTTTTAAACCAGCGGTATTGGCCGGCGCAGCGGGTCTGAACTGCCAGAGTTTGCTTGGAAGGTAAAAGTAGAAATGTTTTATTCATCTTTTTAAATTTTGTTCTTTCTTTGCTCTTTGTACCTCATCTGTCTGTTGCTGTTACTTAAAGGTGGAGTCAGTGATTCTGGAGAACGCTTGTTGTCAAGATATTGTTTTGTCAAAATCAGTGAATATCTCCTCAACATCTCCTCACCATCCGTAGTGCAGTAATTTAAGCTTAATTTAAGCACGCAGGTAGTGGATCGTGAGAAGATATTCACTGATTTTGACATAAAGAGATTTTGGACAACAAGCGTTCTCGAGAATCGCTGACTACACCTTTAATTTCTCACTCTTTCCTTCCCCCCTTTCCTGTCCCTCTCCATTATTCTAACTGTGTTCCCTCTTGCTCTTGTTTTCTCATTTTGAGGGCTGAGAGCTGCGCTGTGAAGCTCCAACTCAGCAGGACTCCGCCGAGTGATAGATGGCCTCTGACAAGGTCCAACACACAATCCAAGAACCAGCCATATGTGCAGAGTGAAAAAAGAATTAAAAAGGATTCAGAAGAAGTGGCAAGAAGGGAAATGTGCTAGACTCTTGTGCAAGTTTTGACACAATGAGGATAATGTTTTCAAAGCTGTGTTTGAACAATGGCTGGAAGTTACTAAATTAAGTAGCAGGCAAACTCACACTTTCAGGAGAATTCATAAAAGAAGAAACAATGTATTTTATCCAAACAAATAACTAAAACTATGATACAAAGTGCATCTGTCTGTCTGTCTGTCTGTCTGTCTGTCTTTCTATGCATACACACTAGATGAGGAACACATTTTGGATACATCTCGACAATTTGAAGCCCAGAATCTTGGTTAGATTTGATACATGTTGGGACTTTGCAGATACATGGAATGAACTAAAAATACACTTTTGATTAAACAATGCTGAGTGTATTTAGTCTGAGAAAGAGTTGACTATATATATATATATATATATATATATATATAAATATATATATATATATATATATATATATATATATTAAGTTAGATAAGAAGATATGTGTAATATCAAATAATTTTGTTAACCTATTCATGCTCAAAATTGACTCTACAGTTGAAAGGTGCTACGAAATATTTGAAATGTTTCTGAAACAGTCTCATTTTTCCTCTGATGATCATAAATTATATATTTACATGTAACAGCAAACGAGACCATCAGTGCAAAGAATCTTATTTTTAACTTGATGCCTTTATCATGGGTACGCTCACCCATGACAAAGGGGGTGCAAGAATGAACACAAACTGAAAGTTCCTCTGAGCACCTTTAACTAATCCATACTGGTAATGACCGATCCTCTCTCATCTACATTTCATTCTCCCACCAAAAGAAAAGGAGACTCGCCTAGCCTGTACTTCCAGTACAAACTTTACACATAAATAAATATGTATGGGTAGACACACACACACACGGCAATCTCATATATAACGGATGACAGCCTGAGAGTCAAATTAAGGAAATAAAATGTGTCTCGCTGGTAATGAAGGAGGCATGTTTCCCCTCAGGATAACAACTTCATCTGGACGGTCTGGACCCATACAGAGCTAATACACACAGACACACACTTACACACACAAACACACATGGTGTACATACACACACACACATACACGCGGTACGTATACACACACTCACAAAATCAAGAGGTACCAGCATTCCTGCTATATATCCAACCCATTGGTACAAACTGAGAGCAGTCAAGAACGCACGGTGCCATGATCTGAAATTTGACACAAAACGTATGTTTTCTCGAGTTTTGGAGGAAAAAATGTGGAGGTTGGACGTCATGCCAAACAATCATAGGAGAGGAAGGACTGCTTTCAAACATTTCCCATGAATCAGGCTATTAAAATGACATTCGTTTGCAGGTTGTTGGCAATTGAGTCGCGGCATATTGCAAACACATGGAATTAAATGTCCATCCGTGATTTAAACACTCTAGGTAGATCAAGGAAACGCAGACACTTCTGGATCTGTGCTGGCCATGTGGAAAGAGTAGAGAAAAAAAATCTGCCAATATGGCAATCAAGAGTTTGTCACGCTGAACTTACATCACTGCTGATGATTGTAAACTGACAGGTTTGACTGTACAATGAGCATGTCGTAAATTTAGCCAGACACATAGAATATAAGGTCGTGTAAGCGTGCTGTAGAGCCTGTGTCTGAAAATGCAACTTTTTGTTACATTTTAAAAAGACTCCAGATGTTGTGGTTACCATGGCGTGCCAAATGGCTTAATTCTGGGTCAAAACCTTTTCACTATGTATATAAATCTCATCAACTGTTTAAAGAATCATTCATTATTATGGTTTTATGTATTATGTTGTCACAATCACTTTGTGTCAAAATCAGTGAATATCTCCCAACGACCCACCTCCTGTCTGTACGCCAGTGTTAATACACAGCCTAGGATCTGTAAATGGGTATGTTGCTAGCTACGGCGGGCCCCCTTTAATTACATACCCGTTTACAGAGCCTAGGCTGAGTATTAATTAACACCAGATTATTTTTCAGCGCACACACAGTACTAACAGGTGGCCGATCATGAGGAGGTATTCACTGATTGACAAAAAGTGATTTTGACAACAAGCATTCTCCAGAATCAGTCAACTGGATTGGATTATCACATATACCGAATTTGCCACTCGAACGGACCGCGTCACTTGTCTGAGTATACATGGCCTTTCAAATATTCGATAAGTGTCCGATGCATGGCTGTCTCCACTATGCTAGGTGGCGCTGTAGCCCTTTCAACAAGTGATTATAGAGCCACGTCCGGTTCCTTTCCGGCAATAACCCTACTATTTTTTACGTCGTCTCCTTCCACTTCCTTGTGAAATCCTCCGCAGGGATTCTCGAGCAAGCGCAGAACGAGAACTCCGATATGCAATATCCGATCCCTGTATACATGCAGAGAGAATGCCGACTATGAACGAGTTATCTAGGTGTTCTTATCCGACTTCGCTTGTCCGGTAATGTGCCGATTTGTGTGCGAAGTAGATCGGATAAAGGTGTTTACTACGCACTGACTGACTCCACCTTTAAGGTCTTTTCTCAGTAACTGGCAGGCGGCTTTGGCTGTAATTGACCAACTCAGACAGGCGTTGTCTTTGCTATTTCACACAACCAGCACACAGGCCAAGATTTCAATACTTTATGCCTGTTCCATGCCAGCAGCATTGTTGGCGGTTTTCACAGCTATCCTTGGTCTGCTAGCTTTAAAAACATAAAGTTTGTCATTTGCTGGCATCATTTAATGTAATACCACACACAATTTGATACAAATCCCTAAAACTGAGCAGAAATAGCAACTGTATTCCTTTCATTGTAAACATCTGCTGTGTGTGTAACATGCGTGTGTTTGTAATAAATGCCTTAAGAGTTTGTGTCCGTGTCCAGCAGCAGCTCCAATGCCCGTGTTTGAAGAAGTCATAAAAGTGATGACTGAGCTCCTGTACAGTAAATGATGGAGGTCTAATTTGTCAAATAAAGGCTACTAGGATTTTGGGATGGTTTAAAAAGGAATCACAAATTGGATATCGCAAAACCAAAAAGTTCCAAAGGGATGAAAATGTGATTTTAAAAACTGTCATTAATATACAGGACTTTTCGCATCTTAAATCCACAAAGCAATTAAGCAGTAGCTTTCTTTACCGAACATATTTTAAAATTAAACAAAGTCATAATCTGCTAAATTAAAATAGATTGGGCAGAGAAGAATAAAACAATCTTTAGCAGTTCATAGTTTGAAACCACCGTTCAAAATCGCTGTGTATATTTCAAGATATTCCAAAAGCTTAAATGTATTTGTATAAAAATTGTGTGTATTTTATGCTTATTTTCAACTCCCCACAGTTGTTGTTAGTTTAGCAAAGCAGGGTCCAGGTCCTTTTATTTAATAGTCCAACAAAGCAAACAGTTGGACAGTCAACAGTCGGGATATCAACAGACTATATTTTGGCTCCTACCATCACTTCAACTGGGTTTAGTTGCTATGTGACGGTGTGAAACTGGGCAAGACAAACTCTCATAAATCTGTTTTTCAGCAATGATTCGGAGATGTTCCAGGTACTGAGGCAGTTCCAACGCTAGAAACTGAATCTATTACAATTTACACCTTTGAATGTGTGTGTGTGTGTGTGTGTGTGTGTGTGTGTGTGTGTGTGTGTGTGTGTGTGTGTGTGTGTGTGTGTGTGTGTGTGTGTGTGTGAGTGAGTGAGTGAGTGAGTGAGTGAGTGAGTGAGTGAGTGAGTGAGTGAGTGAGTGAGTGAGTGAGTGAGTGAGTGAGTGTGTGAGTGAGTGAGTGTGTGTGCACTCATGCACGAGGGTTTGCGAGTGTGTGCGAGTGGGTGTGCGCAAATTTTAAAACAAAGAGATAAGGCAGTGGTAGATTGATAAGGGTTAGGGTTTGGGTCTTTTTTTTCTTAGAAAAAAGGGTTTTAACACAAGATGAGGGAAAGAGTGGTTAAAAGCCTGGGCGGAGTCTTATAGCAGAACTAATAGGAAGGATGGAGCATGTTTCCAACTGTTGCAAGAAAATATGTTTTGATTTTCAAATGAGTAAAAACAGAAAGTTATAAGTAGAGGCCCCCTGACTATAGACAGCTGTGCCAGTTTGTTTTAAAGAGAACATTTTCAAGCCACTCACAGATGTTCAGTAAATTCCCCTCTCTCTCTCTCTCTCTCTCTCTCTGTGCATGGCTCCTAATGTTTGACTCTCCAGATTTTTAACCTTATGTCTTTATCTATTTACTGTCAAATGCATATAATGTCAATCTTTTTCCAATAGCGTGTTACAGCGAGAGGTTTGCACATTCAAATTCTGATTTGAAACCAAAGCCAAAGCTATTGTAAAATATTGAAATGTTTGCTATTTAGTGACACCACTTTACTATCAAATGTGTACGCTAACATACTGTAGTGGAGCCCAAAAAGTAACTAAATATGATGCTACCAGTATTATACTATTGAATAACAGTAGTATTGTCAAGTTAAAAGGGCACGAGTTTATGTACAACCTAGGCTCCGAAAATGGCTGTTTAAGTCACAACATCTGATTTGTGTTCAAGTAGGATAACCCATAGATAGTAAATAATATGGATGTAGCATCCGGGCTGACCTCAGTTATTCTCACGGCATCCAATAATCCTGGTTTGTGCGCGTCGCCATTTTGTGAGATTTTTACTTCGCCTCACGTCGGGGGGAGGGAGATAGCTGACGTATACCTCCGAGGCAAAGTAAGGGACAACGGGCGGAGAGCTGTCACTCAAGAGATCCCGCCAATACATTTTAACCTCCAAAAGAATAAAAACTAGCGTGGTCCAAAAAAAGTAACGCCACTCAGTGTTGTCATGGAGATATGGCCTAAACATACAGACTAAAGTGGTTTTGTGGACCAGGCTGTAAATAGGTTTAATAAGACTTTGAAAACGGCTTATCTAACAAGTGATTCAAAGAAAAATTGCTCAGTCTTGGTACCACCCCCAGTGGCACTTCCGGGTTACTACAGTTGTGGTCACCTCCTTATTGGATGCTGGTAAAAATCACTGAGGTTGGGGCTTGGGATAACCGCTAAGTATCAACTGCACACTTCATAAATGAGGACTTTCAGCTGAAGAGTCGGCGCGTGAACACATTTCCTACACATTTATAGCCCCAACTATCTCTCTTTCTCTCTCTCAAATGATAGCGCATATCAAATGAAAATGTACATATGTTACCCAAATCATTCAGCCCTAGACATTACACTACCTCAATTAAAATCATAGCCTTGCTCTGATGCACTTGAATGTTAGTTGCGAAGGCAGGGATTAAATTAGAAATGCTTCACACTTATTCCATAAACCCCCCTCTTCATGTTTACATTTGATGGAGCCATGTAGCCTTGTATCAATGAGAGTGTGGCTGCTGCTGCACTTCTGTGTCAGTTCAAAGAGACTGGCTCAGGTATGTGTGTCTGAAGAACTCTCAGTAATGTTTATTTAAACCTAACCGCTGATTAGAATTGTAAACATTTGTGTCACTTGATCCTCCACACGTGAGATCAGACTATGGAAAAGAGAAAGAGAAAGTGGACCAAATCATGATGTCATGCTGGCATAAAAACAGCCATCGGACTGATCACAAAGCTTCTTCATACAGCTGATTAAAAATTACCTTTCCGTTTAACAAAATGTGAGTTTTTCTCTCCATACATATTGTTCTATTCCATCTTAAAATCCTATTTATCTCCCATCTATGTTACTGTATAGCTGCTTTCTTTTTTTTAAGATATTTCTTCTGTGTTTTAACCATTTGATGTAGATAGTGACAGAGTGGAAATGGGGAAAGAGGGGGGGATGACATGCAGCAGTAAAGGTCCACGGGTCAGATTCAAAACCCGCGACCACTGCAACAAGGACTGAGCTTATGAGCTTGTACGCGCCCTACCCACAAAGCCACTGGAGCACCCCACTGCGGCTACTTTCTAGTAGATGTCCCACTAAGCTCCTCTTCCCAAACTCCCCCTCCTACTTATGTCCAGTGGCTGCTGCATACTACAGGCGCACTCACACGAGGCAACAGTACCGTGCCTAAGCACGTTTGACGCCTAAAGTCTAGTTCGTTTGGCAATTGTGAATTCTCCACCTGTGCTCAAGCGCAGTACACTTCTTTGACCATGGCCCGGTTGGAAGATCATGAACAAGCATCAGTATAGGTGGTAGGGCTGTGTCAAAAAATCGATATATCGCGATACTTAGTTTCGCAATATCAGTATCGATTTTTTTAACTAAAAATCGTTTTTTTTATTATTGATTTTTTCATAATTATTTTTTTTTGCTTTTCAAGGCTTTATTGACAGTGCAGAGATACAGATATGAAATGGGGCAGAGAGGGAAGGAAATGCAGAGAACAACCACGGGTCAGATTCAAACCCATGTCTGCTGTCAGGCCTGAGCCTCTAGGATACCGACTATTGAAGTTAGATCAATTTTGTTTATAAGAATACTTTAAAGAAGAATACTTTAAAGAAGATTCACTGTGTCAGAAAA
Organism: Ammodytes marinus; assembly: GCF_949987685.1. Taxonomy (NCBI): domain Eukaryota; kingdom Metazoa; phylum Chordata; class Actinopteri; order Uranoscopiformes; family Ammodytidae; genus Ammodytes; species Ammodytes marinus. Next base: position 5,787,741 of record NC_137215.1, on the reverse strand, counting down.
GCACACTGATGTGTTTTCATTTTCAGTGTGTCCTGTACAGCTAGTACAAGAGTTAATTGGATTTGTTATTTTGATGTTATGGCAGCAGCAACAGTGTTTGATAATTTGCCAAAACCAAAAAAAAGGAAGAAAAACAGTAAAGGAAATTGTGAATGAAATAGTTCAGACTTATTTTGTCTGTGCAATTATCAATATATTGTGCTGTTATGTTTGACAAGGCAACTTGTTTATGGAATATCGCAATATATCGTGATATATCAAGATACGCAATATATCGTGATATATCGTACCGTGACCAGTGTATTGTGATACGTATCGTATCGCGAAGTCCTTGACGATACCCAGCCCTAATAGACGGTGGTCCTGAAGTCAATTTATATGCATTTCTCATTTCATTTTCTTAATAATTGCATTAAAAATCTAAAAATAATTACTTTTTTCCCTTATTTGTGAAGATGCTTATATCGATACATACCGTAAGTTTAAAATAAAAATGTTTGCCTTAGTGAGCTTATGCATAGCAAGTCCAAGTGTTTGATGTGATGTACGCATGTAGACAATTTTGTCTTCTATCGAGCATAAAACATTATATAGGCCAGATGATTTTTTTTCTGTTTGCATTCAATACAATTTCCTATCTCAGAAATTCAAAGAACACAATAAAATCGTAATATTTGATATTCTTTTGGCAGAAATGGCAACAAAAAAAAAACGTTTATAATTGACTGTCTCACTCTGAGCAGCTGCAGACCGTATAACTGAAAACATCCTACAGTATGTTTAAACTCTGGCTTCTCCGGTTCCTCTGTTTTGGGAAGATTTTCTCTGCGTCCGTGTTCGTAAATATTGACCGGGCGCCCTTTAGATGACTAGAATAACACCAGTATAGGAATTCCTATATTGAGTTGTGTTTGTCCATTTGAGCCTCAGACAAGAGGTCAGAAGTTGAACGGATTGACTTGCCTCATTCGCGGAGGTGTCAAATAAACACAGGACTTTCACACGGAGTCACAATATACACAGCTAGACTAACAGTAAACATGGGAACCAAAATGAGGGAGAGGTGTTAGTTAAGATGTTAAGGTTTTGATAAGACGCAACTGGTGGATTGAAGACGTGATCCCTGATGGAGGAGGGCGATAATCCTACAGAGAGAGACATGAGATGACTGTGTGTGTGTGACCTTGTCTGAGCTTGGGTTATTTATTCAACTTAATGCCCCTGCTCTGTGTGTGTGTGTGTGTGTGTGTGTGTGTGTGTGTGTGTGTGTGTGAGAGAGAGCGAGAGTTAGCAGTGGAGTGGCCCCCCCTTAATTCATAGCTCTAACATGCCTAGGTCAAAGGTCAGACAGTGGTGAGTGGAAAAGGATGGAGCGAGACTGTTAAAGGTCCTTTAAACACCACCTGCCTAACCAACACGCACACACTTACACACACACACACACACACACACACACACACACACACACACACACACAGTGAATTTTGGCTGATTGTTGCCAGACCATATTTAAACACATCCCCGGTGCCTCTGTAGGCCTGTTACTCTCCACCAGAGATGGGATTCTACTTTACACAACATGCCTATACCTCAGCTGAGTGTAATAATGAGACTAGGGATGGCCATTTAGAATTTTTTCTTTCACCGGTTATCCACCAGAATTAACGGTTATTAACCGGTTAACCGTTAACATTTAATGTAGCCTATTTATAGTGAAATACATGAAGCATTATAGCAGGGCTCCCGACCTTTTTTTGTTCCAAGGACCGGCATATTAATTTAAAAACAATTCATGCACCTTTGTCTGTTGTGAGAAGAGGTCTCGTTTCATTCTTACATACAGTATATGTTTAGGTGGAGTCAGCGATTCGAGAGAATCTGTGTTGTCAAAATCAGTGAATATCTTCTCCTCACCATCCGCCACCATCCTGTCTGTATTGTGTGTGCACTAAAAATAAAAAACTTGTTTATATACAGCCTAGGCTCTGTAAACTGGTATTCAAACAAAGGGTATGAAAAAAAGGGGGCCCGCCATAGCTAGCAACATGGCAGTTTACAGAGCCTAGGCTGTGTATCACTGTAACAACACTAGATTTATTTTTTCCCCAGCGCTGCAGACACAGTACAGACAGGTAGCTGGTCGTGAAGAGATATTCAATGATCTTGACAAAAAGGGATTTTGACAACAAGCTTTCTCCAGAATCGCTGACTCCAGCTGTGATTCCACTAGACAAAGCTTTTTGAACGGTAAAAAGAAAACAGCAGTTTTTATCTCCATAAACAATATGTGAAAAATGTCCTTCAGACCAGAACAATATTTTCCAAGAGTCAGACCCGCAGCTTGCGTCTGTGCTCGGAAGAATTAAGAGTTTCTGTGAGAACACGTCACAGTAAATCGGCTTTGGGTAAATAAAGACGTACTACCCCACCACACACACACACACACCAACCAGTGTGTGTGCCAACAACTATGGCACCTGCTCAAAAACAGCACGCTGTCGCTAGTCTTCCAACTCCACTTCTAACCGTCACAGCAAGAGTTCACGTGTATAAAGACAAAATCGTCCACAGGGCCCAAACAATCAGCACAGTTAGACAAATGGAATTATTATGAGGAAAAAATAACACTCAGAGGCGATTTATTACCACCATACGTCTCATTGCATTCATATTTCAAACTTAGATTTCCGTACGGCCAACTGTGAAATCTAGTCAATCTCTTAAATTAACAACAGCTTGCACAACAGTAGAATTAGGTAAAAGGAGCTATGCATTGTTTTATCATCCGTAAATGTTCTGACTATATTTATTTTCACTGGACTATCACAGAGAGTCCTATCTAGAACGTCACACTGCAGCTAAGCAAAATTATCTATTGGTAGTGGACTGGTAACATCCGTTTAGAGGCGGCAGGGTTTATGGGAAATGTGGTACGAATTTTGAGAAACACTCACACTTTAACAACCACATGTGTGAGACTAGTCTGGAACCAAGGTTTTATTAGTTTAAACCAAGATTAATCAATTCAGATAATTATTGAATAATGTAGAGCAGCTGGCAAATACATCAATACACAGCCTGGGCTCTGTGAACTGGTATGCAAACAAAAGGGTATGTAAACAAAGGGGGGCCATCATAGCTAGCAACATGCCCGTTTACAGAGCCTAGACTGTGTATAAACAGCAGTTATTCTTTCAGCGTGAACACAGTACGGCCTCTAGCAGATCGCAAGAAGAAGATATTCACTGATTTGGACAAAAAGTGATTTTGATAACAACCGTGCTACAGAATCGCTGACTCCACCTTTCACCATATCTCAATTCAATTTAATAAGTTAATCATCACCTGGAAAGAATACCATAGTCTCTATCAAGCTGTTTGATCAAAAAAATATTTGGTAAGTTAATTTATCTTTATCTATTAGTCAATTTACACAAGGCACATTGAAATTCAGCTTTTTCCATATCCCCTTCTCAAGTTACCACACTTCAGAGGGGAACAGAGCGCAAGGTCAGCCATAATACAGCGCCCCTGGAGCAGTTTGGGGTTAAGTGCCTTGCTCAAGGACACAATGGTAGAGATGTTGGGCACCGTATATGTAATAACAGCCACCTCTAGTTTTACAAATAACACTTTCCTGTCCGGTGCCGGGGATCGAACCAGCGACGTCATGGTTACTGGTCAGCTGGTCTTCCTCTAGGCCATTATACCACTGTGAAAACTGTGAATGTTTAAACTCTAATGTCGACATTTGAAAATTTCTTCTTTGGGCAACAGACCTAAAGACCCCATGGGCAGAGGTGCCTTTCAGCACAGTTGCAACACTACAGAATTAATGACAGGGTGTAATACTATGGGAACTTACGAACTGATCTTTCACACAGGCTGCATCCAAATTCTACTTCTATGTATTTACCTACTTTGATAAATGCAACAAAAAAATGTTTTGACTGTTGCACTTGAGACTATTTGAAAATACGCAGCTGATGATACGTGTTGTCCATATCTGCCACTATCATTCACATAGCAACACACTCTGTTCCAAGAAAGCAACTCATGCAAAGCTACTGGTTCAGTATACAGTGAATGGGTTCAACTGAGGACGATTTAGACTTCTTCTTTTACATAGTGAATCAAATTATTTTCAAAATTCATGGCCAAATATTTCATATTTCTCTGGATCTACAGTGAACATGGGATTGTGTATATTACGGTATCTAAATCTAGCACCTGAAGTATGGATTCTCTTTCGATTAGGATTGCTGGTCAACTTTCAAATCCACTTATATTTTCCCTGGAGCTCCTTGGCTTTCACAACAGCCTTTCTGGGTGGTTCTCTGTTTCAGAATATAAAATCCTGCCCACCCACTGTCTTTTATAGATGCTGAAGAGGATAGGAAGTATGTGCACTTCTGTAAGAGAATACAATTATAGTCTATTCCATTCTTACACGTTGATCAGTAACATCTTTGAATAGCAGTAAGTATATTGATCTATTGGTGTTGTTCTTTTTGGTTTTGCTAAGTGGTTAAAGCTATACTGTGTAATTTGTATATGTAAATGAATGTCGGTTACATTCAAGCTATCGCCAAATGAGTTGACACAAAGTCGATTTAGCTTATCAGCTCCACAAACGTTCTTTGTATTTCTCAGTGTGGCAGCATTTAAAAACTGGTATCACCCCCTGACACTGGCTCAGGAGCTCAAGAAAAATCCCCAAGAAGCGCCCAAGAAATGTTTCAGTTGTTGATCCCACTGCTAAGAAAAAAAACCTGGACTAGCAGCAGAAGTTATAAAATACATGCTGGATCACCGAAGGCTTATCTCATTTAGATGCACCGACAGTGTTATTGTAATTTCATAGAATTACTCATGGGGGAGTGACAGAAGTTACACACTATAGCCTTAAAGTTAAACTTTGTTGTAATTTTCTATGACATACTCTTACTCTTCTTCGTCTTAAAGCTTCCTCTTAAGCGTAGTAATTTTCTCTAACCAACAACTGGACCTATAGACTTTTATCACCACACAAGAACTGATCATTTCTGACACTGATTCTTCCTTTTAGGCAAATCGCTGCCAAATGCGGCGTTTACAGACAAGTCCAAAAACTGCAGTAATTTCAACAGACAAACCCCCTCATTTACTCTCCTCTCCTGTAGTTCCTAATTTCCCTGTCAGTCAATCCCAGAGGCAGTAACAGATAAGAAATGGGGCCCACCCAAAATCACCACTGCAGAGTTCCTTCTGCGGTCAAGCCGGGTTAACTGTAGTCTGTAACCAGGGAACATGTCAGTGCTGTGTTTACTAGTCACTGCTGCTGCCATCCATTCTCACATTCCTCCATACAAATTACATGTGTCATTCTGAAAGCTGATGGTTTCCAATGGCATGCTTTGAACTTGTGTGTGTGTGCACGCAAGTGTGTGCGCGTACATACACATCATGTGCACGGATGTGTGTGTGTGTGTGTGCGTGTGTGTGTGTGTGTAAAGTATGTATGCAAATATCAGACTATGCTATGTGAACAAGGGCAAAAAAAAACTGTGTGTGTGTGTGTGTGTGTGTGTGTGTGTGTGCGTGCGTGTTTCTTTGTGTCTTTATGTATGTCTCTTTGTCTACCTGACCTAAATCGCTCTCTCTGTGTGTGTGTGTGTGTGTGTGTGTGTGTGTGTGTGTGTGTGTGTGATCTCCTACCTGTTATTGTGATGTTACTGTAAATGTTGGACAGCTGTTCTTTGAGCAGGACGAGCTGTGTGCCGGCTGCCTTCTCCCTCTGTAGCTCCAGCATTATGTCCGGATGGCTGGCCAGTTTACAGCCCTTCTGCTTGTCCAACGCAATGTCACTGCGCACGATATCTGGAAGAGTCAACATTCAAGATATGTATTGTCATGTGTGCAAGGTAGAATTAATTATTACTTTGTCTGCTCTCCAATAAACACTATCATAGGCCTACAGAGTACAGAAATATAGTATAATAAAAATATATTAATTAAAAAAGGTGCTACGAGGAACTTTTTAATATTTCTGAAACAGTCAAATTTTTCCTCTGATGATCATGAATTACATGTAACTCCAAACGAGACAATCAGTGCAAAGAATGCTTTTTCTTTATAGTTTTTCTTGAATCCTTTGTCATGGATATGCTCACCCAGGAATTACAGCTGGCGTAGTAAAAACACTACCACTTTTGTCCAAAGGGGTGCAACAATTAACACAAACTGAAAGTTCCTCAGAGCACCTTTAAGAAGAAACAAGGTGCATAGCCGGAATAGATGGATGAAGTTAATTATTCTTTTATTGTATTCAGATATGAACAATATCAAACTTCTGTTGCTATTCAATTTATTTAAGATTGACACACACACCTTAAAAGTACAATTGTTAACACCTAATGTGTACGTGTAGACCATTACACTTTGCCTTACACTACCTAAGTCTTTATTTTCCTATAAAGCCTAGGCCTACAATCACTTCATTTTATAAGGTAGGACCACTTCTAGAATAGACTAGCTAAAACTAATTGCCGTCGAATACACGGGCCCATAAACAATATTGGTTATGCGTTTCTTTTCTTGTATTTGTGTTAATTCGATACCATGGTCATGTTGTAGGCTAAACGAAGGTGAAGTTACATTGAGGTTAAAACGGAGAAGTAGGCTAGTTCTAAGATTTCCTCCACTCCCTTTATTGACGCTAAAATAGGCCTATAACCAACCTTAATTAAAATAAATAAATAAAAAGTATCAAAATCTAACCATTTTAAGCTTCATGAAGGTAGAATTTGTCTTGAGGCCGTTGTGACTTTTAGCTAACTGCCCCTAAAATAAGTGGAAACTCGCTTTAGGAAATGGCCGCTTCGTAAAATTGATACACCACGTAACATTTCAAAAAATAAGAATTCTGTACAAAAGCTTAGTTTACTTGTCTGTCTGTTCACTCAGAGAGGAAAAACACAGAAGAAACTCCTTCAAAAATTCACATTTCGACACGGCGAAAAAGAGGATAAAGTGTTGTTATGTCTATTCACCGTCTTCGTAGTTCTTGAGATAGTAGTCTGGGCCTGGACCTCGGAATTTGGCGAGGTTCTTCTGGTTGTTGAACTGCAGGAAGTCGGTCCGCTTTCCGCCAAAACGCAGAAAGGCAGGCGACAGGCCGCGCGCCAGGGTCACTAGCCGCTTGGAGCTGCGGACACACACACACACACACACACACACACACACACACACACACACACACACACACACACACACACACACACACACACACACAGGAGGACACAATGAAATATTGCGTACAACGTCACAGCTGGGCTTCAGATAACTATTGTAGCTTTAATTTATTGTCATGGTCACAGGAACCTTTTGAAGAAGCGAAAAAAGCGAATCTCCCTTTCTTTCTCAGCTGCTCCAATCTGTATTCTGTTCAGTTTACTTTATTATTTCAGACATATTATATGCCTATGCCTAGTCGAAATGTGAACAAGTTAACCTTTTATTCAATAGGGACATACAAAAGGAGTTATTGTACTTTTATCAAAACTTGTGTCGTGTCTGTCTCTGTGACATCAGACAGTGCGGGCCCAAGATCCAGGCGGCGACCTCAAGCCCTTCTGTCAGCCGGTGGGAAAAGCAGCACAACTGGGGGAACGAGACTTTCAAACAGCGTAGCCTATATCTCTAATAAGCCTATTTAAGAGGTTGATATTCACGTTATTTTAAAATGGGAGGAATTTGACTATGTGTAAACATCTACAGATAGGCCTATGTAATTCAGGGTTTTTACTTATATTTAGCTGCTGCTTTTATTTTCAGCTGTCACTCCACACTACTAAAACACAGTTTCCCTTGCTTCCTTGTTATGATGCTTTCTGCGAATGAAAACATATTACTATTTATAATTGACAATAAATATAATGTTATAACAAATACACATGTATAATGATGAGCAGCATGGGAAATGGAATTGTATGAAATTTTCAAATGAAAATAATAAAATGTGAGTAGCCTGTATATGGAACTTGAATGTTTTTGAAAAATGAAAAAATAACATAAATTACTTTTATTTTGTTGTAAAACACAGATTAATTTACCTACTTTTTCCGTCCTAAACTCCACACAATAAAACGACGAGACTTTCGTAAACGGCCGACAGACTGCAGCACGGTCCACTTAATGTTAAAACTTGTTTCAGCCTCTCCAAGTATTGTTCGGAATTCTATTTTATTGCAGTTATTTACAATATATTAATTATGAAAACATTTAGCTATAAACAATAACAAGTATTGCCAGAAGTTTGAAAGGCATGCACGTGAAAGGGAATGGTGAGAATGAGTGCATGTGGTTGAAGTGACTTTCTCATGCATTTATGCTAAAATAATAAAACTAATTTGCATTCACCTTTTTATTTGTATCATTATTATTGAGACATGCTCTACTCATTTCTTGTCAGTAAATGGTTTAGGGAATGTACAGTTGGACTACAGAATGATGTAATGTGTCACTCATCGATCATATTTTGTAAAAGATATTTACAAATCCCTAACCATGATACAATGTGATTAAGAAGCTGAAATCAATACTTTTCTGACGCTATCAAGTCCAATCCAGCGCACGTTCAGACATCAGTCCTGTCCGTGAAGCTAACAATTCAACCTGTGAACAATTTGAGTGTTTAAACATTAATTTTGCCAAGTTTTGAATTCTGAAATGCCATATTTCCTCATCCATGATGTGCCAGTGACGCAAGTCCTTATTGTGAGTCTGAATATCTGACTGTTCAGGAGAAATGCACTGAGGTCAAATGTCAAAAAGACAAAATATGAACCTCAGTCAAATTTAATTTACCATGCTTTTTTTAGATATAGAAAAATCCTTGGCTACGTATTTGTTTATATTTGGAGAAAAAAATATCAACTTGTGAAATCTGTATTTTGTGTCATATAAGACGGGTTAAGAGTTTCATACAACAGGGCATATACTGTCCAGGCTAAGGGCAATGGTGCAGAAATAAATAGCCCTTTCTCCAACAGTTCACTGTCAAAGCCACCTTATCTGATAGGTGTAAACTTTAGAAAGCACCCAGACATTGTACCAAGCAGTGCACTGAGTGGGGAAGAAACGTGGTGGGCTCAGTGCATGGAAATTCAGACAACGTGGCTGGCTTGCTGCGTGCGTAAAGTATTAAAAATGCCACCAACAAACATTTCGGAGGTGAACACTGATAGCTTACGTATCAAAGTTGTTGTAAAAAAGGAAAAGTACTTCATAAAGTCCTACCCAATAAGGAATCATGACTTCTTTTTCCACTTTATACATTATCTTATCCTATGATGCAATTGTTCGTGGTAGTGCCAAGGTATTGTACAGTCTGTAGCCTAAAGCATTTCGATATTTACAGTTTACCTCAGAAAGTCCAGCCATCCGTCCTTGATGATCGAAGGGTCCAGCTGCAACGAAAGGAAGTTGTCGTTGAGAACCTTGATCGGACTGCGCGTGTTGACATCCAGTAGAATCAGCGTCCTCTCCATAAAGCCGGGGCGCTTCCCACCGTGTATCGGTCTCTGGTGGTACGTAGAAGAAGAAGAGAGCACCGACTGTACAACCAAGGACGCCAAAGATGTCAGCCACAGTGAGGACCATGGAAATACGCAAGGTGAAGACTTGGGCATCTTCTTGTCTTGATAGGAGCAGGAGGTTTGGTGTTTAGGGTTTAGTCTTACGCGTAATGGGGTTCAAAAAGGTGGGAATGGAAAATAAATCTACTAAACAAACTTTGCTACCGCCGAAGAAGAGGTTCGATGGTGGTCCTTTACCTCGGTCACATCGATCTGCAGCTGTCTTCCTGTCTAGCTGTCTCACCCCCTCGTGCCCCCCGCCCCCTCCAGAGGAGTTCTTTGGGAGCGCACGCCCCGAGACAGCCCTTCGCCCTGCCCGGCTGAGAGAGCCACAAGCTGGGGAGGAGGAGAGGAGGCAGCACCGCCCCTCCAAGGTTCTCTGAGGTATATTAGGGCTAAGTTCTTATACTGCTCAAAATCATGTTTTCTGTAGTTCATACTGTATGTCTAGCAACAGTTAATTATTAAGAGATGAGGACGTGTTGTCTTCTAAACGATTCAGATATGGCTACTTGTGTTTTCTAATGAAATGAACATCATAACATTATTTTTGTCTTGCATTATGTGTTGAAAAAAGTACAGAAATCAATAAGTTTTTTTTTAGGAAAAAAATGTTTTATCCAGAGTGCTCAGTATCACTAAGTATCAATTATTACATGTTATTTTGTCTAAAAACTGTCTCGACAAAATTGGTAAACCATGTTCCCTGGCGCGCGGACTATTCCCTTTGTAAAGATCGTCTTTGATTCATCGAAAGATTATTATCCGGTCTGAGTTATTGATTGAGACGGAAATGTGTAGCACTTTTATATATATATATAAAAAATAGACACTGGGTCACGTTTGTAGTTCAACAAGAGGCTGCGTAAAGGCCTCTATCCCGGGTTATGCTTTGTGTTAAATTCGCCAAAACTCAGATTGATCCACCACGAGCACCGTACGTTCTTTTTGTATTAGCATAAGGTCAGACGCACATCGCTGATGGTCACAGTTGTCCAAATTCCAAACCACATTGTTGTCTTTCTGCACGATGAAAAGTTAATGTTCCAACAGAAAATTGATTTTGTAAGGCCTGGCCCTACAGGAATGTTCAGGCTACAACGTTCCAGAACCCAAGAGTGGAAGGCCTGCCTCAAAATAAAAGATGCCCTCTTGTGTACAGGATAGTAGGCTATACGTGCTGTGGAGGTTGCAATTAGTTTTTGATTGCATGTTGAAAATAAACACTTTGGCCCATTTTCAAAAACATCTAAAAGCAATTTGGAAATTAAGGTTGTACACATGGTCGCTCACCTATACACTCTTTATATGATTTCACTCTCCAGATGTTTTTGGAGCCCTGCTGAGCGAGAAACCCAAGTGCATTCTGTTGTGATTCTCGCGCGCCAAGCTCTCATCAGGAGGTCTTTGTGTAGCGAGACGTGGTCGTTTAAGGTCACTGCTGTCTCACAGACATAAAGCTAGAAACATAAAGCTAGAAACATAAAGCACATTTTAAATATCTTAGTCCAGGGCCTACAATCTACAACTCATAGTCACGAGTTCATGGAACCGCAAATTATCCAAGGTGGTTTTACGCACGAAGATTTCCCATTAAACGCTTTACAAGAATCCAACAGGCTGCATTTTGTGATGAGGCGTCTGTAAAAAATGATACGGTAAACATTTCAACTAAATGTGAAAGGGCAGTTTTCTGGGGTCTGACAAGCCAGATACACTCCAGAGACCCCGATTTCCGCATGTCTTCCCAATATTGCATGTGTGCACCATGTAGCTGTATAGGGGAATCTAGCATTGTAGTGATTATCAAGGCAACATTCTGTTGTTGCAAAAAAACTATGTTGGTTGTTAATCGGTTTTTATTGTGTTTGTTTTCAAATGTGGAAAACTTAATGTTAGGGTGTCAAATTCACAATGTCAACGTAGTAAAGAAGCTAAGTATTTGCTGATAAAAAAATACATTATTATATGTATGAAATTCACATTAGGGAGCCAAAATCGCCCTAAGTATGTGCTGGAAAAACAATATAATTCATAAATATCCAGAAATACCGTTACAGTGTGAATGCATTATTCGGCAAAAGGATTTATATAGAGGTGCATGGACAGGCGCGCGCGCACACACACACACACACACACACACACACACACACACACACACACACACACACACACACACACACACACACACACACACACACACACACACACACACACACACACACACACACACAGCAGTAGCAGTATCCCTTCGTCCTATTCTGCCCTATATCCATACAGCAGATCAGCAGCGTGTGCTGGTTCATGTTGTCATTGTAGCTCTGTTAAACATCACAGTTAACATGTGGTGGTTACAATAGAAACTCACGTTTTTGTTTTCAATAGAAAGGTATTTAACTTTTATATATGTACATAGGCTTAGAGTTCCTGAATTAACGCTACAATATTAAACTGTGCTATGACACATCTGGCACGTCACTGTATAGTTATGGGAACGTTTTTCTTATAGAAGAGGGAAAAAAACATTGGGAAACATTAACATGATAGTATATAACAAAAGGCTGTGTATGTGTTTTTAGATAATCAACTGTTCTGTACAGAATTCTGAATTCTATGGAGATTCTTTTTGCTTTGATGTTGCACCAGATTTATGCGCGTGACCTCTTTTAGTGATCGGCAGTTGATGCAGAGGAGCTGGAATGAAAGTTTTGAATTGTTTTTGGACAGATCTGAAGCTCAGGTTACATCTTAATCAAAACAGCAAGTTCAAGTTTTTTATTATCATGTGCCCAACTCGTTCAAAGAAGCAGTCGTTGACAATGGAATTTCTCTTCTCTGCAATTGTTGTACCAGAAAAAGTGATTAAAGAACGTGGAATTGAAGACATCACGTTATTGTGCACCGTGACTCTCTACACACTTGAATTTTAATGGGTTACATTAAAAAAGAGGAATATTCAATACCATTCTCTTCACTTAAAGTGCAGGCCAGAATTTCACTTTGTTTTTAATTAAATCATTTCATAAAACAAAAATCGTCCTATTCAACATGTTCGGTGGGGGAACAGGTAATAAAGTTTTTTTTCTGAATCAATACAACAGATAAATAAGCTACTTCTGTTGTATGTGATTTCAAAAGTTTTTATTATCAATATGAACATATTTGCTTACATACATTAGGGATACCACAGATATTTTGGACACTTTAATCTTAATGTTAACATTATCGTCGGATTACGTATGGGGCCATCCACCATGTGTTCTTTCTTTATTTGTTTTACTTAAACTAAATAGGGACGCACGTTTAGCCAATCAGGAGAGGGTTTCGTTAGGGAACTAACTATTTTTTGATTTGGCCACGGTCCCCTTTTGTGTTTCAGGCATTGTTATTACCGTCGACATATACTGTAACATCTGCCATACATTCATAGAATAATGTTAAATATGAGGGAGAGTGCTGATTTATTTACAGTAGGATAATATAGTTTAAAAAAAATATATATATAATATTTTTTTAATGGCACAAATTCAACAGAACAGGTTTATCCGAATGAAAGACGAGATGAAAGCTAATCCTTATTTTACTGGTGCTACTCGGAATCCAAATTATTTTGTTGTTTGTGTGTCTGTTTGTGAACTGTTCTCTCAGTTCGCCAGATACTCCGACAGACTGTGACGTCAGTATGAGGGCTACACTGTATTTGCAACAAAACAATATTAATAAGCACAACAACAACAACTACAAAACAACAACAATAGTAGCCTAATTATAATAATTCTGCTGGGACTTCACTGTGTTTGTAAAAGCCTGAGTGAGAATAGGCCTGATACTAAAAAAATCATCAACATCCATCTGCTACAGTTGTCCCATAATATCTTGGTCTTCATCATGTCCTGTATAATATAGTCAATGAGATATAGAACTTTAATTTTTATTTATTATTATTAATTTCTTTAATCGTTCGAAATTAAGAAACTTGATCTACAGGCTTGTGCAGACATTTTTTTAGAGCTGCAAGATCGCAAATGTATTCTTCTTACATATGTTGAGAAGTTACAGATATCCAACGGAGCTGCCAATCATAAAAAACAAAACCGATTACATTTAATTTGAAAAAAATAAATACAATTTCGTGCATATTTCAGTTCTGATAAGCTCCATGTACAGTAGGCTATACACTGGGGAAGCTACTCTCCAGAATAGGCTGCACTGATACAGGTGATAATGCTGCCATCTACTGGAGACATCGATACACCTCAGCTTTGTAGGCTTCTATTTATTCCGCCTCCCCAATGAATATGTTTCATTAGGTTTTGAGACTTCGTAATAAATGAATTAAATTATGTTGTGAGCCACTGAATAATGTATCTATATCTTCCTTTAATTGTAATATATATTCTATGTGGAATATCCGTCAAATTTTTAGCCTATATAGCAGTTTTTCTTATTGCATATTCTACTCGCGTGTGGTGTGGTGTGTGTCACACTTGTCTTTCCTGATTGGGCATTTCCCATTTCCTGCTTTTCTATTTTTAGAAAATGGCAGCAAGCAAATAAGGTAGCCATACGTCATCATTTGTCATCTCTCTCTCTCGCTCTCCCCCCCTCTCTCTTATTCTCTCTCTCTCTCACACTGTAACATACCCATCCTCCTCTTCATAGATATGGCCACCCAGCTGCTCCATCCATCGCTGTCCACAGCAGAGCACGTGACCCACTTCTCCTGATATGCCCTTCACTAGTTCATTCAGCATGATGGCTGCTGCGGTGGATGCTGCGGATGATGCAGCTCTCCTCCGCGGCATCATCCAGCATCCTTACCGGCTCTCTCTCCTCTTTTTCGCCGCCTGCCTCGCTTCTTTCCCGGGCAAAACATCAGCGCTGCTCGGGGTCCGTCCGGAAGACACCCAGACTGGAGAGCTGTCCGTGCAGGATGGGATACTGCGGGCGACCGAGGGCACCCGCTTCATGCTGAGGGTTTACTACACCGCATCTCCCGCTATGGAGCAGCGTCCAGATAACATGAACGTGAGCGGTGGCGGTGGTAGACCTGACGTCGCTCCCATGACTTCTGCTCCATGGATCGCCTTCATAGAAGAACCAGACGGCGAGTCAGATACAGAAACACGGGTCCGTTTAAAAGGGAATCCATGCAAAGAGGAGAGTGCCCGGACCTCTGATATCGAACTACTGGGTTCTTTCAAATCCACTTCAAGTCAGAACTCAGTTTTGGTGGAGCTTCTCGCTAAGGACCTACGCAGAGGTGACACTATCAAATACTACTCAATGTGCGCCTTCGATGGAGTGAAGTGGGAGCATTTCAGCACCAAGGACTTCTGGTTGGCGGTGGTGGAGAGACCTCCGCAGGCAGATGTTTGGCTGCAGGCGGGCGTCTCGGTTCTCCTATTGGGGATGTCAGCTCTGTGCAGCGGCTTGAACATCAGCATGCTCGCGCTGGACCCCGTGGAGCTGCGCGTGCTTCAAAACAGTGGCACAGACAGGGAGCAGAAATTCGCACGGAAGATAGAGTCGGTGCGTAAACATGGCAACTACATCCTATGCACTGTGGTGCTGGGCAACGTGCTTACAAACACTTGCTTCGTGGTGTGGATGTGCCAGATTTTGGGAATGACTGTTCTCTCCACTGCCATGTGCACTTTAGGGATATTCTTTATTGGAGAGATTTTACCGCACTCGGTGGCGTCCCGGCACAGTCTCGCCATCGCTTCCAAAACTCTCTGCGCGACCCGTTTGTTAATGCTGGTGTTTTTCCCCATCGCCTACCCAGTCTCCAAGATCTTAGACATAATGCTGCGCCAAGAGATCAGCAGCTTTTACACCAGGGAGAAGTTGGTTGCCATGCTGCGCGTAACGGACCCGTACCACGACCTGGTGAAGGAGGAACTCAACATCATCCAGGGCGCGCTGGAGCTGAGGACCAAGACGGTGGAGGACGTCCTGACGCCGCTGTCCGATTGCTACATGATCTCCTCTGACGTCACGCTGGACTTCTGCACCATGTCTGACGTCATGCAGAGCGGCTTCACGCGCATCCCGGTCTACGAGAACGACAGGTCCAACATCGTGGACATCCTGTTCGTCAAAGACTTGGCCTTCGTGGACCCGGACGACTGCACTCCGCTGAAAACAATCACGCAGTTCTACAAGCACCCCATGCACCACGTGTTCAGTGACACCAAGCTGGACGTGATGCTGGAGGAATTTAAGAGAGGTAATTAAAGCCACTTTAAAGCTATAGTGCGTAACTTTTCCCACATGAATGAATGTCGGTTACATTCAAGCAGCAATCGCAAACTGAGTTGACACAAAGTTGATTAAGCCCATCAGCTCCTCAAAACTCTCTGTATTTTTCAGTATGGCAGTCCCCCCGCACCCCCTCCCCCCCCCCCCCCCCCACACACACACACTGATGCATGCAGGAGCTCAAGAAGCAACAACGAAATGTTTCAGTTGTTGATTCCACTGCCAATAAAAAACCTGGACGTACATACACACTTTAAATCATACCAGAATACCCCATCCTTTGTTTTAAAAAAACATGTCTAAAGATGTTGGTTGTGTGAGGCGCCAGGTATGTTTGGGAACTGTCTCATAGGAGCTAAATCTACATGTCTTTTGAAGTAACCCTGCACTTTAAAACTATGAGTTTTCAGTGCAGAACTCAATGTACACACCAGTGCATTTGCTCACAGTGGGGCCTGCCAGCAGCAAAGCCCTTTGATCACCATGGCACTGAGAGCCACATGTGAAATCTGATGCAGTGTC
>NC_137215.1:5716338-5761338 GCF_949987685.1 Ammodytes marinus | reverse complement strand
CACACACACACACACACACACACACACACACACACACACACACACACACACACACACACACACACACACACACACCTAAAAACAGATAAAGACACTTGCTTTACCCCCCACAGATCACTAGGAACCACTACCAGAACGCTCTGACGGCCAGCCGGATGGACAGCCTGCCTCAGAGCCGAGACCGCCTGGACCTGGACCTTAAGGGCCGTCTCCCAGTGACAGAGACGCGCTCACACAGCATCGCCCTCCCGCTCACTAACACACACACGCGCCTGGGCCTGGCCCGACTCGCACACCTACACCCACACGGTGGCCTTCGCAACACCTCCCAGCTCAACGAGAGAAACCGCATCGTTCGTAAGTCAGAGGAGATGCTTTGTAACTATATAATGACTATATACAAACCATGTTTTTAGGATTAACCAATTAAAGGTGTTATAAGGAACTTTTAAATATTTCTGAAACAGTCTCATCATTTTTCCTCTGATGATCATAAATGACATGTTACAGCAAACGAGAGCATCAGGGTAAAGAATAGTAAAAACACTACCGCTTTTGTCCAAAGGGGGTGAAAGAATGAACACAAACTGAAAGTTCCTCGGAGCACCTTTAATCAATTCAAAAATTCTGATAACCAGTTGGTTGAAAGAACCTTGAGTTCTGTGTATGTACTTCAATGCAGAATATGTGAATGCCAAGGTCTAAAGGCCATTTCAAATTTTGAAAGAATAATATTTTGAAAGAAAAATGTGAAAACTTCTTGGTATTTTTTTAGTTTCACTATATTTACTATTTGAAGCAGTTGTAGATTGGGTGCCAGTGACTCACTCAACAAATCTGGAGCACACATTGCATCAACCCATCCATACTGGTTTCAGGGCTTAAAGGATTTCCCACATACCATCTGTCTTGCGCTGTGTGTATCACGCCACACAGTGTTTGTGTGTGTGTGTGTGTGTGTGTGTGTGTGTGTGTGTGTGTGTGTGTGTGTGTGTGTGTGTGTGTGTGTGTGTGTGTGTGTGTGTGTGTGTGTGTGTGTGTGTGTGTGTGTGTGTGTGTGTGTGTGTGTGTGTGTGTGTGTGTGCGTTTGTGTAAGTGAGTCATTTAGAACAATCACTGGCAGATGGTTCTGTTGCTTGTCAATAGCATCCGGTTATATACAGCCAGGTTGAATGTTCAATCACACACACACCTATTAAAGGTACAGTGTGTAGTTACGGTGTATTTTGGCGTCATGTAGTGTTAAAAATTCTTGATTTCAGCACTCCTTTGCGTTCAGATAACTTACAAAAGCTGCGATGCTTTCAAGGACGAGAAGCTAGTTACTAAAGATGGCATCATCCACCAATGCCTCAAGTCTTTCCACAATATCAAGCAATACTGATGCATTGATGTGGCCTCTTGCATTTGGTTTAGAGCTGATTATAATATTGTAAAGTAGGGGCAGGAATATATAAGCATTGTGCTTCTGCCTGCTCCTTCTCAAACTTATACTTTTTTTTTGTTATTTGATATTATTGGATAATTTATCTATGTTTGTGTTTTATCTTTAGGTTTATATAATTATTATAATTTTTTTCTTCTTTTAAATATTGATGATTGTTGGAGATAAATATATAAAATCAAATTGGTCTATTTCTCTGTTCTCCAGGCAGTAAATCTGACGGGCAGAGGAGTCCCAATGATTCTGTGTTCCTACGCATGGATGAGATTCCCTACATCCACGAAGACCGACCGGAAAGTTACGAAGAGAATGGTGAGTGACGCTCCACACTATCCGGACCGGACCAAACTACGTCAGGAATCCGGAATGTTCTTTCACTCACTAATGAAGAGCTTGATTCACAGTCACACATCTCAGTCAGTCTCAGTTTTAAAAGGTGGAGTCAGTGATTCTGGAGAATACTTGTTGTCAAAATCAGTTTATATCGCCTCACGACCCGCTATACCTGCATGTGCATTTCTATACATATCCTTTGTTTACACCCCAGTTTACAGAACCTAGGCTGTGTATGAACATCCGATTTCTTCAGAATCGCTGACTTCACCTTTAAGTCAAGTTCACCTGCACTAGAATATGTCTTATACCGTATATCGCTGTAGACCCTTCTTTCTTTAATATGTCTGTCTTACCCTGTCTCCTTCAGATGTGCCTACAGACTCCCAGCCCTCCACCTCTCCCTTCATCAGCTCTCTCTCTCTGTCCAGCTCGGAGGAAAACATCGGCAAAAAAATATTGCGGAAACTAAGTGAGTGAGCCTTTTGTCACCAGCACCGAGGCGACAGCACACACCCACACACTCTGTGTTTCTTTCATACGCACTACATTGCAGCAGTTTCCGGAGTATCTTAGCAACAAGTGATGTGCTGTGTATCTTTGCTGCGACCTACACTTTTCTCAAGGGCAGATTTTTCAAGACACAATACGACTCATGCACTCTTATAATATGATGACTGGATGTTTCAATGCAGTGGCCGTGCTGCTAAGTAGTGGAGTTTGTTTCCGTTAAAGGTGCAGTGAGTGATTCTGAAGAACGCTTTAATGTCGAACTCATTGAATATTTCCTCACAATTCCACATACTGTCCGTACTGTGTGTGTGTGTGCTGGACAATAATTCAGTGTTAATACACAGCCTAGGCTCTGTAAACTGGTATGTAAACAAGGGGGCCCACTGTAGCTAGCAACATGCCTGTTAACAGACCCTAGGCTGTGCATTAACAACAATTGTATTTTTTTAAGTACCCACTTAGTATAGACAGGTAGTGGATTGTGAGGAGATATTGACTGATTTTGACAAAAAGCGTTCTCCAGAATCGCTAACTTTAACAGCAAACGTGATTTTGTTCACAGTAAGGCAAAAATAAAAAAACAAAACTGACGCAGGTTCAGTGTCAAGGCAAGTTTGAAGTCCCCCACATTTCAGCGTGTTCTCCTCTGTTTCTAGGTAACAAGAGGAGGAAAAAGTCTCGAGACGGAGAAAAGAGTTTGGAGGAAGGTTCAGACCAGCTGCCAGTGACAAGCTAGCGCAGTGACACTGGGGAGGAGGCATGACGCACACACACACACCTACTTCCTCATTAGCATTCACTGGGTTTGACTCACTATCCTCCGACACAACTCTCCCAGAAGTCTAAAGCTATCTTACAGGTGCATCTAAAATAATTGGAATATCATGGAACAAGTGCATCACAATTTGTAATTCATTCAAAAAGTGAAACTTTCATATATTAATAATAGTATACATAAGTTTTAGAAGGTTCACATTTATGTTGTACTGTAAATACTGTAAAATGTATTATTCTAATCATTTAAGATAACGGAGTTTTGAATTTTCATGAGTTTATCATAAAAAAAAGTCTGGAATAATTTGATTTTGTGAAATCATTCTAGAAATATATGAAAGTTTTCCTTTTTGAAAGTAATTTTCCAGGAAATTCATATTAAAAAAAAAAGATGCACCTGTATCTGTAGTAGCCACCAGTCATTCTCAGGTCCCTACTGCCTCACCTCTGCCTGACTTCACACCCTTAAAGTGATGGCTGACTGCAAGAGGGTCGGAATATAAAATACTTGATTGATTATACAAATCTCAATCTGTATTTCTCCAGCCTTTACACTGGACTGTATGGACCTCGGCAGGTTGTCATCACATTGTGTAGCAAACAACTTTGTCCTTGTTACCTTTTTTATGGTAGCGCTCTATCTCTATCCATCATGTAATTATGTCATTTTAACCATAATGTGTCACAGAACATAGCTTGTAATTTAAGGCTAGACACTGCAGGTGAATAGGGTAAAACATTTTACTAATATATATCACCATAAAATATTGCCAGATGATTACTTACAATACAAAAAAATTAAAAAAGTTTTATAAATATTTCAAGTTGGCAATTTCTAACTAATGAGTAAATTTGCATGTTTTGCCTGTAATGTCTCACCTTAACAACACTCTACTTCATCTGGATTATCTCAATTTGGAACCCAACACAGTCCTTTGATAATATGAGCAAGCCTTGACCTTTCTACTTGATCAAACAATAACTACGAACCGTATTTATTTATTTATATATTTATTATAACGAGGCAGTTCCCACATAATGAAAAATGTTATTTGCACAGGGAACTGTCTTACTTACTGTTGCCATAGTGGCGCCACCTACTGCCATCACAACCTCAAACACAAATCTGCTAAGAAAAAGAAGCCACCAGACAACAGCACAATTTTTACACAATATTTAAAATAACCGACAAATATGAGAAAAGCCATAATTTATAAATTCATTCTTAGTTTGAATAACTATGTATTGTAGGCTTTACAGTTACCTTAGAGAGGCATTCACAATCTTGAAAATGCCCGTGCTAGAAACAACAACATTTCTAACCTGGATTTTTATATTGGAATGTCAGAAATACCAAAAGTGATTTGAAAAAATAGCAATATATATAAGTCATCACACGTACTGTTTATGTCTTGAATACATCAACACACACACATTAACAGTACTTGTATCCTTTTTCTACATTAGGCCTTCATGCATGTGTCCTGCATACAACACTGTTTGCTACGTCTTTGCCATGACTTTCCCTCCCTTTCTCTTGATGTTACTACCTTCCATTCACTATTCAGTAGAACACAAAACGAGAGATCAACTTCATACCTTTTCTATGTACAGTTCATCTCAAACAGAGTCAGTCACTTAAGCTGCAGACACCGATTACTAATAAGCTAGGGGGTTTTGGGGGGATATTTTAGAGGAGTATTCTTGAGAAAGAGTATAGTTGCTACTTGCATGTTTGTGTATGCTGCTGCTTTTGCCGTAGAATTGCTCCCTGTAGAAAAATGCACCCGCTCTCCCATATGCATGCTTACGTAAAAGGAATGCATGAATAGGGTGATACACCAAGCCGAAATAGCGTCTCCCGACAGCGATGCAGCACGCACACTTACTGAAATAAATAGCGATTGTAGATTTTTAAAGCTATAGTGCGTAACTTCGGTTGCCCCCATGAGGAATTCTGAGGAATTATAACAACACTGTCGGCGCATCTTAATGAGAAAAGGCCTCAGTGATTAATGCATGGATGTTATACCTTCTTCTCTACGTCCAAGTGTTTTCTTAGCAGTAGAATCAACAACTGAAAAAATTTTTGGGCGCTTCTTGGGATTTTTCTGAGCTCCTGTGCCAGTGTCAGGGGGTGACACTAGTTTGTAAACGCTGCTATAATGAGTAATACAGAGAGTTTTGTGGAGCTGAGAGGCTTAAATCAACTTTGTGTCAACTCCTTTGACGATGGCTTGAATGTAACAGAGATTCATTTATATGAAAAAAGTTACGCATTATAGCTTTAAATGAGCAGACAGCAACCGGACGTTTGAATGCACAAGGGGAACTTGAGAAAGTGTCAAGGGTCTATGTATGTACCGAATAGGTCATAGGTAAGAGAGAGCGACATAGGAAGTTATTGAAGCTGCTATAGGTGTAGGAAGATTTTAAGCCATTTGTTCCAGAAAAGAATATATTACTGCAATAACGAAACAATGAATTTGAGCCTTTTTGAAGAGTGAGCGAGTGGTAGCCAGGTGAGGTCAGGTTGGACTCAGCTGACGTGTGTATTGTGAAATGTGTTGGCAGAAAATGAGATATGATAAAGGGAAAGCAATATGACGCACACTGACGTCAAGCCACCACCTCTCTCTACACACACACGCGCGCACACGTGTGTGTTTAGAGAACACACACACACACACAGTTAAGAAGGGACATTCAGTGATATAGTTCATTCTGCCTGTTAAGGCTATGGAAGTACAAAGAATAGTGCACTGCTAAGCTATTTGCTTTGGCCCCTCTATGTACACACACGCACGCGCACACGCACACACACACACGCACGCGCACACGCACACACACGCACACGCACACACGCACACACACACACACACACACACACACACACACACACACACACACACACACACACACACACACACACACACACACACACACACACACAGAGCAACCGGAAGTCTTTTGATGTGACAACTGACTCTGAGCAAGAGGAGCTGTATGCTTTTGAAAGCTTTTTTTTGCAGTTGGTCAAAATGGATTTTATTTATATTTGTAAAATATTTAAAAAGCAGTTTGTTTGGAATGAAGGCGATGTTACATTTTGTAATGTGGAATTCAGATGATTATACAAGTTAGCCAAAGACAAAGAGACATGTTGTATACAAAGGGATAATTAAATTATCAATAAACTGATTTAACTACGGTTTTTGTCTTCTTTTGTTTGTGTCCACACTTTATATTTGTCCAATGTGAATTCTTACATAAAATGACAACAATACAAAATGATATACTGTTTAAAGTTCTTTATTCGACTAGCTAATTCATCTCATTAGACGGTCTGGTGAGGACATTTTGAGCTTTTATTAATTTGCTCAACATTATAACAGTTTATCAGTGGACTGTGCACAGTACACAGCCATCTGGTTAAATATTACTGTGCTTACGCCACTGATACGAGAGTCTTGCATAATAGTGCACTGCTTAACAGACAGACTTTGCTTGGCAGGTGCCGAACAGAACCAGAAATATCACAAAATTCAGCTGGCCGCAGTAAACAGAGATTATTCTGGAATCACAGCACCTGTTCAAACTGGAAGAAAACCACTCCATGAATCCTGATTAAAAGTGAGGTCATTAGTAGAACCTCTATGATTAATAAAATATATAGTTAAAAATATCTTCCTGAGAACACTCATCTTTTGTTCACATTGCATCCAGCAATGAATGTAATACTGCTAATACATTCATGGTAGAGGCTACAATTGTTTGGTCAAAAATATTCAATTTTTCAAGTGTGCTTAACAATTCATAATCATACACACTACTTACTGCAGACGAGACCCAAATGGAAATGTGTTTTTAACACTTGGAATGGATGAATCATAACAGAATGACATTAAACAGGTTCAGACAGTAGACTCAGCACTGCTTTGGTTGTAACAAACTTACAGATGTGCTAAGCCTCGCAAAAGGTCCCATTACTGACACTCGCACCGATAGTAAACTACATGTAAAAACATCAGAGGTGTCACAGTCACACTAAGTAAACTAGAAGTAGGAGACCAACAGGAAGAAAACAATTATAAACACAATTACTTGAACTTACTGTGCGCTTATAGGAATAGTTCCAGGGTGTGTTAGCCTAACACCGAAAGTAGTGGGGAAAAGTGGGCTACCTGTATATTGGTGCAAATGAGAGTTAATGTTCATTTCCAGGTGTTCTGTTGGATACAAACACTTTCCCTGGTCGCAGGTGGCTCCGGGCCGGGCAGTAAGAAGTGCTGAGGATTGTGGGTAATGTAGTCTTCCTCTACTGGACCTTGGTGACGGCGTCGTGGATGGACTCGGCCACGTAGTCGATGTTCTT
Source organism: Ammodytes marinus (assembly GCF_949987685.1). Taxonomy (NCBI): domain Eukaryota; kingdom Metazoa; phylum Chordata; class Actinopteri; order Uranoscopiformes; family Ammodytidae; genus Ammodytes; species Ammodytes marinus. Next base: position 5,753,899 of record NC_137215.1, on the reverse strand, counting down.
GGTGGTCAAGCCGCACATGTTGATGCGCCCGCTGGCCATCAGGTAGACGTGTTTCTCCTTCACCATGTATTCAACCTGTTTGGCTGCAGACAGAACAGGACAACGACATTTTAATAAACAAAGATGATTATCCAAAATGCACTTTTTCATGTTTTTTTAAACATCAATATGGGTCCCCGGTGGGACTAGAGACTCTGAAAGTATGAGAAAAAAACAACCCACTCTCTTTTTTTCCACCTCCACCTTTCTGAAAAAAAACCCCAGTCAGTTTTTTCTCCCCTTATGATGTCATAACTGGCAGTTAGATTCAAACCGGCAGTTAGATTATGGGCCAATCAGAGCAGACTCAGCTTTTGCATGTACAGTATGTGTAATAGGAAATAATTTTCTTTCTGTGTATCTGGTGTGTGTACTCACTGTTGAGTCCTGTGAAGCTGAACATGCCGATCTGAGCGGTGATGTGGTCCCATGTGCCCGGCGTCCCCAGAGCTTGGAGCTTCGCCTGCAGCTGAGCGCGCATCAGCAGCACCCGGTCAGCCATGGTCTTCACATTGCTCTTCCTACAGGCAAATAAAATATAACATTTCCATTCTCTGTGTAGAAAATACATCATTGTTATGGCCCCTAAAAACTCATTCAAAATTTTTTAGATACATTTTTGAACGTTTGTTGTAGCAGCCAATAATTGAATCACTGCCGATAACATAATAACATTTCTGATCCAATAATGTAATAACTTTTTGGCCATAATGTTATATAAGTTATTACATTATCGGCTGGTTGCAATAGTAAGATACTTGAAGCTAATAAAAAAGTGATGTAAGTATACTGTATTATTACAGTTCTTAATTATTATTTTTTTAAACCCAGCCAATAATTTGACAACTTATTACATTATTGTCAAAGAGTTACTGTGTTACTGGATCAGAATTTGTATTTAATTTTTGTCAATTTACTAAATGATCTGCTTTTATTACATTCAAAACTGAGAAATGATTACATTATTGGCTGCTATAGCTGTCTTAATAGTGACACTGACCATTCACTAAAGAGCTCCGGTGAGTTGAGAGTGACGGCTACGAGGCGAGCGCCCTGGGACGGAGGGTTGGACCAGGTTGTCCTGACGATCTTCTCCATCTGGGACAGGACTCTCTTCAGGTTGTCTGCGTCACGCGCCACGATGGTCAGGTTGCCCACACGCTCATCTGATGGGAACATAATAGTGTAGATATTACTTTCTTTATATCTAGGTGGTGACATTGCAAAATCTACAACTAGGCAAGGCAAGGAAAGGCAAGTTTATTTCTAAAGCACAATTCAGACACAAGGCCATTCAAATTGCTTTAAAGGGGCATACAATACATCAAGATTAGACTTTAGAAATTGTATTTAAGAGATAGAAAAAAAAAAAAACATCAAGATACAAGATTGAATTTTTCGCTGATTACATTAACTGAGTATGCCTTTCAAATGTAGCCATATAAAAGCACTATCACTATAATAAGACTAATAAGATAATACAAAGACTGTCACTCTTTTGCAATTAAGTGATGTACAAACTCAATGGAGCCAGGGGTCACTCACTGTAGAGGCCAAAGTTTTTGGAGAAGGACTGGGCGCAGAACATTTCAAAGCCCATGGAGACGAAGTAGCGAATGGCCCAGGCGTCTTTCTCCAGACTGCCAGACGCAAAGCCCTGATAGGCCGAGTCAAAGAACACAAACAGCCTCCTCCTCTGGAACAAAGAACATGAGAGAAAAGATCAAACTATCAGTACACTTTGATTCAAGAGACTCAAGATACTTTTTTATCATATGCACAACAATTACAGCAGCAGTCATAGACTATTAAATCCTTAGGTCCAAGGCTCCCTTCAACAATGAAATATAGAAGAAGAAAATGTATCTTTGAGAGATATTTAGCATGTTATAGGTTTGAACTGACACTTATCGGAGTGTGAGTGTAATAGTTGAGATAACAGTACAGACAGTAGCTAGATAGATGGATGGATGGATGGATGGATGGATGGATGGATGGATGGATGGATGGATGGATGGATGGATGGATGGATGGATGGATGGATGGATGGATGGATGGATGGATGGATGGATGGATGGATGGATGGATGGATGGATGGATGGATGGATGGATGGATGGATGGATGGATGGATAGATAGATAGATAGATAGATAGATAGATAGATAGATAGATAGATAGATAGATAGATAGATAGATAGATAGATAGATAGATAGATAGATAGATAGATACTTAGGTTATAATTACCATCATAACTTGAGCGATCTGCTTCCACTGGTCCTGTGTGGGGTCTGTGCCGGTCGGGTTGTGTGCACAGGCATGGAGGACGAAGACTGAGAACTCTGGACAGCTCTGGAAGAAACGCAGACGAGTAGAAATACTGTAAACTTCTGATGAAAAGGACCAATGATATAAAGCTAAGGATTTTAACACTACTAACCTCCAAGTCACCAAGGAAACCAGCCAGATCCAGGCCCCTGTTCTTTGCGTCCCAGTACTTGTACGAACGGACATCCTCAAAGCCGGCGCTGGCAAATACAGCGTTGTGATTCTCTGAAAGAAATACACCAAGGTTCACATTTAAGTGTTGACATGAACGAAAACTGTTGTAGTCAATTATTTTCTCTCACATACAATCTGAGCAAAATCAAGCTCTGTGATTAGATAGTGACGGTTAACAATAGAGCTATTCAACATGCCGAGTCTGAAGTCTACAGGGAAGATATCTCTGGATAACATTAAATGATTAACTTAAAAGAGGAGCTACTATTTAGAAATGTGTGTGTGTGTGTGTGTGTGTGTGTGAGTGTGAGTGTGAGTGAGTGAGTGAGTGAGTGAGTGAGTGAGTGAGTGAGTGAGTGAGTGAGTGAGTGAGTGAGTGAGTGAGTGAGTGAGTGAGTGAGTGAGTGAGGTGAGTGTGCTTGTGCTTGTGTGCGTGTGTGTGTGTGTGTGTGTGTGCGTGTGTGTGTCTGTACCCCAGGTAGGTGCGGACACATAGACGGGTGTTTTTGTGTTGTTGGTTCCGTTGTAGAAACGCCTGAGGAACTCTGCGCCCATCTTCAAAGCACCGGTCCCACCTAGACACTGGACCGCCCCCACCTGACAGTGACACAGACAAACAGTTAGTTTGAATGTACAAAGATAGGTTGAAAATGTAATGATGTACTACGCAACAATAAAACAGGAATTGGCGGTCTCTTTATTGACTGCTGTGCCATGTCTAAATAATAGGCCCAATAGTTATCCAAAGTGTGTTTTTGGTTTTTATCTTTGTCTGCCTGTGTGATTCTAGTGGGAATGTAGGAGGCAGACAGTAGTGACTCAGAATAGTATTTATAGAAACAGTCTAGTCTAGTCTAATTTAAGTATTGTGGACAAAATGCCAGTGAAAAATAATATAAAAAAACGTTTTTTCCATTAAAAATCTTACAGCTTTAAAGGTGCACTGTGTAGCTTTGGGTGTGTCAAGGAAGTGAACGTTTTGTAACGTATATGCTCATCACTGGATAAAAAAAACTTTCCTCACTGGAAAATGTGATCCCTGGAACACTGTTTGAAGTTAGAAAGCTTCCTGAAAAGTTACTGATTCACTGTTGTTGTTTGCAGCTGCAGGGCCCACAGTGTGGTTTTCAAACATATTCTAGTGTTACGTTTGTTTCCAGGTGTCTTAAAATAATTTTCTCTTGATAAATGATGATAGAATTATTCAATACTAAGAATTACATCTAGGGTAAACTAACTGCAGGCTCTGTGAATGTAAACAAATCCCCCTGACCCGAAACTTCACACTGTACCTTTAAACATAGTATATATATATTTTACTGCACTGACCCTGTTCTCCTGGATGGCAGGGCTGTCGTCTCCCAGGGCGATCTTGGAGGCTGAGGATCTGAACTCAGGCAGGCCGAGGATGGGCAGGTACTCGTGGTTCAGCCGGTCATCGTGACAGATGATCTTCTCAACCTTCTTCACCACCGGCAGAACCCACGGCTGGCCCTCGTCCGTCCGGTACGCTGCAGGGAAACAGTATTATTAAAGAAATAAGCAATAGCCACATTTGTACTATATAAAATAAATATTTGAAAAGTTTTAACCAGTCGCCTACATACTGTGAAACAAGTTGTTACACAATTTGCACCCCGATAATCTATATATTTTTGATTTTATAAGAAATTCTTCAAATTATTTGTCAATCCCGCGATTTATCAATGAATAGACTAGTCTACTAGGTTTGGCTCTAGATAAGACTTTTGATATACTAGACATTGTGTGGCCTACATTTCCCAGCTGCCCAGTGTACCATGACCATCTGCAGCTGTGTGTGTGTGTGTGTGTGTGTGTGTGTGTGTTGCAGGGAGAAGAGGATTATGAGGCCACACAGGCTTCTGTGCTCATCACGGGCCATGCACACACACAGTCACTACAGAGCTAAGCTACGTTTCTCACACACTTCCCTTGCTATGTAAGCAGCTGGGATTACAACTTTTAATAGGATTTACACTGGAAACGGTTGTACTGAAATGTGCCATTCGCTTGGTTGAGGAGATAAATAGGAGAATGCTAGGCTAGGCCATGCATATTTAAACTCCTGCGTGTAGACAACAGTAATCCAATCACCATTACATAACGTAGGCCTAGGTACAATAAGGCTACTGGACTGAGCAGCAGGTTACATGGACAAATTAATCGATCAGTTGTATTTACTCTGAACCCTCTCTGATGAAACAGAGTCTGACATTAGGGAAAAAAAGCCATCAGACACAATATGAATGTGCATGCTACCAGAGCTATATGTGTGAACATGTTTTCAAATGTTGCATGTTATATCCTACATATAGCCTAGGCATAATAAAATGTCACAATTGTGTGGTAAAGCAACAATAATTTGGGACAATATCTTGTTTTCAAATGTTACATAACAAGTTATAAGCCAGGCTATAGTATAGGCCTAATAAATTGTCACAATAAAAGCAGTAACATAAATGATGTGTGACTATGAAGCCACTTTGTTTTAGTAACTGCTATAAAAAATCAAACATGTTGCCAAATAGGCCTTTGATAAAAAAAATTAAAAAAATTGGCACAGTACAAATTGCTAAAACAGGTCACAGAATAGTGTGGGTGTAAAAAGTCTCTGTAACACTGGCTGTAAAGAATGATAATAACCATCCAGCTTAGCTAACTCTGGAAGCTTTTTGAGCTAAACTACCATTAGAAGGCTTGTTGCTCTTGCCATGGCTAACATTCTGCCTAGCTACATCTTCATGGCCGTCGTTCAGTTATAATTTATATTAATTTATTGAGTTCGAAAAGATCAAGAACAACTTACCTCCGACTCCCAGGTTCACCTTTTGGGGAAATTGGTCGTTGTTGAAATCTTGTGAAAGCTTGAAGACAGCTACAGGAGCTGCTAGGGCAACCTCACCAAACACCGACATTGTTCCTGCTATGTAGGCTGTATTCTCACTAGAGGCCTTGCAATAAACGGCTACCGGGACCGTTCAAGGGATGAAGGATGAAAGGAAATACTTTCACCTTCAACTTGGATTTGGAGGGGGGTGTAACCAACAGTGGGAGTGAATTGATTTACCAATAGAAAATCTCCATGCCTCTGCTGAGCCAATCCCAGCACTGATCCCAATCAGGTCAAAGTTCGAGATAACACACGCACCGGCGATGTTGACCAATGAATTCCAGTGGAGCGTGTCTGACAAATGTCACAACAAATGCCTAGCGTTGAAAGTAGATGGCTCAGGGATTATGTTGCAATACAGCATTTCTCCACAAGGTGGTGCCACAACACCGTTAAAAAGTATGTGTCAGGAGCTTCTCAATAGGCATTCTGAAGTCATCCCCAAAATGTGTTGTTTATCTAAATTAATTTAAATGGGAAAATTGAAATCTTTAAAATTATAAAAATAGCCAAGGCACAGAGTTTATATAGCCTACTATTCTAAAACAGCCAAAGTTCCAACCAAGCTGGATAACAGCTAAAACAGGACTAGGCTATATGTGTTTCCCCTATTGAGATATTAAGGCAATGCATTTAGGCTATTGTCTTGTTTATATTGCCTATATAGCCCATTTTATTGTATTGTCATTACATTCATTCACAACCTTACATTTTTAACAAAAAATAATATTCCCTTTGGCAAGCTTGTTGTATTGGTTGATATGTGCAGAAATGTGTACGTTGCCATGTTCAACTTGTAAATAAAAAAAAAAAGTAAAAAAAAGTAAAATAACAAGACATTTTTCTCACATGGCTTTATCCTAACACAATGCAAGCCCTGCTTCAGGAGTTGACACACAAAGACCTACATCTACATCCCATCATAAATGTCACTTTGGACTGGACAGACAGCTAAATATTCTTGTGCTTGTCAGTGTTTTGAGTGAGTGCATGTGAGACTGTGTAAATCAGGCTGTGTGCGGATGTCCATCTGTTCTGTGCTGAAGGCCCGAGATGATCTGTGGTGTAAACAGACCTCTGTGCTTCTCCCCACAGCTGTCTGTAGGAGCTCAAGAGGTTGATAAATGAAGATCTCTCTCTCTCTTTCTCTCTCTGTTGCTCTCTTTCTCTCTCTCTCTCTCTCTCTCTCTCTCTCTCTCTCTCTCTCTCTCTCACTCTCTCTCTCTCTGTGTCTCTTTCTCTCTGTGTCTCTCTCTCTGCTTAGACTCTTAACTCTTAGACTTAGCGCGTTTTAAGAGATTGCAGGTGAATAAGCTAAAAAAAAGTTATATATATTATGAAACTTTGCAAGTTGATTACTAACAATAAAATAATACGTTTTTGTATACATTTTTTCATGGATGTTTTAATAAATATGCAAATGTACTTATATCTGACTAATTATGTGGGCCTACATTTTTGCATCTGTTTAAAAACCAACACTATAGATGTTGGATACTTAGATAATAGCTGTGCTTGGGCTAACCAAAGTTTGGTAGCTATACGCTGCGATTATCAATATTTCTATACTAACAATCGGACTAACAACTATATGTAAAATATAATGTGAAACAGGTCCCTCATAGTGACCAACGCACTGACAATTACCACCCAACCCACAGTTCCCCTCAGCTGTACTTAGCATATTTAGTGTCTTTACTTTACGGCCCTCCCAACTTCACTATCTTGGTTCAGTCTGAGGGGATTGACATGCAGAGAACAACCACGGGCCAGATTTGAACCCGTGGTCTGATGCTTCTGAGGACTGAGAGCCTCTATTGGGGGGTGGGGGGGGGGGGGGGGGGGGTGGGGAGGGGGGCTCTAAACACTACACCACAAGCGCCCCGAATGCTGTGAAGCTTTTTAAAAGGAGTCCAACAGTGTGGTCATTCAGATGGATAAATTAAAAAGCTAAAAAAAATACACACAATAATTGTATAATTGTGCTATATGGAGATATGCGTCAGACGGATATATTTTCACAATGTTTCCACCCAAAAGCCCTTGAAGATGACAAGTTTAAAGCTGTACTGTGTAGTTTAAAAGGAGCGGGATTTGTTTACATTAGAATACCCTGCAGTTAGTTAACAAAACATATTTTTTTACATGTAATTGTTAATAATAATAAATAATTCCATCATCATAAATCAAAACAAAACGTTGTGTTGCATGGAACCAAACGTTAGACTAGAATATGAATGAACAAAACTGTGGGCCTTGCTGCTGTAAACAACAAAAGTGAAACAGTAACTTTTAAGGTTGCTTGCTTACTTCAAACAGTGTTCCAGGGATCACATTTATCCTGTGAGGAAAGTTTGTTTATTAAGTTATGAGAATATATTCAACAACATTTCAACTTTTCTGACACACCGTAAGTTACATAGTGCACCTTTAATAATAGCTTATTTCTGATATATACAATAGAACCATGAATAAAGCACCAGGTACGTACAAACCACCACTAATACATTTCATTTCACAAAAGTGCTACAGTTAATCAATACCAGTTATTTTGAAAGACTATTTTCGCCTCACTATTGTCCCAGATGTTACTCACTTTCCCCATACCTGCTAACACCCCCCTCCCCCCCCCCCACACACACACCCTCCACCCCACACACACACACCCCTCTCCCTCACTTTTGACAGTAGATGTTTTCATTCTTTCCAACCCAGGTGAGGGTGTCTCCTATGCTATAGCTATCACTGTCAGCCCCTGCAATTATGGGATTTGAGCTCCAAGAACAAGGCTCGGGGGCCCGGTGCGGGGTTTTGGTGTGTGTGTGTGTGTGTGTGTGTGTGTGTATCTCTGTGATTTTGTGTGTTTGTTCGTGTGTGTGTTTTTTGTGTGTGTGTGTGTGTGAGTGTGAGTGTGTGTATACGCAGTAGGGAAGGCCCCCGGCACCACGGTCTGGGCTGTGATGTGAAGTGTGAGTCAGAACATGCGAGTGACAGGAGTGGCCCTCTGGCAGAGACTATGTGCCCACAGGGGGAGAGTGTGTGACACATACAGATCAATGAGTTAGTCAGCCAGACATTCGCTCCGGCTCCTTCTCACTACACTTCCTTTGACACTGATATGTGGAACATTTATTTTGGCATGTAGCAAGCAGTGTAATGCAAGGATGACAACAAGAAGACGAGAAGAAAAAAATCCAACAAGGTTTTCTTTTATCACTGTGTTTGCAGTAGTACGTTGAAAGTTATCATTGGTGTTGTAGGAAGGGTGCTGATTCTAAAGCACACAAAGGCACGCATTCAGGCACAAGACAGTCACATTCCAGCTATGGAAGGCCTATCACGGAAACACAAACAGAAGCGTGTGCACACACACACACAGAACGCCGCTGCGCATTCCAAAGGGGGACGTTTGCGAGCGTTTGTTAGCATGTAGCGATGGCCTCTCTGTCTATGGGTCAGAGAGCGGTGCTGAGTGACCACCTTTTTAGCTTCCCGCCCTTGTTTGTTTTCCAAAGACAGCGTCATCAATTCTCTAACACGAGACTAGACACAGCAACAACACAGGAGCACACAGGACAAGACCTCCCTGATGCTACTCTGTGTAGTAGTGCAATGACTGATGGAGCATGCATGCAATAACAGACAGCAGTGATCTGTGCGTCCGACTACATTCCGACTAGTGTGTCTGTGTGTGTGTGTGTGTGTGTGTGTGTGTGACTGTGTGCCTTTGTGTACTCTATTTATCATGACACAAAATCTTTGTTTTTTTTTCTTTCTTGTGCATGCAAACATGTAACCTTTGCTCTCTCTTCCGACAGAGGACATATTGCACGAGGCCTACACCTGAGCTTAAAGTGTTAAGCTGTTAAGAGTACAGATAACCACCTGAGTAACAGAAGGGTGAGTGTATTTAAATCAAATGCAAATCAGACAGATAAATATACCATCAGTAATAGTGTATGTACTCCACTTATATAGCTCTTTTCCCGTTTTTTTTTTCACGGACCCAAAGCGCTTTACATTGTTTTGTACACATTCACCCAATCACACACCACCTGGTGTAGTGGTTAGGCCACCCCCAATAGAGCCTCAGTCCTCTTCACAGCAGACCACAGTTTAGAATCCTGCTCGTGGTCGTTCTCTGCATGTCATTCACCTCTATGCATCATTTCATCTCTGCCTCTCCAAAGCCGTCTAATAAAGCATAAAATGCCAACAAAAAAATAGAGCAATATGTTCACATGAATGGGCACAATCGAAGAATTTACTTTAATCATAACTTCTGATGTATGAAAACATCTATAAAGGTCTGCTAATACGCCTGTCACTCACTGCTTTCCCTTGACATGGCCTTTACCCCACCAGGCTGGGTGGAACCTCCAACCCAAGGTCTACGCTACAGTGTGCCTTTTCTCACTGATTGATGTTGTCTTTCAGCCAACACACACTCTCAAGACCTCAGCTGCTTTATACAAATATGCACGCAACGAAACAAAGACAGGAACTGGAAGAGTCATGTCTCAATTTTTACCCTGATGGATTTTTCTTCCTTTATTTCCCAGGATGAACAACATGCTGCGAAAACCTACAAGAAAACCTTTTACTGTGTCCGAAATGATCAAATAAAATGATCTTTTATTAATTCACATTCACCAAATCACAAGCTCAAAGGTCAGGGTCAGAACAAGGATACGATGGCTGCGTTCCAATCCCCATACTATGGTAGAAAAAGATGTAGGATGTCCCAATACATGTGGTCAGATGCAGCATGCTAAAGAATACCATGGATGACTTGCTACATCCGTTCATGAATTTTGGTGTGGAAACCAGCAGCTTTTTGGGGCGATTCTGACCCACAATCCACTGTGCAGCGAAACAACCAGCAATGCGATGGACGTATAAGCAAGAGACAAGTTCAAGGTGCTAAAATGACTAAGTATAAGCATGTCCCAATTGTATGTCTACTGCTGCTTGCTAACTACATACTTTTATGATCAGCAGCAATCTGTAAAATAGTAAACAAAGAGTATGTGATTTGGAACGCAGGGACAATATCTATGTGAGGGCGAACACCTGCAAACACCGGGGTTAGGGGGCTTGTATGGAAGTCCCCCCACTTCTTTACGATGACATTCAAACTGAACTACAACATTACCAACGACCATCGAAACAAGGCGCTGGGAGCTGCATGGCTTGGTATTTTACACAGTAATTATTTACAAATACTGAACTTTACTCAATCTGGAGTTTAGCGGTTTTGGCCAAAACAAAACGTCACTTTGACACAGATACCACCGTGGTTGCTGGAGACACAGAAGCATTTTCTGCGGAGGATGTTTACCTCTTGCGGCCGGGGATGCATCGCACACTTTTTATTTCACTGCAACATTGTCTTTCCCAAGAGAACCATTACTGCCTGAGCCACAGTCCCACCAGTGGAAGAGATGAACTTTGAGTCAACCTTCACAGATTTTTCAACAGAATGATCTCGCCGGTTAGTTCTGGACAAAATAGACACAACAGCTAGAGGGAATACTCAAAGCCTCTGTAACCTCAAATACACAAAATCCTTCTCACTATGTTATTTGGGGAGTTAGTTGCATGATAGTTTGCATCTGAAAACAGTTAGGCATATTTATCATTTCAAAAGATTGATAAAGATATTGCCATACAAGTTTGATACAGCCACGCCCACTGAATTTTTTCACTGAATTCTATACATTTATGAAGATGTATTTTCAAGACAACCAACTCTGATATCATATATTGATATTCACAATTTTAGAAAAGGTTTCCAGAGGCTTTAAGACCCAAACATCCTGTTCAGCAAAACAAAGTTTAAAAAAAAAAATAAAACAGTAGCTCTGCTGTCTTTATCTACAGGGCCCGTGTTGCAGCGGAGAGGATAGACATATTTAGGTTGCATGTTTCCTCCCAAACTACATTCCCAACACCGTAGATCACAGACATTACAACACTTACAACACACACACACACACACACACACACACACACACACACACACACACACACACACACACACACACACCTCCCCTTGTTAGCGCTCATATATACAAACACACACCTGCTGGGGCAAGGCCGTCTGGGAGAGAATTACAGCGGAGCTAATTTACGACCCCCAAGGGAGGGCAAGAGGGCAGGGGACCCAGACGGAGCTGACCTCACTTCCTCCTGACATGGCCTCAGAGTCAGACCTTTGATACACAGAACAACCTGGGTTCCCAAACACATCACGCTCCCTTCACAGTTGCTTTCCCCTCTAGCCTGGTTAACACAATGAGCCTTAAAGGGATAGTTCAGTGTTTTTGAGGTGGAAGACAGGTTCTTTCAAGTGTACTACGTATTACAATGCCAACACGCGGCAGTGCAGTTCAGCGTATCAGTCCGCAGATCAGCAGTGAACAAATCCTACATTAAGTGTACAATTAAACGGAAATGTAGGGGAGATCGGGGTAAGTAGGCACACTTTTTTCTTTTGCATGCTAGCTGCCTTTTCCTGCTCTATTCTTTCCTTCTCTGGGGTGTCAGTGAGGATACAGCTTGACAATTTATTTCGTTATTGGGTTCCTTTTCTGGCTGCAGCCTTGAGATAACATGTGACAACCAACCCCCCAGAAAATGTGACGACCAACCCCAACTTGAATTTCTTGCTAGCATCAAGGCCAACAACCATCTGACAACTAATTAGCTTTCTAACCACAATCTAAACTATAGTTTACCCTTCACACTTTGTATGGGTAACAAGTGTTTTGTTATAAACCCATTGTGTAAAAGCCTAGAAGAAAAATACTGAGGAGCTAAATATTTTCAATTTGACATGAAAAACACAAACAGTCGTCTCACCTCAAATTCAGCAGTCTAACTCCAAGGAAGACTATGTAGGTGACCTCTGATCCAAATTCTGGATATTTACATACCAAAATATCACGGATAGCGCCTTCTGGTTCCGAGATATAACGATTGTGACAACCAAACCGTGTGACAAATTACCCCGTTCTCCCCTATAGGTAAGCATGTAAATATATAAAAAAAAAAATCTTCTGGTTCCCTCTGCAACAGTTGGCAAGACAAGGCAAGAAAAAGCACAAGTAGCCCATACAACCCCACTGTAAAAATACTGAACTACCCCTTTAAGGGACTGTTTAAAACATTGCAAAAAAGGCCATCACCTTGGGCCGGTCCATTGTGGGATATCTGGCACTTTTCGGAGCCGAAAGCTAACGGGGGTTTCTGGCTAAAACTCGCCTCTGGCCTCCTCACTTCCTCCAGAGAGAAGGCGCTGTCATCCGTCACTCGGGCCCAGGCAGGGGCACAATAGAGCAGTCTGGGCCCCGGCTACTGACACCATAGCATGGGCTGCTGATAAGACTCACCTTCCGGGAACCATTACGGACACACACACACACACACACACACACACACACACACACACACACACACACACACACACACACACACACACACACACACACACACACACACAACAGCTTGGGCCTTTGCCATTCTCTTACAGATGGCCATGAAATTAAAAAAGTGGAAAAAGGAAAGTGGATTAAGAGCTAGGTAAGTCAAGCACACTCTGCATGTGTTTGTTTATGCTTTCTGCTACTTTTTTAATGCGTTTCAAATGAATCTGAATAGCCTCATCACTTCCATAGTACAACATGCTAGCCTCATGCCAGAGGTTGGGGGCGGGGCCGTGTAGTAAGCGATTCTGAAGAAGGCGTGTCGTCTTAATCCCTTTTTGTTAAAATCTGTGAATATCTCCTCACGATCAACTACCTGTCTGAAGCCTACTGTGTGCGCCCTCAAAAAACATGGTGTTAATACATAGCCTAGGCTCTGTAAACTCCTTTAATACTATTGGCCTCATCACTTACCGTACATATTGCAACACACTCACACACTACATCTCTATGAGTCACTCTTGGCCTTGCAAATAACATGGAAAGCAGACCGTGTTGACACAATTCAGCTGGTCTATTTTCCCTAATGTAACAATCTATTCTTGCTATTGTCTTATCTTGAGCACCGTGAAAGAGTGGGATAGCCATATACTTCAGTTCCTCATCACACATATCTCTGCTGTTATAGAAACACCTGTAAACAACCCGCTGCTTTGTAGAAAGATGTTAAGTGCTCCTCTGCAAAGCTCTGTCAAGCAATAATAACACATCCTCTCCGTCAATACCCACACACACATACAGTAGAACACACACACACAAACACACACTGACACACACACACACACACACACACACACACACACACACACACTGACACACACACACACACACACACACACACTGACACACACACACACACACACACACACACACACAATTTATGACACACACACACTGACACACACACGTCCTGGTAAAGTGACACAGGAGGGTGTTGATGCTTTCTTTACACAGAGTTTAAAGCACAGAGTAAAACCATCAGATGCCAATAACAGAAGGCAGGGACCAGGGGAGAGATAATTGGGAGACATTACCGAGTCATCAGCCGTCCATTCTGACTGTGGAGAGCATTCTAGAGCCTGTATCTCCATAGAGACTGGTTCCATGGGCCTGGGACAGTGCTGCAGAGGAGACACTGCTGCTACAGGTCGGCCTGCCGCTGCTATGGAGAGGAGAAGGGAGCAACAAGAAGGAACATGTTTTCAGCAGCACAGCCCAGCCCGGCAAGACACCGCCAACTTTGAAATAACTCGCCAGGAAAAGTGAATTGAGACAAATGGATGAAATTTGACCGTTGTAGAAGGAAAATATGATTTTATATACTTTTTTTTGGATATATATTTGTGGGGTGTTTTCACCTTCATCAGATAGTATAAGCAATGTAGTTAAGTTAAATAGGGGAGAGAGGGGGAAGAAATGAAGTAAGCGGCCCTGGCCGGAGTCGAACCCAGGTCCACTGCAAGAAGGACTTAAAATGCCTTCATTTGATTTTTTGATATTTGACTGTGCAGCACTGGAGTAACTCTATTGTTTTAAAATGTACTTTATAAATAAAGTTGGATTGGATTAATGATACACACTCTACCAGTGAGCCAACGGGGTGCCCCAAACTTATATTTTGTAAGATTCTTTACTTTTTCTTCAAAATCCTCTTTGTCTTATTAGCTGCCATGATAGCTACCAACACATATGTCCATAACTCTGCAGCCTGTTCCGGCTGACCCGTGTTAGGGCCTGACCACCATGACCTTACCACCAGCGCTTATCACGATGATTCTGAGCTGAAGATGATGTATCGGGAGAGGCGCGTTCAGCACCGAGCCGCTCCTTGACACTCTCTGGGAGTCTGGGTTTTGTTACAGGCAGGAAACAGACTCTTCCGCTCCGTAAACACGCTGCTTTGAGGGGGGAGGAGGGGGCGCCGGTGGCACGCGAGGACCACTGGTGACTTCTGATGGTCAGTTGAGTGAGTGAGGAGTCGCGAGGCTGCGTGCGTTGTGTGTGCGCGTGTGTTTGGGGGTTGAAAAGCTCCTAATTGCCGCTATTAGCGTGCGTAACCTTACGTCGGTGACCCGTGACGCTTAAGGAGCGCCTATAGGCTGTGTGCAGTGGCCTTTTAAAAAGACGGGGATTTCATTTTCAGCGTCTTGAATGTGAATATAACACTTACGGTTTTACATTTTGCCAAGTCAT
Source organism: Ammodytes marinus (assembly GCF_949987685.1). Taxonomy (NCBI): domain Eukaryota; kingdom Metazoa; phylum Chordata; class Actinopteri; order Uranoscopiformes; family Ammodytidae; genus Ammodytes; species Ammodytes marinus. Next base: position 5,738,769 of record NC_137215.1, on the reverse strand, counting down.
TTCGTCGTCGCCATTGTGTTTGGTCTGGTGTCTCTAAATCACCGCCTTCAATAAACACGACTGGGTAGGCTAAATATTTAGGAAATAAATTAGAAGGCTTTTACGAGCCACTCCACATATCTTGAGAAATACTCATTACGTAGCCTGCATGTTCAACTCGACAACCGAAATCTCTTTCTTTAAAAAACATTTTTTTCTTATTTTTATTTTTTTTCGTGAGCAGGCCTAGAGTAGTTTTGGATTGCTCAAGCGCCTAGTGTGCACTTTATGCCCATTTTCCCCGCAGACCTAATTCCTTCCCACCGCCTCTCTCTCTCTCTCTTGCTCTCTCTCTACTCTTAACTTAAATGGTCCGTTTTTAAATGCCTTAGATCCGCAGGAGAAAAGGGGAAGACGCTGCACTAATCTAAACAGCGCCTTGTTGATGGTGAGCGGATGAGATTATGTCGGCGTGCCCTCCTTCTCTTTCCACACGGTTTAGCAGCTTCTATGGGCCTTCGGAGACCTGGCGCCTGCACTTGGCCACAGATAGGCGACTAGGACAGAGAGGGGTGTCCCGTTTCAGCATGTTTGCCCTTTGGGGAGAAGTTTCATATAGACTATAGGCCTTAATAGCATTTATTTGTATTTTTTTTAATCAATTAAAACAATTGGGAATATTAAGAGTCTACTGACATATATTGGACTATATCACTGTCATTAGAGTCAGCCATCGCATATCCTTTCTGCCGAAGTAAACTTAACTTGTAAACAGGTAATAGACTATATTACTACTATTAGTACAATCACAAGTATGGCCTAATTATCAGTATTTAGTATAGATATATTTGTTTATTTTGTTATTATTATGGTGATGATTATACAATTTTATTTATCGTAATGCTCTCATTTTTACAATAAGTCTATTATATTGAATTCATTTGGATTTTTTCCTAATAGAATTTAAAACTAATTTTCAGCGTCATTGAAGTAGCCTATTTCTTTACTTGTATTAAGAGAGAAAGTGAGTTAAGTATGTGAAACGGATCATTTGAATTGAGTAAAATGCCATAACACGTCAGCAGGGCTTTTTCTTATTTTGCTGTATTTATAATACTGACCAAATTTCATGGAAAATAATCATTGGAGCCAATTTTCTAGAAGAAAAAAAAATCCTGGGAATTTCTCTTGAATTAGGGAGACATAAATAAGACAAAAATAAAGTAGATTTACATTATTCATGCTTCCTTTGGGTTGCCAGTTGTATCTCATTTTCCCACAGTTGAAACATATAATCTTATCCATGGAAATGCCCAGACAGGAAACGAAGATATGCGCTAATCTCAAGAGCAGCGTGGTGATGATGGGAAGAAGAACTGTGAAGTTGTGGGACCATTCCGCCGAGGCTGAAAGATAACACTAAAGTCATCGGAAAATAGCCCACTGCGCCTATTGGTGACAAACCAAGTGAATGATTTGACTGTATTAACTTTTTAATTATACACAATATTGTCTTCTATGCCTTTTCGGTGCTAATATTTTTGTTTGGGAAGTAAAAAACGTCCTTACCTTGTAACAGTGTGAGGCGGTCTTAATAATATTTCATAAATTAGGCCGCTGTCTTCCTGACAAAAACACCTACACACACCTACACACATACCCCCCCCCACCCACACACACACACACACACACACACACACACACCCTAGAGAGAGAAGCTGACTACATGGATGGGTCCCTCCCCCGCCTCGGGACGTCACTGAAAGGGAGAGGATAGCATCCTGGCTGACCCAGCTCTTTCTCGAGATAACCGAATTCAACCAACCACACAGAATCGACCCCTCTCTCTCTCTCTCTGTCTCTCTCCCACTCTCTCTCCCTCTCTCTCTCCCTCTCGACCCTCCAACCACAGACACACTGCAGCCAGAGGAGAGGGGATGTCACAGCTGAGAGAAAGCCAGTCCTTCTCGGTGTGCGTGAAAACCAAGCAGAGCGCGACCATTCTTCCATTTTACGCACGGGGTTTTTCCTACTTTTACGCACCGTCCGGATACAAATTTGTCCAATTTTGGGTCTGCTGATTTATAGCCTATATCCTTACGCGTCATATCTCTGTTGTTGCTGGTGGTAACAATGCTTCCCAGTCCGCTCATAACGTCTTCTTCCACCACGCCTTTCTCCGTGAAGGACATACTGAAGTTGGAGTTGCAGCAACAATCACAGCAACAGCAGCAACTCCAGTTCATCTCCTGCTTTGGTCTCGCGCCTGGAACTTTCCCCAACAAATCTCTACGTTCTCACTCCCCGCCGTCGTGCATGTTGGCCGGGATGAGAGACAGCCCGAGTCCCCTAAGCTCCGGTCTGTCTGAGAGCGAGGATAGGATGTCGTACCTCAACACGCTGGCGGTGCAGGACCGACTGACGGAGCCCGACTTGCCCGTGGAGATGTTCGGAAACGCGGGGCAAAATCACACTGCAGACCTCCGACTTGAGAGCCAGCAAGACGAGCAAGATAGCAGTGAGTAGGCAACGTTATGCTTACATTTGATTTCATTTAGCTGACGCGTATATTATCCAAAGCGACAAGTTCCAATAAGTGCTTTCAACCATGCACGTGCAATCTCATAAAAGCAAGAATCACGTACCAGTAAGTTTTTATAATAGTTCAAATAAGCCAAACTAAAAAGTGCCACATCTAAGTGCTACATGTAGGTGCTACATGTAATATTGGAGTGGGGCTGCAAACAAAATGTAGTTGTGTTATTCAATGACAATACAACTATCTATCTATCTATCTATCTATCTATCTATCTATCTATCTATCTATCTATCTATCTATCTATCTATCTATCTATCTATCTATCTATCTATCTATCTATCTATCTATCTATCTATCTATCTATCTATCTATCTATCTATCTATCTAATGACAAACATGTTCATCAGAAAGTGGGGGAGGTCGAGGATGATGATAGCTGTCGTTTTTATTGTTGACTGTATAACACAGCTGTACATTTCCATTCAAAACAGCAAATTGCACTTTAACTTACAAACTATTAAGCCTCATGTTGTTGATGTTCAAATATACCTTTACTTGTTTTGTTCTTGGTTGTACTCTCTGTGAAGTAGGCTATGTTTAGATGAAGCAATCTTGCAAGGCACATTTCTCGATGGGGACGAGTTTAACCTAACCTAAATTATGGCATGGACAAAGAGTAAATCAGAATATATATTTAAATTAATTTAACTTTTAGAACCTTGGGAAAAAAATACTTTCGACTGTTCACTGATGTGAACATTGTTATTTATGAATTATTAACACATGCACACATGTGTCCCAGATGCTCCTCAATAAGCTGTACTATAATGTATATTTTAAATCATAAAATAATTAAGTTTGATTATTTTGTGTAATATTTTCCCTTATCCCTTATTTAAAACAATGACATTTGATATTGCAAGAGCCCCACCTTGCATAAACGACACCCACAAAAAAAGTAATGTAATTCATTAGCTGGCAGCTATTGTTTAGCATGAAGCTTGGAGTCATTAATGTCTCGTTTACAGCTGTACTGATTTCACATTTTGAAAAATTCACAGGAATTGCTGGACAGAAAACGCACCAAACCTAACGACTGATTCTAGTAGATTTACCCAAATGAACGAAGCATTTTATCGTCACATAAATCCGAACTGGAAGGTTATTGACAATCAACTTTCCGAGATCTGCACATTTGTTAGTATAATAATTCTGAATTATTTTAAGTGATTCATAATTGACAACGTCTCTATCAATAATACGATATGAGAAGGTACCCCTTTCTGGAACCAACTTTGGATTAATTTCCTAATAAATAATTTAAAAAATGCTGTTGTAACAATTACCAATCCAGTGCATTTTCACTTTAAAAATAATAATGTTTGAACATGTAAATATTGTGGTATGAAATATAAATAAATACAGAAAACAAATATCATATATTTCCAAAAAAAAAACAGTTTTGCCCTGAGGTTAAGAGTTTTAAACAAATACATGAAGGTGGATATCAGTGTGATGAGATAGTAAACCATTTGGGTAAACAATTCCAAATATTGCACAATCATCTCGTTTCATTCTAGTGTCTTTGCTTTGCATTAAAACGTGTCTCCTCCTTCCAGAGAGCTGCGGTGCGCTGAGGGGAGACTGTGGTGAGGACCCGGATCCTGAAAAACCCGCCACAAAACAGTCGAGAACCAGACGGAAACCCCGCGTGCTCTTCTCCCAGGCGCAGGTGTTCGAGCTCGAGCGTCGCTTCAAGCAGCAGCGCTACCTGTCTGCGCCCGAGAGAGAACACCTGGCCACGTCACTCAAACTCACCTCCACGCAGGTCAAAATCTGGTTCCAGAACAGGCGGTACAAGTGCAAGAGGCAGCGGCAGGACAAGAGCTTGGAGATGGCGGGTCACCACCACCATCATCACCACCACCCACCGCCGCCCAGGAGGGTTGCTGTGCCGGTCTTAGTTCGGGACGGGAGGCCGTGTCTAGCCGGTTCTCAGAACTATAACCATTCATACACAGTGGGAGCTCCAACCCCCTACACCTACAATGGCTATCCCGCTTATAGTTACAACAACTCGGCCTACACCAACACTTACTCTTGTACTTATTCTAGTTTACCCACCTTGCCGCCTAGTAGCAACACCACTGCTGCTGCTGCTGCTAACGCTTTTATGAACATGAATTTGGGAAACCTTAGCGCACAGACGCAAAGCCAGCCGGCTCCACAAGGACCAGCGGTCGTAACTCCGTGCCAAGGGACTCTGCAGGGCATCCGGGCATGGTAGTGGGGAAGCGGCCTTTACGCACAAGAGACAATACTTATGGGATGTCTGAATGAACTATTGCAATGAAAGCACGTGTTTAAAAATCTGTGAAACATTTCAGTGAGGATATAAAGGCCATGTTGACTTTAACTGAGGAAACCCGTAACCCATTGACTGAAATACAAACCATATAGTATAATAGCGCATTTTCTCTGAGCCACACTGTTTAGTATAAAAGTACATAAATCCTGCTGTTGGTTGGATAGTTGGTTGTGGGATTAAATGTTGATAATGAGCAAAGACTGTGAGCAAAGACTGTGCGTGTGTCGTGGTTCAGAATGGATGGAGCGTGCGAAATACAATTAAGGGAAATTATAGGGACATTTACAAGCAAAAAATTCGTGTCTGTGCATATTAATGAATTGATTATTGGCCTATAGCTTGGCACAATAAATGCATCCCTAAAATCCCTTGCAAGAAAGTGACATCATGGATTACAATAGCTATGGTATCTAAGTGATGATGAGTATTATTTAGTAGTGTTATTATTTTTTGAATTTTTAACAGCGTGACTTGACCTTTACTTTTACTCCAAGTGATCGAGATTGAACAGTCGGATATGACCGAACTGAAACGGGCGCTTTTACGCAACAGGTTTTACGCTCAAGCAAGTTACATTGAAATGATGAACCTTATGACGATGATATTAAATGATACAAACAAAATGACACAAGTGACTGTATTGTACTGCGCTTTGAGTGTGTGTGTGTGTGTGTGTGTGTGTGTGTGTGTGTGTGTGTGTGTGTGTGTGTGTGTGTGTGTGTGTGTGTGTGTGTGTGTGTGTGTGTGTGTGTGTGTGTGAGTGTGTCCTCCATTGTGAATGAGTAAAAATGTGGGTCATTCTTATCATTATATAACAATCATATTAATACTAAAATGCTATATTTTTAAACATGTTTTTATCATATTTTTTCTTAATATTTTATAATCTTAAGAATAGAATAATTATTTGTCTTTTTATGGGAAATACATAATTCATCGTCACGTCAACATAGAGGATATTTTCCAGCGTTAGGCCTATTTATCATCCAAAGCGCTGTGTGTGTGTGTGTGTGTGTGTGTGTGTGTGTGTGTGTGTGTGTGTGTGTGTGTATTATGTGAGGATGCTGGCTGTCTGGTTAGTGTCCAGCTGTGAATCCTGACCGGACATTCGCTCGCCTCCAAAATTCTCTCCGTTTCTGGTTTTTGTCTCAGTCTCAAAGTCTAGGCCTACCACGAGCTGTTCTCACAGGGGGACACAAAATAGAACACGAAAATGAATGGGCTTTACTTAAAGCTTGAGAAACGATTTTTTTTGGAGACCATGAGAAACGACACGCTTATGATAAACTGTGCAAACACAAGTCATTAATTTACTTTGGCTATTTTAGTTTCTTATCAAGATGCATGCTTTAGTGCTTAGTGCTGCTTAGTGCTTCCAATCAAAGCTATTTCAAAAAAGTCAAATTAGGGGATTATTTTACGCTTAACCAGCCATACATTTATTTATTTCCTATCCAGATTCATGTTTAAGTGCAATGACACGTGCTGCAAAATAAAATCTCATTAGTATTTTTAAATTTTATATATATTTTTTTATATTTTTTTTTACAAATGATACGCTGCATGCTTTTCAATGATCCTCCACACACACACACACACACACACACACACACACACACACACACACACACACACACACACACACACACACACACACACACACACACACACACACACACACACACACACACACACACACACACACACACAGTTTATTAGGGAGATGGATTTAAACACCTTCGCCGCCTATAGATAGCCATGGGGTTCGAATACGCAGACCAGACACTATTAATGGCGATGAATGGCAACGTAAACAGAGTGTTTGTCTAATCTGATAGTCTCGCTGTCCACTTCCCCTGGCTACTGCGCTGCCGGTAGGACATACCTGGTGTCGGCTCTAAGTGCAGCGCAGCCACTAGTGTAAATAGAGATGGCGACAGGACGGCGATGCCTGAGGAGGACGCGGCTCTGTGTGTGTGTGTGTGTGTGTGTGTGTGTGTGTGTGTGTGTGTGTGTGTGTGTGTGTGTGTGTGTGTGTGTGTGTGATCGCTATCTCTCGCTTCCAAAGATAGCAGCAGAAAGCTCAGGCTCATCGCTGCGCTAAAGGCGTGGAGTTTCCCAAAACAAAAGATCTCCAATGGCAACCACTCAAGGAGCTCCCGAAAAAAGAACCAAGGCCCAAATATAGAAATAGGAAGAGGAGTGTGTGGACTGTGTGGAGAAAGCAGGAGTAAAAGGCTTAGGGCGGCTCTACTATGAGGTGAGGTGGCCATAAACAAGCATCGTCCCTACTAGTGGGGGGGGCCGTTTATGGGTCATTTGTTGTTTTCATTTCAAGTTGATGCGAAAGTTTTGTTTTCACTTTGGTTCAAATGTTTGTATGACCTGAATTAAGACCTTCAAAAAATAATTTGGTCATGTTGGAAGATGGGTGGAAAAAATTGGTCTGGTTTCTTGACAATCGAACCAAAATCGTTCTATAGATCCTTATATTTCATTTAGAAGTGAAAACGAAACTTTCGCATCAACTTGAAATGACTGAGTGTCCAGCCAGGCCCCCCACCATATGGAAATGGATGGATATTCAAAGTTGGTGTGGCAGACTCCGTATACTGTGCTCAAAATAGAAAATACATAATATAATAAAATAAAATACAATCAAGGTTTTAACAGGATAAATTCACAAGAAATGTAAAGTGTTACACTAACTATGGAGAAGACTATGGAGACGTTCTAGCTCGTTAACCCAAATTTGACCTTGTAGCCAATTACCGGTAAGACATTAATTCCAATTCAATTCAAATAACTTCATTGGTTTGACCATATTAACAGTGTTGCCAAAACATTCAATACAACAACTAGTTAGAACAATCATTAACAAGTACATAACAAGACCTTATGTAAATACATTTGTGAATTCAAACAAAATGCCAAACATGTCCACGTGTGCGTAATACAACGTACATTTTATTTAGTGGATTCACATGTGTCTGTGTGTTAAGATAACTGATCCAGATGCAAGTCCAGGAGGAAATGTAGCCAAGTGTAATTGGACACAGATTATATGTTGCTTGTAACTATATGATAAGAAAAGCTGCATATTCGGAAATTAGTATAATCACCATCTTTCAGAGCCAGTTTTTTAATTTATTAAAACGTTAATAAAGTGTGGTGTTGACATATCGTGATTTGAAGACGTTCATGTGCCAGATTAGTGCCATTCCCATCCGGACATGTTTTGACGCCTTGGCGCTGATTAGCGCGCTGTGGCAAACTGACAGATTTCTGTGTTTAGTCAGAGGAAGCAAACAAAACAACACAGAGGAGGTAAGATCACTGCGTCTGTCATCGCGTCTCCTCAATGCCTGCTGATTGTGTAATGCCTGTGTGTGTGTGTGTGTGTGTGTGTGTGTGTGTGTGTGTGTGTGTGTGTGTGTGTGTGTGTGTGTGTGTGTGTGTGTGTGGCTGTATAGGCAGTTTCTTGCTTTTCCTTAAACTTTTGGAAACCATGCATTGTGACCACACGGCGGCGCTATTCCCCTGTTTGAGCAACAACGCCCCTTCACACTAAAACACTTCTCCAATGGTCCATCTCAATTATTAAGTAACACACAAGGAACAATGACATGTTAAATTAAGTCAAGATTAAATCGTGGGTTAGAGCAACTTTGGAAATTCGAAGAAGTAATTTAGGTAGCATAGGCTATTAGTGGAAGCTAAAAAGTTGTATGATAAAAGGTATAGCCTACAAGGTGGGCTGCAGTGTTGTGGAGACGGATTTAAAACCACAACATTGGTTCATCACACGTGGAAAGCCTTTTACGCACGCGTTTAGCGAACTTTACGCATCAGATTTCCTGACCACAGTTTACACATAATTAATGATTGGTAAACAGTCCGTGTCTGGAACAGTTCCATTCATCATGAGTAATTGACAACATGTTCTCAGAGTCTTTATCTATTGTCTAATATTCACGGCAATATTAGAAACGTTCTCAACAATCGCTCTTTGTCTCCACACAGTTAAAAAAAGGGAGAAAAGAATAGATATGAGTTGCTACTGACGTTTGTTTCGAAAACGTCATTGCATCCATAACATAAGCGAATAAAAGCTGCCAAAAAAATCAGTGAATAATCAGTGTCCCTCCATCTTACTCAATGAGAGCGGTGTAGTTGGGCGGTGCGCGAGGGAGGGACCGGGGGCAGAGGTAAAAGCCTTTCAATGGTTAACTGAAGCTGCTGCTGAACATATTTTAATAGACTTGACAGCTCCTGATGAAGGCTGTTTAGTAGTTTACTAGAGCGGACTTAGTTCACCATAATTCAATCCAATACATAAAGTAAATGACCTATTAAAGTATTAGTGAGGAGTGAGGACTTTTTGCTTCCGAAGTGGCTGATATTTTGATGCCTCTATTTTTAAATGATTCGAATGCAGGAGTGAGGGATACATCCGCGCGTGTCTTTCAGTCATGACATTAAGTTTTTCGTCCTTCTTCATCAAAGACATTCTCACCACCGGACGTGATGCTCGCGGTAGGCAGCATGTTTCCCGGAGCACAGAGCAAGTTAAAGCCCCGAATAGCAGCGTGTGCACCGGGCATGTTGGTGGTGGAGGTACGGAGGCTTCCGATCGGTCTGGTAAAGACGTGGATGAGTTGGAGAGACTCGCGGGTGATGTCAGATTGTCTGCTGGAAACGTGCGATCAGAGGCGGACACAGGAGAGGACACAGACCACATAGAAGGTGAGCAAGTTTTTGCATTCCTTGTCATTTTATCCTGACTGTATTTTACCTTGTCATGTAAAACAGCTCAGGCTTTGTGCGAAATGTGTTGTGTTTCTGGTTTTTGTTTTACTTTGGTCGTATTTTATCAATTGTTTTCATAGGGTTAGGGTTAGCTACTGTATGTAAAGCACTTTGTGACTGTTCAAAAAAAAGTGCTCTAAATAAATAGTATTATTTATTATTATGAAAATTTGGCTTGTTAAATGCTTTTGGATTAGGCTACACGAATAAATAGTCACAGGATTCCATCAATGTTGCATGTGTTTGTCTCGTCACTTTTGAGCTAGACATATTTCACAATAGAAAGATGGTATGATGGGATATTGTTGTCATCATGTGTATAGTAACACATCATCTACCGAGTTGTTACATTTACATTATTCTTTCCAAAACGAAATTCAAACTATGAAAAATCGAAGGCCTGGAGAGCTTCTTGGAACTAGACTGTAAATGTAATACAGTGCCCTTAGGAAGACAGCAAATCCAGTGAAGTGGAAAAAATCCAAAGGAACTTGTGTTCAGAAAAAAAGGTAAAATGGAATAAGAGTCTCTTTTTCTAGTTAGAACATGCCAGCTTTAACTACGGCATTTAAAAAATGTTCATGATGATCACAATAATTCTAAATTACTTTGAATAATTCCAATAACTTCATACTCCTGAAGTTTACTTTTTTTATATGACAGTCTAGAAAACAAAAACTAAAAAAAATTTGTGTTATAGAATCCGAGGGCTTTGTTTGTTATCTGGAAGCCTTTGCTTATTTATTTTTTATGTTTTCATCATAAGCCTTGACCTTCTGACACTGTGAAAACTATAGAAGAAGAAACGTTTGTCAGCTCCTTGTTGAATTGATTTTTCCCCATCCAGCATAATTGCGTTGTGCTTTTCCAATCAAATCAAATACGTTTTTTTTTTATATCAATAACCAATATCACAAAAATGTGCATCAGTGGGTTCCACAGTCCGTATCGTAGGGCAGAGGGTGCCATCTCGGCTGAGAACATAATCATCTTATGAGCAACTTGATAAAGAAATACACTTTTTTTCATGTCTTGCAAGGCGCTGCACACCAGCAACCACCACACTGTACAGAGCGGGATACACGGCCGAAGAACCAGACAGAGATAGACGATGACGATGGGCATCCCAGCAGCGGGGATCCGGACAGTTGTCTATCCGATCAGAGGCAGTGCATTCCGGGCACCAAAAAGCGCTCCAGAGCGGCCTTCTCTCACGCGCAGGTCTACGAGCTGGAGCGTCGCTTCAACGGGCAGCGGTACCTCTCAGGGCCCGAGAGAGCGGCTCTGGCGGCGGCTCTCAAACTCACAGAAACCCAGGTCAAAATATGGTTCCAGAACCGGAGATATAAAACCAAAAGGCGGCAAATTGCGGCCGATTTGGCGGTGGCGTGCAACTCGCCGAGGAAGGTAGCGGTGAAGGTGCTGGTGAGGGACAATCAGAAGCAGTATCATCATCAAGTGAATGGGGGACATATCCCAATGACTGTGCCTTTGTACCAGGCCTACCAGTACCATCCATACCTGCACTACTACCACTGGCAGGCCGGGATGAGCAGCATGGCATGTGGAGGGAGGCGGTGAAGCTAAGAGACCATACAGGACTGATACAATGTACAATCAATGGACGCGGGAGAAGTTTTCCTACATTTTGGTGTCAGAATCATCCATGTGGGGTCAGATGTGTGCAAGTTGAGAGTGAGTTTTAAAAGTGCGTTTTTGTTTATATTTTCACCAGTTCAACACTGTAGTCTTAACTGAGAACTATGGATGTGATTTGAAAGTTAAATGATACAATGCATGTGTGAAAGTGGCTGAACATTGTGGATTTTGAATGAAGTTTTGTAGGATAAAGTACGAATGAGTTACTTGTAAGGGTTTTGGCATCAAATTGTGTCATCCCAGACTCAACAGGTTGTTGTACAATCAATGCCGACCATCTAATCAGCCAGTTTTGGCCACTTTTTGTTTCTAAGCAAAACAATGTCCCAACTTGGCTTCATTTTAAGGTTCATAAAATGCAAATGTGTCAAGATATTCAGTAAAATTTCAAATAATAAAATATTTCAAATGTTGGCCTGAGTTGAAGATGAGTGTGAGCCTACATTTTGTGTCACATTTTTTGACAATCGATTAGATGATTATTGCTGTGAGAAGAAATCTAATCTTTACTATTGAAGAGCAAGATTTTAATGTTTTCACTATTTTGTAATGATTTAAAAGAAGAAAAAAATAATAATTTAAAGCATACTGTACTTAAGGATCACCAGTGACAGTCAATAGCCTGCTGTATAAGCTTTTTTGTGTGGAAAGGGACATGCAAAATAAGTTCACTTACATTTTTATTTCAGTATTAATACAAAAAAACGGACTAATTCAAAAAATAAATTGTGTGTGTGTGTGTGTGTGTGTGTGTGTGTGTGTATATGTATGCATGTGCGCATGTGTGTGTGTGAGTGTGTAGAAACTAAATGTCATGCTCAGTCCTATACTGTACTGTGTGCCACTGTGAGTCAGAGAGGGCCAATGGACCGTGGAGACGTTGCACCATCCAGACAGAAGACATTAATCATTCCTCACTCAAAAGACTGCGCCCTCATCCCAAAAGATAATACACAACGGCCACACTGGAGAGGAAAATAAAAAACATGATTTGTAAATGATGTTTCTACTAGCGCGTTGGCTTAATCCTCAACTGATTGCACTGAATCAGTGTTAACTGTGTCAAACGTCAGAACCGTGGCATTAAACGAAGCCTGAAGGACTCCACCCTATAACTGATACAACAGATAGACAGATAAATACCAGTTTCTAAGTGGACAGAAATTGAAAAGCTAGATTTGTGCAAACATGTTATGGTATATCAATTTGATAACATAATCCAGAAAAACATTATTCTTACGAATACAACAACATTAAAGCTATAGTGCGTAACTTCTGTCGCCCCCCATGAGGAATTCTGAGTAATTACAACAACACTGTCGACATATCGCGCATGGATTTTATTCCTTCTGCTGTACGCCCAGGTTTTTTTCTTACCAGTAGAATCAACAACTGGAACATTTCTTGAGTATTTTCTGAGCCCCTGCACCGGTGTTGGGGTGCCACACCAGTTTGCAAACGCTGCCATACTGAGAAATACAGAGAGAGTTTTGTAGAGCTGATGATTGTGGGCTTACTCAACTTTGTTTTTACTAATTTATCGATGGCTTGAATGTAACTGACATTCATTAATGTGAAAAAGTTACGCACTAAAGCTTTAAATGCTGTGACAATAAAGAACTGTGGTGTTAAATAGGAACTTCAACCTTCCCCTTCCCACTTAGACTGCGTTGGCATAGAGGATCACCTAGTGCCACCCCCTGGCATCGTCCCAAACTTCATCTATCTCTCAAATCAAAACAACACTTCAGCTATCCCAAGTGGTTGACATAACAGGTTTCAGTGGGGCAGGGATAACAAAAGGTTTCTCCCTTTGACTGTCCTACAGCAAGTAACCGGCACATTTAAAAAGTGGAGTCAGTGATTCTGGTGAATGCTTGTTGACAAAATCACTTTTTGTCAAAATCCGTGAATATCTCCTCATGATATGCTACCTATATGTGCGCTTAAATCTGGTGTTAATACTCAGTCCAGGCTCTATAAACGGGCATGCAAGCTACAGTGCCCCCCTTTCTTTACTTACAATACTATTACCTAACATCCAAGTTTACAGAGCATATACTGTGTATTAACAGCAGCTCATTTTCCCAGTGCGCACACAGTACTTACAGGTAGTGAATTTTGAGGAGATATTCACTGATTTTGACAATCATTCCACCTTAACATTAGATTCATTGTACTTACACCATTTTTAACTGTTAGACAATTGAGACTATATGTTACATTAAAAGGACATGGTGCTGTGTCCTGGTTTAGAGGAATGCCACTTTCCATGTGCTCTGATTATTCACATTGTGCTGCTGAATAACTGCTTTACTCATTGCTGTCGACCATGACTAGATAAGATTTTATTTCTTTATCTGTGATGTCAGAGTGATGTCATGGTGATGTAAGTGTTCCATTGATTCAGTCAAGAGGGAGTGACCCAACCCCTTTGATAACAGTCTACCTCATCTGTAGGCTATAGTAAGTGAGGTTGAACATTAGATTGTTTTGTGGATCGTCACTTGGCTCTCAGAATGACTGAAGGAGTTCCCCTTGTCTATTTATACTCATCTGGTTAAGTGCTTGAATCTGGGAGCCAGCAACACCACTGTAACAAATCTAATGGGGCAAGAAATACAAGCTGTAAGACTTTTTCAGAGGTTAGGAATCAAGCTAACATGTTGTATAAGGGCGTATTCACACTTGGCCTGTTTGGTCCGTGCCGTGCAATAGTACCCCCCTCCCTTGCTGGCCAGGCCCGTCCCGCACTCACACTGCTTCAAAAGATCCGGGACAATTGCTTCTTGCGATACGTCATCACCTCAAAATACGACACTCGTATTGATTGACGTTTTAGAAAATGGCTGCCTTTGGCTTATAGTGCAGTTTTTCCAATTTTTTTTGAAGATTTTCAAAACAATTTGTAGCAAACATTCCACCTCCACAGAGCAACCCAAAACTTTCCCAAACATGTTTTTAAATATCTGTCGAGGGAAACAGCCGCATACATTTTCGTCTGCTCGTACATGAGCATCCGTACCTAGTGCACCTCTTCACACCACGTCAGGGCCAAGGAAGTGTACGGAACTGAGCGTTCACACTGGTAAAAAAACAACAAACTAATGTGTATAATTACTTAAAATGTACTCCCCACCCCAAATAATGGCAACTGCCCAGATACAGACACACTTAAAGACCGACTTCACCAGTTGGAATATGAAGGTGTATTGAACTCGGAGATCCTATTTAGTATAAATGTGCAAAAAAAAAAAATTAATCGGATCATCCTAGCCTGAGAAAAGGCAGAAAGAGTGTGTTATGGTCTCACTGTCTAACCCTACAGTTTCCTTCTTGTGACATCACAGTAAGGGTTAGGATTAACAGGACAGCTGGGCCAAGGGAAGATTTAGGGAAGACTGAGGGAAGAAAAACCTGATTTATTATATTATAATAGTGATATTATAATGATAGAACGCCGGTTCCATATGGGTGAAGTATTCCTTTAAGTCTCAGAAACCTAGGGTAATGCCTGTAAGTATTCATTTTGAAGAACTATATGCGTGTAAGTAAAACTATGCCAAGCAATGTAGATCAACGCTGCCTGCACCAAGAGCTTTGCCAAAGACAGGGTTGATTAATAATTGTAACCTTTGTTTGCATTTGTGTTCTGTTGTTAATACATTTGGCTTTTGGGGGTTTGTTTAAAACCTGACGTCTTCGCTACATTCCCAGACCTCAGCTATCGCGTGTTGTTCCAGACAGTCCGTGCTGAGCTAACACGCATAGCTGCTGCATGTACGAGAGTGTAATGCTCAAGTATGTAAACATTTTGAGTTGTACTTTATCAGTCATCCTCCCTATTAATACGCTCATAAAGCCCAGACAGAGATAATGAAAAGAAGCCAGACGGTAGTAGACAGTATATGCAGTTTAACATGTTCGTCTGCCCTCTTTTGAACAATCGCTGGCACCAGTTAACACAACCTAACACCTTTGAAAGGACAGATTTAAATAGGACTCATTAATGCCAGTGGAAACAGTCATTTCCGCTGATCTTTTATGTCTCGTCAGCAGGGAGGAAAGCGTTTAAAAAGGTGGGGCCGAGCTACCGGAATGACAACCCGCACTAATCCATGCTTGACTGCCCTTTTCAAAAGATACAGGTTCTATTGACAGAGAATCCTCCAAGGGCTCCTGAGCAGCAATTAGACATGCATTTACCAATGTGCCTATTGTAACAGGAATCATTTTCTCAAGGGCCTTGTTGACTTAAACAAATATCATCTTCACATTAACTACTGCTGCTGCTGCTGGCACGGAGAGAGAGCGCCAAGCACTGGGTAATACTAACAGATTTAGAGTGTAAACAAGAGAGGGACAGGGAGAGCTCATTGGAGTAACAATCAGTTTGTTTATATGCACTGCTAAGTCGAGCTGCCATTATAGCTACAAGAACGGGAGGGGAATCAATTAACTGACTGAAGTACTGTCTGTCCAAACCCAATACGTTAGGTGATGTGCCCGCTTTCAGATGGTTAGCATTTGACCCTTTGCTGGTCGATTTAACAGCGAGCGGCAAACGTTTAGGGATCGGCTAACTGTTTAGTG
This sequence comes from Ammodytes marinus, assembly GCF_949987685.1. Taxonomy (NCBI): domain Eukaryota; kingdom Metazoa; phylum Chordata; class Actinopteri; order Uranoscopiformes; family Ammodytidae; genus Ammodytes; species Ammodytes marinus. Next base: position 5,722,822 of record NC_137215.1, on the reverse strand, counting down.
AGCACACTATGTGAATTTGTATTGTAAAATTGCTAACAAAGTGGATGTGAACAACAGCGGTGATATGGAAAACTTTACAGCTCGGTACATTTTGTACGTGCTGTACGCGTGCATGGCTTTCTTCTTATTTGATGGTTGTTGTTCTTCTGTGAGCACGGAATGCTATTCGGCTTCCGGGTCAAATCGCTGGGCGGGAAAGTCGGAAGCATTCACATTGCGCCCAGGCCGGTTCGGGTCCAATTGACCCTTTAAATGCAGGGGAAGCTTGACTCCCAAACACATTATCTGGGTGTGTGAGCTCAAGTTTGACAAATACAATTCAGAATGATTTAAGTCGGACTAAAATGTTGACATGCATTTTAAAAGTCGGATTTCAGTCGGACTAACACATTAAATAGATTTTTCTCTAAAGTCATGTACCGATTTACACACAAAGACACAATCGCTAAATATTTTGCTTTGTGAATAAGTTGAAGCAGCAGTAATGTGTGTCTTGGTATTCTTAATGCGTTGGCCCTCGGCAGACAAAGGGCAGGACTCAGGAAGAAGAGGGGTCATGGTTAATACCTCTGTTTAAAGACAGATAGATAACACACACACACACACACACACACACACACACACACACACACACACACACACACACACACACACACACACACACACACACACACACACACACACACACACACACACACACACAGAGCAAATAATCCCACCCAGAGGACTCTTCAGGCTTGTTCCAGAAACTATTAGCAGATAGCATCAGTGGATGTAGGAATGTAAACATTTACAGTAAAGCCATAAGACATCAACTCCCTCTGGGGACGACACATCCATCACACAGACCGCGGCATCAGCACTAACAGGCTCAAAAGGAATTACCGTAGACATCACACCTTCGCGCACAATTTGAAAACCGATTTCAAATAATCAGTCCACATTGTTCTGTATGACACATTGGGAAAATTCCCGGACAGATGAGCAAGCTGAAGTTAAAAAGAGGAACTGTTGATTTACTGTAAGTAAGATTTTCCATTACCCAAGTGAAACCTTTCTTCTGAAAACTGGCTTAAATTGCTATTGTGTGTGTGTGTGTGTGTGTGTGTGTGTGTGTGTGTGTGTGTGTGTGTTCTTTAAAAAAAATCCAAAAATAAAGTTAAAAAAAAAATTGTTATACTTTATTTTTTCTAATTCGATTAAAACAAAATTCCAACGTCTTTTGACAAAGCTTATTGTTATGAGGTCGTAGGCTGAGCACTGTGTCTCTGTAGTCTTAGTCAAAGTCTCTTGTGCATGTAAAGAAATGCAGCGATCCCCGTCCGGTGTCTGTCAGAGCAGGAACAGAGGAGTCATGGAGAGGATTAGAAATATTTGAGAGATGAGCCCACCCAGAACGTATATAAAAAACAGATTCATGTTGAGAAAGTAGCACTGAGACAGTCCACAGTCTCTCTGTGTGTGTGTGTGTGTGTGTGTGTGGGTCTTTTAAGCCTTTTTTCCATCGAGCGGTGCGGTTCGGTACAGCTATGCAATTGTTTGCATTTCCACTGTCAATAGTTGGGCACTTGGAGAGCAACAAAATAAGCGTACCGAGCCTTGCTTAAATATTTTGACAAAAAGGTCAAACTAAAGTGAGGAAATACTACCACACCTCTTGACACATTTTTTTGCACTTTCGAAAAACATTCCAATAGCTTAACATTGATATTGAATTGAACCATTGAAAAATACACGTGGTGAAATAGACAGGAGCTATACAGGAAGCAAAGATTGCATGTGGTGTGATGAGTCTGGACCCATCTGTACAAACAGTGTCTATCTGTCTAGTTGATGGTGAGTATGTGTTGAACTCCTCGGGCCATAGATGGACAGCAAGTCTCGCAAGCTTTAAGCAGCTACATTTATTTCCTCAGACTCCGCTCCGCTCTCATGTCTCCCACACACATGCTCAGACACACGCACACACACACAAACACACTCTCTCTCTCTCTCTCACACACACACACACACACACACACTCACACATCTACACTCCCACACACCCGCTCAGACAGACACACACTCCTCCAGAGCCGTCCGGAGGAATCCAAATGTTTTAATTAGCGGTGATAAGCGGAGACAAGGAGCGCATTGAGCAGCTCTGACAAACAGACTTGTCCTATCAGCAGACTGATAGAGGAACTACTCAGACCCACTTACTGACTCTCAGGCTGCCCTCCTCCCTCTCCTCTCCCTGCTCTCTCCATCTACTGGGAGAAACAGACAGCATAAAGTATCTTCAAACGTATTGTCCCTTATTAATAAGGCAAGGTAAGGTAAGTTTATATAGCACAATTCAGACACAAGGCCATTCAAAGTGCTTAGTAATAAGGTCACCTAATTATGCAACATGCACTTTTGGTTTTTCAACATCAATATGGGTCCACGGTGGGACTAGACACTCCCTAAGTGTGAGAAAGAAAATAACTCTCTCTCTTTTTATCCACCTCCACCTTTCTAAAAAAACCTGTGTTCAAAAACCCCAGTCAGATTGCCCTCCCCTAATGATGTCATATGGGGAGAAGCCACGGCCCCCTCATTACCAACCTAATTTAACATAAGTGTTTTAGCCACACCCCCAGATACGTGGATGGATTCAGGGCCAGACAGAGCAGACTGGGCGGGGCTTAAAGAGACAGGCTCTAAAACAGAGCGTTTTAGACCGAGGATGAAAAGAGCAGATTCAGCGATGGCACAGTAAGAAATATAAAGTTTTTTCCGCCTTACTTCCTTTCTTCCTTTCCCATGAAAGTACATCATGAAAACAGTTCCTTACCCAAATTACAATTATAAACCTGTAAATGAGCATACTATGTCACCTTTAAATTAAACCGTGCTATGGTATATGTCTGTAGTTTTACAACTCTGTGCCATTGTATCATATTATTCAAGACACAATGTGTTGCTCTATAAACCAGTTTTATTCACAACAGCATAAAAGCAAGAGGACTATATTTCCCAACGCTAGTGTTCACAAAAAAATATGTCCTAACCTTGAACCACTTTTGTATCAGTGGAGGTCTGGACAGAGACACGCACACACGCACACGCGCGCACACACACACACACACACACACACACACACACACACACACACACACACACACACACACACACACACACACACACACACACACACACACACACGCACACACACACTGAAGGATACAATGTAGATTGGTCAAACCCTCCTTGAAGCTTTTTGCCAGTGAAAAACATTTTTGGACTTTTGTTGGGTAAAAAAATAGCACTCTTTGACTGGACTTTACAGAGCAAACATAACATAAAACAAATCAAATATTTATACAGTATAGAGATGACTAAAACTAACTGTTTTGAATATGTGTGAATTCTTTCCCGACTGGCTCACATTTTGCACCAGACCAGTAAGTTATTGCTAGCGCTTGGAGGCAAAGCAGCAGTTAAGCTTATTTGACGGGAAGGGAAGACAGCTTTCTTTCAAGATCAAGTTCAAAGGGCAGGAGGCCTGTTTTCTTCTCTGTGTCCCTGACTGCACCTGTGTTCCTTTGCCACACACACACACACACACACACACACACACACACACACACACACACACACACGCACGCACGCACGCACACACACACGCACACACACACACACACACACACACGCACACACACACTTGCACACGTGCTGGATGTGAACAGTTTGTGTGTGTGTGTGTGTTTGTGTGTGTGTGTGTGTGTGTGTGTGTGTGTGTGTGTGTGTGTGTGTGTGTGTGCGCGTGTGTGTGTGTGTGTCTTAAGTTGCGGCTCTCTGAAGTGTTCATAAGAAGATTTTATGACCTTGTTTACCTTTAAAAAAAAGCATTTGTCACAACATTGGAGTCGGAGCAGAGGAGAGAAAGTGCCACACACCTGCGATCACCATAACAACGCTGCTGGTCATTAGACTCACTCCCAAAGGCCCAGGGGATGACAAGTGTGTATATGTGTTATTGTTTGAGTGCAAAAGTGCATGTGCCTTTTCCTTTGATCATGACAGTAGCATTGAAGGGTACGTTTTCAGTTGGGTATGCTTACATTGTTTTTTTTAAATATTCACACTTTAGTTAAAAACACACAGTCTTAACTAGGGCTGCACAATTCTTTCTAAAATGTGAATCCCGATTTTATCTCCTCACAAATTTGTGTCATGATTCTGTCATACAATTCTTGTTTGTCGAGTTTATGGAATATAAATAGATCAAACCTGTAACCAGTCAGTTTGGACGACAAACCAATGTATTTAAAACCTCTGGGGTCTACGGTAACAACATATATTGAGTTGTTTGCGTGAATGATACATAGATTGTTTTGTTCTTACATAGTGTGGCCAGTTGTCATTGATATAGGCTAACAACTGGAATTGTTCCCAAGCTAAGAAGTGAACATTTAGTGTAACTATGGGGAATATGAGTGACAGAGACTCGTCATCATTTAGAAATGAGATCACTATATATGAATCAAGATCACAATTTATTTTTAATAATTAATTGTGCAACCCCTAGTAGTAGTCGTCCTAACTGTTTCTGAGCTCCCATTGTCTGTGTCTGTTTGAATCATCACATGGCTTGGTCTGCTCTTATGAAAATATCAGTTACCACGGTTATAGGAGTATAATCCCCCCCCCCCCCCCCCCCTCTCTCTTCTCCCTCTCTCTCTCTCTCCATACTCTGGCCCATTAGCCGTGGCATTTCACTATAAACACTTAGATTTATCGAGGAGCTTTTCCATTCAATGCAAGTCTTGCGTGCTCTTCTTTTATTGCGCAAGAAGTGCGAAGGATCCCGTTTCAATCTCCCACTCACGCACACAGCCCACAGACACACACAACATCTCTGCACTTCACATCACATATAAATGCTCATAATCAAAACAGCTGTGTCCTCATCTGTCGTAACTTTTTATCCCACTGCCCTGTGACTTGAGTAGCTAGGCATTTTGTTTGTGTGTTACTGATCATTTTGTATCCTTGGTTGCTGCTTGGGAAGAATTTGGTCTCTCCCCGACTTGTTCCTTTAAGTGATGACAGGATGGCTATCTCCCCCGCATCCTAACACATCACAGCTCGGAGCTCTAGGAGACATTCAAGCCACAACTGGCACCGTGGGGCTGATAAAAACTTTCTTGTTATTTTGGTAGAGTGCCACTCATCTGGCGCTCACATTTCGCTATGCTTCATAATTCACAAAAACGCTGCCATCTCTGGAGTCATGTCCCTAGTTTAAACAGACGGGAACCATTCAGCACTCGCCTCTTTAACGGTATGGAATGATCTGTTTGATTGAGTATGAGTATAATCAGTGACTGCAAGGCGGCACCAGACCTTTGTAAAATTTAGTGTGGGTAAATTTGCACTATAGGCTACTGTACGTAAAGTGAAGGTTTACATCCCTAATAAAAAATGCACACAACTCATTCTATATCTATAGTTGCATTGCTAACTGAGCTAATACTAGCTTGGAAACATATGAATATGCAATAATTGTAAAACACTGTATACATTTTATCTATTTATTTGAATGCGTACATTGCACTACTGCCTTGTACTTTTTACTCTTTACTATTATATGTTGTGTGTATACTTGGATGCTGCTACAATTTCGTTGTACACTGTGCAATGACAATCAAATGATTTTAATTCTCATTCTGATCTGTTGAGAGTATAAGAACAGAACTATATTAGGGGTGACCCCGAATCCTCGATCTGAAGGAACCCAATTCTACTGCCAATCTCACTCTCAGTTCTACCCAGAAGTATCAACTATCAGGAGGAATTTGGGGTTCAGTGTCTTGCCCAAGGGCACTTCGACATGTGGCGGGGGGACGGGGAATCGAACCATAGACCCTGCTGTTAAGTGGTCGACCGCCCTACCCACTTCCCCACAGCCGACCCTATTGGACAGATTCTCATTTTAACTTTTATCTTGGGTTCTTGAGTCAATGTTCTGTTGTGGTATTTTGAACAGTCTATTTTATAGTGTGTGCACATATCATGTTTCACCAAATCATAACCACATTAAGTAGCCTGGCCCGGGACCCTTTAACTGGTGAGTGAGGGCGTGGCTCTAGGATAATATTTCAGCATCATTTCAGATAAAGGAAAATACCTCTTTTTCTCAGAAATACAATTCAAATCAGATTGCATGAATCTAATGACCATATCAGCTTTTGGACAATAATGGAAATGAAACATGATGGGAATCGCAGATAACATCTCAATTACGGTTATCAAGTTCATACAGATTGTGATCCAGGATTAAGTTTGACAGAATGCCAGTAAAGAACCAAATGTAGATAGAAAAAAATGACACTACTTGTATCACCCTGTAATTCACCAGCTGTTGTTTTATATTAGGACACGTTCAATACTCTATACTCAGGGACTGTGCAATCTCCTCTCAACCAAGTGGACCATATACAAAAGGATTGATTGA
>NC_137215.1:5641338-5713838 GCF_949987685.1 Ammodytes marinus | reverse complement strand
TTAGTGAGTTTGCATAAGGGGTTGCTGTCTTTTATTATTTGGATTTGACCTGGCTATTATAATCAGGACCATGGAAATGTTGCAATTCAAAAATATGGCATGTGAATGGGTGAATGTGTACAAAACTAAGTTAAGTGCGTTGGTTATGTTGAAAGCCAGGGAAAAGCGCAATAAAAGTGGAGTCCTTTTACCATTTATTGACACCAGATTTTATAGATTTGGAGTGTGAAATGTTAATGTTATGACTAAATAAATGAATAAATATAGGCCTAGTTAGGAATTAATTCACAACAGTTTCTCCCCTGCACATATATCAGAATATCCTTCACATTTGCTGAAGTTCAAGCACAAACCACACAATGTATTTACCAAGCCCCAACCTCAGCAATTTTTACCAGCATCCAATAAGGAAGTGACCAAAACTGTAGTAGACCGGAAAGGCCACTGGGGGTGGTACCAAGACTGAGCCATTTTTCTTTGACTCACTTGTTAGACAGGCCGTTTTCAAAGTCTTATTAAACCTATTTACAGCCTGGTCCACAAAACCATTTTAGTCTGTATGTTTAGGTCATATCTCCATGACAACACCGAGGGGGGTGAATTTTTTTGGACCACGCTAGTTTTTATTTTATCGGAGGTTAAAATGTATTGGCGCGATCTCTTGAGTGACAGCTCTCCGCCCGTTGTCCCGTACTTTGCCTCGGAGGTATACGTCAGCTATCTCCCTCCCCCCGACGTGAGGCGAAGTAAAAATCTCACAAAATGGTGACGCGCACAAACCAGGATTATTGGATGCCGTGTGAATAACTGAGGTCAGCCCGGATGCGACATCCATATTATTTTCTTTCTATGGTATTTACCTGCAAATTCCTGTAACTTAGCTCATCTTATATTTCAAAAGTTAATATTGACATCAGTGAACATGTCAGTGCCCAGAGTCAAAATACGGCAAGATGTTAGTGTCAAATAGCTATATATGATTATGATTGAAAATGCACAATGCTGCACTTTTTAACATTAACAATACAAAGTAAAAAAATAAGCCTTTACGTTAAGAATGATTACAAAACATTGGACAAGATTCACATGTTTGACTTTAATTAGTTTTTATTGCAGAAAATTCAAAAGACAAGAAAGTTTTACACCAACGGACAAAATACAACACCAGGAATGTAGAAGAAGGAAAATGTTCTCCACACAAGGCAGGTAAGGGTGTAATGAGATCAGGGAGTAAGGGGGAAAGGGGGAAATAAATGGTAAATGGACTGTGCTCATAAAGCGCTTTGCTAGTCATACTAAACCACTCAATACGCTTTACACTGTCGCATTTACCCATTCACACATATATTATATTAGGGCATACATCGATGGCAGCAGCTACCACACAGGGTCCAAGCTAACCATCAGGAGCAATTTTTGGTTCAGTGTCTCTTTACCCAGGGACATGCGAGCGGGGTATCGAACCAGCAACCCTGCAGTAGGTGGACGAATGTCCTAAATGCCTAGATACAGCCGCACTCAATAAAAGTCAGGGGTAAGAGGGTTAGGAGGTAAGATAGCGGGTCAACCACTTAAGAAACTGTATGAACCATCCCACCATGAAAACATGCTAAGGATGGACTACAACATTAACTCTTACTCCAACCACATTCTGAACACTGGATCAAATTGCTTACCATCAAAACACAGATGGAGATGAAGGGTTCCAAAATTTTAAGCGGTTTGACTGAAGTACTCTTTTGTGCACCAGTCAATCCTCGGCTTTATTACGGGGCTTAATCCCAGATCAAATACACACCGATTGGCCTTAAATGTTGTCTTCTGCTGTTGTTGTTGTGTTGATGGATTGTGATTGTGTTGTATTTTGGGGTACTGTCTTGATGTCTTGATTTTTCTGTGATGTTGTTAACGGAGCTTCTCCGATGCAAAAACAAATTTAAGATTTGCTTTGACAATGAAGGGATATCATAACGGAAAGGGGTAAGGGGGTTTGGGATTAGGGGGTTAGGAAGGTGAGAGAGAGAGAGAGAGAGAGAGAGAGAGAGAGAGAGAGAGAGAGAGATAAATAATTGGGTGTTGGGGTCGTTAATCTCTGCTGAAGAGAAGTCGGATCCTCTTGATCAGCGAAGGCCTTTTGGGCTGAACGTCTTGTTCCGTATCTTCGGCTGAAGAGGTGTCACTGTCCGTCTTCTTCTTTTCCTTTGTTAAGAAATATGAATGAAAAACCACAGAGTAAGTTTAAGAGTTTAACAGAAAAATTAACCTGTGTGCAGTAGTTCAACATAAAGACCACAGGAGCTGACGACAATTTGTACAACTTCGGCCTTTAAAGGTGCAGTGTGTATTTGGAGTCATCTGGTGGTGAAAGTTTTCTTTTGCGTACCTTGCAAAAGATAGTGAAGATAAGATGTTTCTTCTTCTCAGCTTTGTCATCGCTGACGTCTTTAGAAACCGGCCTGCCCTTCCACCAGCCACAGCAGCTCCACCAGCGAGACTTTATCTGGTCTTCTTCATTAGAAACTTCGGACACTAATATGTTGTAAAGATAAAATTAATTAATTCTAACTCTGTTAAAAGCTGTATCCAACATCTACATTATTGGCTTTTAAAGGGATTCAAATTTTACAAATATTACCTAAATTTGCATATTTATTCAAACATTTTGATAAAAAGAAAATTGTTTTAATTTAGGTGATCAATCATTATATCTATAAGTTGAAAATGTCGCCATAATTACCTGCAGTGTCCTGAAGGTTTGTCACAATCTCTTCTTCCTCTTCCTCTTCTTTTTCTTCGTCTTCCTCCATGATCGGGCTCATCTGCCTCCTGGGATAGTTATCTGGTGGGAAATCAAAATCCTCATCATCAAAAATCAACTCAGAGTGTAATAGTGAAGTCAGCACTATATATGCTGAAGGTTAATACTGGATTTGTTCATATGCTGTTAATTGTCTGATTTATGATACATTTTCTTCTTAAAAACAATGCCAATCGTGCATTTTCTTTGTACCTGTACATCGTATTTCTTTATTTATAAAATGAAAAAAAGCTGTATCCAAAATCAGTTCTGTAAAAACTTTGGACACTAATATGTTTATCCAACATCTAGATTGTTGGTGTTTGAAAAGATGCAAATCAGTAGGTTATCAACTGGCAAAGTTTCATGAGTATATCTATAAGTTAAATATGTTCCCATATTCACCTTCACTGTCTTGCTCTAAGCAGCTAAGGCTTGTGACGATGGAATTAAACGCCTTGATAACGTTGTTCAACATCGTATTACAAGCTACACAGCTCGAAAACTCCAGGCAGGTGACAGATGCTCCATCCAGTGATGCCTGAATGGTCTCGGATATGACCAAATTCACCTCATCGTATATGGATTTAACGATGGCCTCTGTGAATTTAGGAGATATTCTGACAGATCTGTCGGCCCTGACCACATCGGAGAAAGCCCTGCCAAAAGAGCCTTTCAGACTTTCCTCGATGTTCTCCTCAGAAATGTTCAAGTTCTCCCTCAGAAGCTGTGGGAGAGACTTGTGTCCGAACATCTCTGTTGCTCCGCACCCCTTGGAAGATTTGGGGATTTTCCTGGAGGTGAAGTGAGTGGACTTGCTCATAGACGAAAGACTGTCGGTTATTTTTCTGATAACCAGACTCAATACCTGGGTCATCATGTCAGCCAACTTGGAATTAACATCCATGTGGTAAAGACCACTATTCATGTCCATGCGCTGCCTACATAAGAAACGAGAGGGAAACAAAAGGTGAAACATCCAAACACAAATGTACATAAATGTCTCAGTACTGTTCGTTACCAGTCACCTATGTGGAAAGATTGGTTTAATTCCATTTTTTAACTTGTATGTTGTATGTCTTTTAAATGGACCTTGAGTCTCTTCAATAAAGCTGCTTGATTGATATTCCCAACTTGTCAAATTCTTAGTTGGCCTCAAACACACACACCTTGTGCAGTCAGTTGCCTTAAAAATGTCTCATTGTACAACATGTTAAACGGTAAACATGTTTTTCTCGTCTGTCTCCTCAAACAAAGCTTCAGTATTTGACGAGTTGGGAATGAGATAACTTGACGACGATAACCTACCTCACAGTCAGACGGCCAAAGAATCCCCTGATGATTGTACAGAAGTTTTTCTTGAGGCCAGAGAACTGGGCTACTGCTGCTGCTCCATTGTTGTCCCTGAAACCGGCCCAGTGTGTGTCTCTGTACCGGGCCAGGTTTGTCCTGATGCCTGGGGACATTGGTGCTGCTTTGGTTGTGAAGTCCTCATCTCGAACCTCCACTGGAACCAGAGCTTTTGGGATCAGGCCGGCTAAAGCCTTGTTCTGGTCAGCTACAGTCTGGACCTCTGAATTTTCTATCTCTTCCTCGTCAAAGATTTCGCTGCTTCTGACCTTAATTTGAATGACTCCAGTCATAGTTTCGAACAGGGTCTGAATATAGTGGAAAGAAAATGAAAAACCATTCCGAAATTAAGGATGGGTATTTGCGAGGAGACTTTTCCTCTGATTATCATGAATTACATGTAACAACAATGACATGAACATCAGTGCAAAGAATGCTATTTTAAATATTTGTAATCATATAGCGATGTATTATACCTTATTGTCGTCATTGGAGTCAGCAGAAGCGATCAGAGATGTCTCTTTTGGAGTTTCCTCGAAATCTAGCAAGCTAGAAGTTTCAAAGTCATCTTCATTTTGTTCTAAACTTTTAACTAGGATCCGTACAGTCCCAGGTTGGAACAGCGTCTGAGAGAAGATTAAAAACCATTAAGAAATAGTTTGATATCAAGAAGTTATCACTGAATTTAAGTAAGACAAAGTTCATGACATTTGGTCAATCGGCAAATCATCAAGTTAAAACTATGATAGATGTTGAAATAGAAACATCGATTGAAAATACATTTCTGGTCGTGACAATTGATAATGAATTATGTAAGACACTTTTTTTCACGTTTTTCTTTCCTTTCAAATAAAATGCCTTAAACTGTTATTTATTAATTAGTTTCTATGTCTATTCAGGATTACTAATTTAACTTCTCAATCTACGAACCTCTTCTGGCTGATGAGACGAGCCGGTGGGGGTGGAAGCTGAGGGGACTTTATTGGTCTCTGGTGGGATGTCGTCATCCTCACCACAGTCAACGATCTCCAGAGCGTCTGCTTTGGTGTGATCCATTGAGTCGCACGGAGACGTATCTGCAGCACATGGAGAGACACTTATCCTAACAGTATGGAACCAATGTTGTCCTACCTTTTCAATCAGCTCCTCGGTCCTAGAGTTCGTAGATGTCATGGATGTGTTAGAATTGTTAGAGGTCTTTGAGGTTTGGGAAGTCTTGGAGGAAGCAGAAGAGACCGACTTCTTGCTTCCCCGTCTCCCGGGTCTTGAGGTGGGTTCAAAGTCTTTCAAGACTTCCACCTCGTTCTCAATAATGTCCTGACTCTGAGTGACATATTCATTCTGTTAGAAAGAAAGTGACAAACTGTTAGATATACTTTTCACCACATATGATTGCTCAAATACATTCTGTATATATTTACAATGTTGGCAGCCCTAACAGATCATTTAACTTTAGCTTTGATGCACATCAGTGTTAATTAACACAGGTTTAGTAAAAGTGTTGTTACCAGACGGTCAGAGTTCAGGGTCGGTGAGACAGCGAGCTCATAAATCGTGGATGTCTTTGAGGTCTGGGAACTCTTGGAGGAAACAGAAGAGACTGACTTCTTGCTATCCCAGCTCCCAGGTCTAGAAGTGGGTTCAAAGTCATTTAAGACTTCTACCTCACTTTCCATTTCCTCTTCACTTTCATTCTGGTAGAAAGAAAGTGACAAACTGTTAGGTATACTTCTCACATGCGTGATAGCTCAAATATTGTTTTGAAAAGTAACTGTAGCTTTAAAATCAATGTAGTGCAATAAAAATACAATATTTGCATCTTATATTTTGTGTAATAATAATAAGTAAATATGTATTTAATACAGTAATGTACAACAACACAATGCACCATACAGCACTTGTCCATGTCAATGTAATGTAGTTGATAAATACTGTACCTCTAAGTGTTGATACATATCTAGTTCTTCGGTGTCTGTCTTTGTTTTGACGTTCTGTCTTTAGTTGGAGTGATGACTCAGTGAGTTCAGGAGCTCTTGGTTTCTGTGGCTGATCAGTTCAGAATCCAGGAATTAATGAGCTGTTCTCCTCACTGATGAAAGAAATGCTGACAACGCAGAGTTATGTTCTTTAATGTGTGTGTTCTAGAATATTATATGTAGAATTGTGTTGTGTTTTTATTTTCCATTCTTATGTGTGTGTTCTAGAATACACACTCACACACACTTGTCTTGCTATACTTGTGAGGACCTTCATTGACCTTGTACATACCCTAGCCCCTTACCCAACCCATACCCCACCCCTAATCTAAATCTAATGCTAATCTTAATCTTAAACCAATTTTTACGGTGAGACACGGCAGGAAAAGGGGATTATTGTCTATTTGTATAACATGTCTTCTTTCATATTATAGCCTATAAATAAAAGGTCCAAAAATGTACATTGAGGTGTTTATTTTACTAAACCTTGTCTGTTTGTGTCTGTATTTTTCTACTATACAACCATCTTGAACTACCATTATCTCAACATTAGCTTTCCAAAATTCTAAGCTATTCTGAAGGTATTTATGATTTAAAAAAATCTTAAAACCAGACACTTTAGGGACTCACGGTGTAGTGATAAAAGGTTAATGTTTGATATTCAGTTGTTTATGTATATATTTATGAATTATGTACGCTGTAGGCATATGTTGCCCAGTTTGACATATTTGAAGAGATGACACCCAGTTCCTGGATCTATACAATTACTCTTGTGGTTACAATGTTATCATAACAAATATAAAGTATGGCCGGTACAATGGGAATGAATACATGCTTTCTCTCCTACACTCCCTTGCTTTAACAGCAAAAAATATGTTTTGATTTACTGTAGAGGCTACTGACTGTCCACATTCATGCCGAGCTTTTCCGGGAGAGAGAGCAACAAAGACAGTTCATTAACACTACCTGTTTGAATAGATGTCTGTGTTTACAAGCATGTGTGTGTGTGTGTGTGTGTGTGTGTGGGTGGGTGTCTGATTCTGTGTGTATATGCAGAGCTGCAACCTCTCACCACAATCTGTAAAAACCTGCTTTTCCTAAACGGATGTGTCCAAATAGTTTCTAACTAAAGGACTTTGATGTTTGTGTAGTCTGTCTCCAATTAATATTTGTCCCAGGTGCAGCGATGATGTGAACTTTTCAAATGATCTGATTAATCAAGCCCATAGGATAAAGTTACTCCATAAAAAATAAACACAGACACAAGTTCAAATCTATCTTGCAACCGAAAAACAATATTCTGAAAAAAACTATGACATAATCATTAGTATAAGTGTCCCACTAAAGGTGTAGAGGTCTAGCTCCAAATCTTAATGCAGAATGATGACAAGAATTATTTATATATTTTCTTTATCAGTAACACCTTAAAAACATTGCAGTATTTTTGCTGATATAATTTTAAAGTTTTGTTTGGTTTACCGTCACGAGTAACCTATTTTACATAAAAGTACACCTTTCAGTGCACGGCAACAACCTATTTCTGCTTAAGGTTTATCAATGTATTTATTTTTTTTTCAAGGTATTTTAACCTTTATATTGAGAAGAGAAATGGGGAGAGAGGGGGATGACATTCAGTAAAGGTCCCCGGGTCAGATTCGTACCCGCAACCACTGTGACAAGGACTGAGCCTATGTGGTACACGCTTTACCCACTACACCACGGAGCTCTCCCAAAAGGTTCATAAACTTTTCTTCTGCTTGCTTCATTAGCTGAATTCCTCAGCTCCACTCCTCCTGGCTGTTAGTGTTGTCCACAAGTTTTCAGATGTGTTTTCAGTCTCGAGGGTCAAAGTTGAGATCTGCACCTGTGCTCAAGACTAAACAACTGTACCTGCCCGTAAATTAAAAAGAAAAGAAAAACTTTGGAACACATAAACAACTCACCATGCATCTTTGGCAGTACAGATGAGTGAGTTACTGCATTGCCTCCTTTGCATTCATCCCATGCATTGGGTTGTACTACAAAACTGTTAAACCCTCATAGATAAAAATGGAAATATGAAAGAGGCAAGCTCCTTCTTTTAAAGGTGGAGTTAGTGATTCTAGAGAATGCTTGTGGTCAAAATCAGTGAATATCTCCTCATGATCTGCTACCTGTCCGTACTGTGTGTGCGCTGGGAAAAAAAAGTGTTAATACACAGTCTAGGCTCTGTACACGGGCATGTTGCATAGCTACGGTGGGCTCCTTTGTTTAAATACCAGTTTACAGAGCCTATGCTGTGTATTAACACCAGATATTTTTTTCAGTTTACTCTACTGACAGGTAGGGGATCGTGAGGAGATAATCACTGATTTTGACAAGCGTTCTACAGAATCACTGACTCCATCTTTAAGTCATATTCACAGACAGTAGCTAATAGACACTTCTGACACATTTAAAGAAATCAAAAGATGGCTCCCATCATTTATGAGCAGTGAGAGGAGAGCCCCGCTGCCCAAACTTTATTCAACGAGTGCAATTCAGTGTCGGAAACAATCAGACATCAGTCAATAAGAATGACAGCTTCGTGTTACTCAATAGGGGGGGGGGGGGGGGGGGGTACAGTGACATATCTTGCAGGATAACAATTCTTTAAATTCGAAGTTAATTCCCCCTTGTGGGCACAGAATATTGTACACAACCTTTCACTGTCAAGCAAAGATATTTAAACTCAGTAGTTGCCAAGGGGAAAACAGGCTGATAGCTAAAGTTAATGCACAGAAATGGTCGTCTTAATGCTGCCCTGGTCTGCTCCGCCAAACACACACACACAAGGCATTTGATGGTGAGTATTTGGATGATTCCAAAGGTTGGTACGGTAACACACTTAATGAGGGGTGGGGGGGACTAGTGAACTTGTTCAGTAATTCATGTGTTTGAAATAAAATGACTTTTAAGAAATCCAAATTAGTAAAAATAAATTAAACACTTCAGATTGGTCAGTGACAACACATGGAATTTATATCCGACTAGACTAGGGGAAGTCATAGGGAACAACCTTAAAATGTGACATTTGAGAAAGGTATCTAACAAATGAACATATTCCTAACTTTAAATGCCAAAAGAAAATCAAAAGGGAAACCCCAAATCTGATCTGTTATTTTTTTCTTTTTAAATCGGTAAAAAAAAAAATCGAAAATTATTTAGCTACATTTAAAATAATACAGTTCAAGATATCGAAAGCTGGTATCAACTTTTGCACTTAACATTTTGGAAGGGTTCCATCGAATTGTTACAAAAACATATCTGGGTAGTGACTGATCCATGCCAAGAATTGAAGGTGTCTTAACTCAAGCTAGAGTGAATAAGTACAAAGTTTAAATTGGATCAAATGAATACACTATTTTCTATGATCATCAGGGACAGAATGCCTGTGTGTGGCCCAAATTAGACACCAAAATATCATGGTCTTTTTTTACTTACTTTAAGGTTTATTCATCAACCAGGAAAGGGGTTTGGAATCGGGAGTCAGTTATAATCATCAAACTCAAAGGTTTGGATCATGGGAGGAAAATATAAATCTGGGCCATCCTAGGACATGCAAAGCGTATGGAACTATCCCAGACTTACACTGCTGCCCTCTGTTGACTACTTATCTGACTCAAAAACTTGTGCGTTTCTTGACATTAATTCTCAGTTTGGGCAGATGTAGTGGGGTCACTAAAATGACTGAAAAAAAAAAAAAAATTAAACAAAAAAATTCCAGATTTACTAATTCACTACAATACTGTGTAAATGGTTTTCTCCTAGTAACGGGAGAGACACCATAACTGAAACCACACCTAGTTGTGAAATAGCTCAGCAGGAATATGATCTAGACAAAACTGTCGTTGAAGATGTCTTTCTTGTCTGCTACAGTCTGAAATGCGATGGGACAACAGCGGTGGATTTCAATCAGCTTTCTATGTGCGTAATTGACTTCATTAGAGAAATGTTAGAGGAGATTTAAAGGTGCAGTGTGTAGAATTTATTGGTATTTTCCCAGACAGACTTCGGTAGAATATAATATTTATAAGTCTGTTTTAATTAATGTATAAATCACTTGAAAATAAAATGTATCGTATCATTTATTTCCGTAGAATGAGCCTTTTATATCTAGATAGGAGCGGGTCACCCTACACGGAGGCTGCCATGTTTCTACAGTAGCACAGAATGGACAAACTTAACGGCCATATGCGTTTTTATAGAGGGCGTCCCGGGGAAACTTTTTGGAAGTACTTTAGAATAAATAACTAAAATACATCTTCTCCTCATCACTTGATATTGTGGAGAGACTTGAGGCAGTGGTGGACGATGCCATCTTTACTCAATAGCTTCATGTCCTTGCAGGCCACCGTAGCTTCTGTAATTATTCGAAAGGGCCCTCCCAATCTAGAATTTTCACCACTAAATATTCCAATATTACACACTGCACCTTTAATCTAAACAGAGGGAGATATACATCTACAATCTAGACCTCCATGTGCTGCGCTCTCCTCTTCTCCAGCTGGTGCTTGGTGAGGCCGTACTTGAAGAACTCGTAGACGGACCAGCTGATGGCAGTGGAGGGCATCTGGTAAATGACCCTGGCCTGGACTCCCTTGAAGAAGCCCGGCAGGCCGCCCAGCCTGTAAACTGTCCGGAAGGCGTGGGCTAGGCCTGAAATGCGTCCGTGGGCTCCTTTGCCTTGGGTACCTCCTAAGGCTAGGGACTCCTGGGTGTTGAGCAGGGTTTTGCAGACATCCAGAGGTGTGGTGGATGCGGCGGCGATGGCCCCGGCCAAAGCCCCAGATAGCATGTGGGAGGAGGGGTTGTATTGTCTGTGTGGGTTGAGCTGCTCCTGGAGGTACTCGTAGGTCATGAAGTGCAGCGCCTGGAAGGGGATGTTCATGGTCAGCTGGGTGGTGTAGCTGCGGTAGAAGGCGGCGGCGCCCTCTGTCTGCCACACGGCGCGAACACAGTCCAACACGCCGCGGTAGGGCGAGTTATACATCTGCATACGCTGCTTCACAACTACAGCGGTTGTGTGTGGATGGGAGGAAAAAAGCCCAAATAAGTCCAGGGGTTGGTAAGGATGGGACAAAGATGGAGGAGAAGAAAAGGAGAAAATGTCTTAGTCTCAATAAGAACATTTTAATATGCAGATAATTATTATTATTATTATTTTTTTAAATCAGAATCATTGTTAAAAAAAATATAAATTTCACATAATCAATCAAAAAGAGTCTGTGACGTGATCCCAATTTAGTTTAAAAGAAAGTATTATAATTGTCAATAATATGGCCAAGTTAGCAGCATGAAGGTATTGAAAAATATGGTTTAAACTAGTCAGTACTTAGTTGATTATTCGGTCTGGTCAATATGAAAAAATCAAAAATGTTCCCATGTGTTCAAACCTTGAAAACACAATTTAATATCAAGCATTTTCAAAACCAACCGATCTAACAGCTGCAAACGAGTTCTCTTCCCAGTGTCCTTCTACTGACATGTTTGGGCAGGTGGACTAGAGGCAGCTGTGAACGTCTGTGTGAGACCGTGGGGTGAAGGCCAGTGTGTGAAGTGGATTGGTCCGAAAGTAGCACCTGCACGTGTCTTA
Source organism: Ammodytes marinus (assembly GCF_949987685.1). Classification (NCBI taxonomy): domain Eukaryota; kingdom Metazoa; phylum Chordata; class Actinopteri; order Uranoscopiformes; family Ammodytidae; genus Ammodytes; species Ammodytes marinus. The sequence goes on along the minus strand of NC_137215.1, from coordinate 5,702,101 downwards.
CATTAACATCAATGAAATGTCTGGCGTGAAAAAGTCTTGGTTTGAGAATTTATTTCTTAATAATAATCACGCTAACCAAAAAGTATTAGTGCCACGGAATTTTATTTTTATTTTTTTTTCATTATGCACTTCGAGAATAAAGAAGTTTAATTTAATGTGGTTTCAAGAATTAGCATAAGTTTTAAGAATTTTCTTTAATAGTCATACTAATTCTGTGGCCATAGACAAATGGTATTGCACTGTTAACTCGTCACTCACCTTCAGATGGGTTCATGGCAGCGTCGTGAAGCAGTGTTGCCACACACCCAGCGGTTCCTGAAACAAAACACACCTCAGAGATGACTACACATTGACATAATCATGAATACATACGGATAGAAAATACTCCGGGCAAGAGGCATAGAATGAGATGGGACAATGCTGTTTCACTGGGGATAGTTGGGACTCTTTTGATCATGTCACTGCCTTCTCTGCCTTATTCCTACAAGATGTCATGCTCAAGATAAGCGACTTTGAGTTTCAAGAAAAGCTCTTTATAAATGTAATATATTATTATGCGATTATTGTGGAAATCAGCCATTTTTATAGGTTTAAACTAAAGTTCACAGCTGAACAGATACGGGAGGGACGGAACCTGAGCAAAGAGAGACACCTGCTGGATAAGGCAGATCATTGCTCCTTTGAGAGCCGGTGGAGTAAGTGATTCTGGAGAATGCTTGGTGCCAAAATCACTTTGTCAAAATCAATGAATATCTCCTCACAATCTGTTACCTGTACGTAGTGTATGTGTGCTGAAAAAAAAATCCAGTTTTAATACACAGCCTAGGCTCTGTGAATGGTAGCGTAACGAGAGGAGATATTTACTGATTTTGAAGAAAAGTGAAGTTGACAACAAGCATTCTACAGAATCACTGACTACACCTTTAAACTGAACCCATGAGCTTGAAAAGACAGGACCAACAGAGAAGAGAGAGCGGATGAGATGGGAGAAAGAGGACTTACCCGGTCTCCCACTAAACTGGAAAACAAGGAAGAAAGAGAAAGAGAGAGAGAAAGAGAGAGAGAATAGGGAGAACACGGAATGAGGAATAGGTTGACATTCAGAGCAAGGTTTTTAAATGTTATCTTTGGTAGGATCTTGTTTTCTTTTAGCTGATATTAAGAGATGGTTTAAAGTAGCTAAGAGGAACTTTCAGTTTGTTGATTATAGCGGCACCTTTGGACAAAAGCGGTAGTGTTTTAACATTGCATTAGTTTAAGAAGGGAGTGAAAGAGAGGCCACAGATCTGTTGCGACGAGGTGATGTATTTATATGTGACTATGCAAGATAAAACTTTGATTAAGTTGCCATCCAGAAACACAGGATGTCCCGGTCTGCCTGCCGTAAATCCTAAAGTTCCTGGGAAATCGTACCCGTGCGAAGGTGTTAATGATAACTTTATAAATATAGCGTTGTCTGCGCTGATGTTCTTAATTTGCTATTAAAAGGTAATTTATGATCATCAGAGGAAAAATTTGACTGTTTGATAAAAATGAATAAGTTCCTCGTAGGAAGTTTAACCGTCCGTTAAGTCAGTAAGAGATCAACGGCTGACCCTGGCACAGCTGGAGCTATGAAAAGGCTTTATTCATTTTGACGGCTTGCCAGGGGGTTTTCAGGACCGGTCAAGGCCTGTTTGCTCTGTGTGCGGATTAGGCTGAGTCAGCAGCTTCGTAGAGATCACACTGATGTTGCTTGATATTACAGTTGGAAAAGACCTACATATAAACCAATCTTACGGTGATCTTAAAGTTTAAATAGCCATGCAGAATAAATACCTCAGAGTTTCTCGTCAGTAAACAACTGTCGACCATTTTACCACCTCTTTAATGAATGTTGCTCCTGCCCAATTCTCTATTATTTTAAATATAATTTTAAAATTGTATTGTTTTTGTTTATCACAATTTATTTTTTCCTTACATCTTGTTCTCTCCTTTGTTATTTGTATGTTTGTGTAAGTCATGTCTTTAAAAAAGTAGTTTAAAAAGGGATAATATATTGCAAAAAAAAAAAAAAAAAAAAAAGCCTTGCATGATCTTCAAATGTACTGTGTGTGTCACTGTTAGTGTGTGTATCTGTTTGTTTAATGGTACCATTAGCCAAATGACTGTTAGCCCCTGGGTGAATGGCATCACTTAGAGTCTTTTTGAGTTTCTCATAGCAGGCAAAGTAGAGTGCGTGGGCCGGTCCCGCCCCCACCGCGGTGGCATTGAGGCCTCTCATTGGCCGCCACACGCCCTCCGTCGCCATGATGCGGCGCAGCGCGTCCATTACGTTCCTGTAGCGCGCCGCCGGGTCGGGCTGGAGGCTCTGCATTCGCGTCTGGGGGGAAAATAAAAGGAAAAATTGGAATTTAGCAAAAGTTCAAAGCCAACTATGTCTGCCCTACTGCTCACCCACTCGACAGGGATAGGTGTCAAGTAGGTGTCAAGTTCAGTATAAGGAATTCTAGATATTTTTAATTATTCATTAAAACTTTATTAAAGACAAACAACAAGTTCTAAAGTTGTACTAACTGAAGTTCATAAGATTAAAGTGATTAAAACACTGTTTCCAAAAATATGAATTGTACCATATGCCACTTTGTGTGGGGGTCGGTTCAGGCCATCATAATTACTTTAACGTAAGTTTTGGCCACAATTTGATCTTCCTCATTTATTTGAATACTTATTTTTGTTCTGCACCAGCAACACCATGGATGTGCAAAACATCGTCTTTTATGAAAGCTTCTGAATGCATCATTTAAATGCCATCTGAAGCTTTTTTAAATGTTTGCTTAACTGTAGCTGCACCACGTATAAAAATAGAAGCAAACATGTAATTTACAACGTGTCTCACCAAATAGGGCAAAAAATATCACGACAATCAATAGGAGTCCTGAATAGACTGCGGTGTGTGAACGATGGGGTCACGTACGGGGGAAATGAGGTGTTTTGACATTGTGTGTTGGTGTGTGTTGATGTACAACATGCATTATTGAATGGAAGGAAGTTTGGAGTTACAAGCCGCAAGGTCACACGAGGACCTAAGCTGACTTCCTGTAAGCCTCTTTTCCCACTGACCCTGAAGTACACCTTCCTCAAAAGACACACACACACACACACACACACACACACACACACACACACACACACACACACACACACACACACACACACACACACACACACACACACACACACACACACACACACACACACACACACACACACACACACACACACACACACACACACACACACACACACACACACACACACATTACTTTTAAAGAACAAGTGCATTGGATCAGCGTTTTAGTCGCCTGCTATTTGGTACGTTGAGAGGTTTTCCTGGGTGAGTGAGCATGCTACCTCTAAGGAACTAGCGTCGACATAATCCCCGGATACCAAACTTGCAGCTGAATGGACACAATCTTGCGCCCGGCTGTGTGTGAGCATGTAGCGCTCGGGCTAAAGCATAAACATGGCCTCATGTCACTCTATGCTCCAGCTGTGGAATGCAAGGCCCAAAGACAGACAGCTAAAAAGTGCTGTGATAATATGCTTCCATTAAGACCTGCTCATTGAGCACAATATATCGAAAATCGTATAATCATCATTGTGATAAACATTTGTGGTATAAAACATATAGCCAATACTGCCTGATGGAAGTCTATTCCATGTGCCACAAGTTCACACTCTGCAGGTCAATATATTTGGCCAATCAGATGAAGCCAACTAGAAAATGTTGTAAAGTGAGCAATGAATATGTTTTGCTTAAGTGATCAGTAAATTATAAACAATAAAACCGTTATGTTGGAATGGAAATAATGCATTTCATTTATTTGGAAGATGACGTCATGGCTGTTTCGCAGTGTCGCTATGCCGACACAGAGGCACAGAGGCAGTACTATCACGGGTTGTTTCTAGTAATAGAATACGACCTCCTGAAAACTCCCCCATACCGAAGGCCAGTAGAGTAGAGCCGGTGCCGTGCAATGCTGTTGGAAATGTATTTGTATGAGTGAAAAAGCGACTGTAATCTGAATATTGGCTTCTTCAAATATTATTACCTTAGTTTGGAACTATGAAAGAGTAAAAAAGTTAAATAGTTTAAATGGTTAAATATAGAAAATAACTATCTTGTCAGTCAAGTAATTTTCATTGCAGACATTCTACATCGCTGTCTAATCTTGAATCTTGATGCGTTTTCTTTGTGTTAATGCAATTTCTTAATGTCTAATCTTGATGGTTTTTATGTCCCTGTAAAGCACTTTGAATGGCCTTGTGTCTGAATTGTGCTATATCAATAGACTTGCCTTGCCTTCTTCATTCAGACATTCATTCAATAATGTCTCATTTAGGTTCAGATTCTAAAACTACTGCGTGCACGGACGTTTTGCATGCACCAGTGATGGGTCCTGTGGGTTTATCTATAGTATGTTTGCACATCCAGAGTGCAATGACCTTTATTCTGTGTGTTATCACTACAGCGACCTCTGGTTGAAGAAAACACTGTAAACTTTAAAGTGCATTTTAAGGTATATATTCTCATAACTGAATAAACAAACTTTCCTCACAGGAAAATTGGAACCCTAGGACACCCTTTGAAGCTAGAAAGCTTCCCAAAAAGTGATAGTTTCACTGTTGTTGTTTTCAGCAGCAGGGCCTACAGTTATTTTGCAAACAGATTCTAGTAGTCTTACGTTTTGTTCAAGGTGACCCAAAATAGTGTTGTTTGATTAATACTGATAGAATTATTTCAATACTAAGAATGACTTGCAGAGAAGATATGTTGTGTAAACTAACTGCAGGCTCTGTGAATGTAAACAAATCCCCCTCCCTTTAAACTGCACCTTTAGGTTCCTTTCATTTAAAATTCATGTGCACTGTGTAACATACACTCAGCCAGACCTACTGTACAACTGCAACACGCTTTTTAAAATCCAAAAGCAATTTCTGGGATTAAGGATACAACACAGAGGCGAATGACTCGTCTATTCAAAACTATAATTACACAACAGTCTCTTAGGCGAGGAGCTCATTGTACAGGAGGAAAAGCCTTTCATTATGGGGGGGAAACCACCAAATAAATGAAGAAAATATTGTTTTTCCTGAAAATATAAATGTTTCTGTATTCATTTGCAGGCAGTTAGGAAGTAAGACTTATTTTAGCCGAGTCACGCTTCTCTAAATCTCCTGCAGCTTGCTTGTAAAAGACGCAGCGATCAAATAGTGCCGAGTAGCACATGACTCAGGAGAAAGCTCTGTAAACATTTGGTCTAGTCCGGGGAGTTACCAGAATTAGACTGACTGCAGGTGTAGGAGACATGGATGAAGCGTGGCCATACAAACCGCCTTTCAGTCTGACACGGACAGCTGAAGTGACATAGAACACTGCCCCCATCTCTCTAATTAAACACGTGTGTGTGTGTGTGTGTGTGTGTGTGTGTGTGTGAGAGAGATACAACAATCGCTACTGTTTGGCCATTTATTTATTTTATTCTATATACTTTTTGCTTTTTGTTGTAGTCTGCCACTACTATTTTATTTGAATTTGCCATGGCTGATTGTCTGAACACTTTATTGTAAATAGCTAAATATGTATACTTTTTTTTTAAACGGTATGGCTATGATAAGCAGCTGACCTCTTGGGGCAAAAGGTCACGTCTTGTTAACCGTGTGTAAAGTAAACAAAAAGGGGGAAAAAAAATCACATAACTAAGAAGCCCACATGATAAGAACTGGCCCACTGAAGTTGCATGACTCACATGTGATCTAAAGACCTTTTGCAAACAGTTAGTTGTGGTGTGTGTAGTTGAGGAGCAGGATGCCGGCCTGCTGTGAAACTGTATACAAACTACCTACAACCAAAACTGACTGTGTGTTCGGGAAATAGCAACAGATGTTCCTCTGTGAACTGGGATGAAAACTCGCAAAACTGAAGTGTAATTCATTTGTATGCATCTTATAATAATAGTGGCAGACACGCAAGTTACTAAATGTGTAAGGGAGTAGTGAACTACATGTAATTAATATAGTTAAACTAGTTGTTTAACTACATTTGTTTCTATAAAAAAAAACACAGTGGCATTTTATGCTAGCATGTGACTTGTTTGGGTTATATTTTGTTCTAATCTCATATCACATGTATATTGTCAATTTGGCCATTTTCTACAAAGTAGTTTGAACTAATGTTTTCTACCAATCTAGTTAAACTTCTGCCAGTGTGAAGACATTGGTAAGGTTTCGAAAGCTATGCTGAAAAAGTAGCTTTCCCCAAACACTGGTTCAAACAACATTCGACAAACTATTTGTTTTTGTAAACAGAATGTAGCTGTGGTCCAACAAACTAAGCTAACTTGTGGTCTCCAATTAACTTTAGCATATCCTGTAAACATTAGTTACGTAACATTATAACCGCTGAGGCTTTAACAGCAGACTGCTTTGATGGGGTTTAGTAGTTTCAAACTGAACAAACGGGTTCCTGTGTGTTGTTTGACCCTGCCAAATGTTAGTCATAACACCTAGCCAGAAGAAGCTAATTTTGGCCGCACTTATTATAGCAGCATGCTAAGTTAGCCGGTAGTGTTGTGAGTATAGGTTGTGAGCGAGCCGACTGACCTTGTCCTACCAAACGTCAGCTCTGCAGCATGTTTAGGTTAGCAAGCGTGCTAGCAAGCTATGCTACCACACACGTTGGTCGTCCGTTATAGGGATAACATACACATAACACAACAGAGAAAGCACCACAACATTCATACAAAGTTTGTGTGCTAGCTGGTTTGCTCCCAGGCTATGCTACCTTGACACAGTCGATGGGGAACATGACGCAGTGCTCCATGATCCCGGCCACGGCTCCTGCCAACATGTGGGTGCTCGTGGAGGCTCCCTGTGGCAAACCCTCATAGTCCGGTTCAATGTCTTCCGCTTGTGCATCTTGTGCACTGCGTTTGAAATCAACAGTCTGTAGCTCCGTTTCCCCGACAACGCGGGGTGTAATGCTTCCCATGATACTTTCCGAAACTCTCCAGAATCGACCCCCCAGCCATCGAACTTCAGCCCCGGCAGAGGCTCCAGCAACCCCGGGATCATTGCCTGTCGTCTCCGCTGTCATGCGACGCCTCCGTACGAACCCCTCCGCTTCCATAGAGAAACCCCGGAAGGATGTGAAGTCTTTTTAAGCCACGCAGACACACGGGCCACGGCGTCTTGTGGGTGATTTCAGTCCCAAAAAGCGTTACATTCCCTCGGGGTGGATTCGCAGCTTGGTGCCTGCTACGCTGCACCTTTTCCCTCCTCCGCCTCTGTGCGTCCCTGGAGCCGTGCAAGAGGGAGGCCGTGGCGGACAAATTACTCACGGAAACACACAGCAGGCCGCGATCAGGAAGTCATCTCTGATTGGTTCATACAGCAAGGTTCCTCTCACGCTATTGGGTGATACACATGTCACTCACGATTGTATTTTTTGGTGTAGCCTTCAAACGTAGCCTTGGTGTATTGCAAAACCATAGGTTAGGTAAATTATGTAAAAGCCATGAAAAGACACTTAGGTCATTGTAGGTCATTCTCAGTGACAGGGACATACATGCAGTGTTGGGGAAATGTAGCCTATTTGAAAGCATGGCTTTGCAAACTAGGCCTAACACACTTAGGCTACTTCACACAGCAAGAAGTTAAACAACAGTAGCTAGTAAATAGCTTAGAAAATGTAGGCTAGTTCACATTACTTTGTAAAAAAAGAAGATCAAATTGACAATGTAGGCTACGAGATATATAGGCCTACTACTACCACCAAATATATTTCGATGTTTAAGTTAGTTCTGTTTTCCCCCGAGCCAAATTACATTTCCCCTTGACTACCAACAATGGGCCTAGCCTACTTATTTATTGGGGTGTCCCTGACAAATTATTTACAAAGGCTATTCGAATCCTATTGGTCAAAGTCTATTATCGTAGTCAAATGAGGTGTTTTTATTTGTTATGTTTATTTGCAACAGAAGACCACCATTCACGAGCTCTAATGAGATCGATTCAAAATTCAATATGTTAAAACATCTCACGTCATTTTCAAGAGTATTAATAGGCTGAAATGTACTGTATACCACAACAGACAAAGTATCATGATTTATTTGGGGAAACCAAGCAATTCCATGTAAAATCACACATTCAGAACCCCCATAGCCAGAATAGGATGATCCTTGTTTATGAATGGGTGGTAGGAAGAGGAAGAGGAAGAGGGGCCAACCAGTAACCATGAGGTCACTAGACAAGAGGGTGTTAGTAGTAGCAGTGCCCACCATCTCTACCATTGTGTCCTTGAGCAAGACACTTAGCCCCAAACTGCTCCATGGGGCGCTGTACTATGGCTGACCCTGCGCTCTGACCCCCTCCGAAGTGTGGTAACTTGAGAGGGGATATGCAAAAAGATTAATTTCAACGTGCCTTGTGTACATTGACTAATAAAGATAAGTTAACTTAACTTAAACACATTTTGCAACTATTCGACTGGGAGAATCGAATCGGGCTCCTTCAATCTCCTATTCAGGGTCAATCACCCCTATTATTTACAGTTCATGTTATGAGAGTAGCAGGTTACACTTAGTAAGGAAATAACTTCTTCTTAAGACACCCTGACATTTTAATTTTTGGATGCACCGTAGGCCTAACACCTTTAAAGATCTGCTGACAGACAGTAGCTTAATCTTTCCTATAATTAGGAATGCTGAAAGCTGTCAGATTAATGTCTCCAGGCCCTAACATCTTCACCAGTGAAAAATAACCCTTTTTTTCCCCCCTTCCAGAAAATGATGTAACTGTGTTTTGGTGCCGGCCATGTTTTAACATAATTGAATTCCCCCCCTGTATTTGCCTGGGAGAGCCTTGGAGGGGCTGCAGTGTTGAATTTCTGCCGACAAAGGGGAATGAAGTGTTAATTTCTGCTTACAAGAAGAAAATCTCCTGCCTGTGATCTGGTTATGGTTGATTGGTCGTTGTCCGCAGACGTTCCTTAAAGGCAACACAAGCGGACGGGATCATTCCTAATGCCTCTCTAATACACCAAGGGAGAGGCACGCTCGGTCTATAGCGTGAAACTCTAGATCACCATAACACCTCATTTCATTGGCCTCACACAGAGAGAGTGCACAAACCATTCAAACCACCAGGAATTATTTTACACCGTCTAAGCAAAAACAGAGACAAAAAATCCACATTATAAAGGCAAGATGAGAAGATAATGCGGTTATATTGTGCTGTGTTTGGTTGTTTTTGTACCAAATTGACATCCAATTCCTTCCCTTCTCCGGTTCTGTCTACTCACTGGAATGCCACTTATTATAGGCCCACGGATGATCTATTGCCTCTTATCTTATTAATGCACGCTAAGTGAACCACTATGGGCCGATATGACATCTTCAACAGCATGCACTAAGAAACCATTGTGTGTTAAGAGCATCATCTTAGAACTCTTAAGGTGCGGGCCCTTATACTGTGAGATGCAAGATGACTTGTATTGAGCATAACAGGGTTCCCGATCTGCATTTTAACATTGACGTTCAAGGCAAGGCAAGTTTATTTCTGTAGCACAAATCAGACACAAGGCAATTCAAAGTGCTTTACAGGGGCATAAAATACATCAAGATTAGACAATAGAAATTGCATTTAAGAGATAGTAAAAGAAAATACATCAAGATTGAAGATTAGACAGCGATGTAGAATGGCTGCAATGAAAATTACGTGACGGACAATATAGTAATTTTATTTATAGCCTATTTAACTTAATTACTCTTTCATAGTTTCAAACTAATTTAAAAATATTGGGGAATCTGTATTCACAAAACCAAATAGAATGTATGTCGAGGCAATCTCCGCCTACATTTAACATAGGCTACTTTCATATATTTTGTGGGGTTAATATGTGTAAGAGCATTTGAACAAGTCAAATGTGCTTTGTGGAGAGAGTTGTATTCTCATAACTGAATTAACAGACGTTGAAGAAGTTTTGAAGTCTTTGAAGTCAGAACGCTTCCTGGAAAATGACTGTTTCACTGTTGTTTTTTTACAGCAGCAGGGCCCACAGTTACAAACATATTCTAGTCTTAGGTTTGGTTCCAAGTTCCTCAAAATTATTTGTTTTTGATTTATGATGATAGAATTATTCAATACTAAGAATTCCATGTAGGCTCTGCAAATGTAAACAAACCCCCCTCTGCTGAAACTGTATAGTGCACCTTTAATATGCACTGGATCTAATCTAAAACAAATACATCTGAAATCCAACATTGAACAGTGTGTGAGTAGAATACCATGCCATTGCCACGGGGTTTTGGAGCTGGATTAAATGGAACAATGGCGCCATCATGTGGACAGCTGGAGAATGAGGTTGATACAGATTATAAACTCGACTAAAGGAAAATGCTCAATCAATGTACAACAAGGTCAGAGTCTTCCTTAATTTTAGACATTTTTAACAAGCTTAATAAATAACTTCTGTTTTGTATTTGGTCATTGAGAGATAAATTGCGTTCCTTGCAATTGTGAAAAGTCCAGAAGGTAGCTACTGTTTTATTTAGATCTCAGGGCTATTCACCTTCCAGGAACCTGGATTGTAGCTCACCTCCCTATATGGTTACTTTGCTGTAGGCATATATAGTTAAAACATTTTCCATTTGCAAAGCTATTGCCTGAAAAAGTAGGCTTTTGAAAAAGTAGGCTTTCCCAACACTGCATATGATAGGCTATAACGTTTAATTGATAGGCCCTGCACACCTTATCTCAATGGCAGTCCAGAGTGGATGCCTAAACCTATCCATCCTTCAACATTTTGTAGGCCTATCCGTTTAGGTCAAATTATGCATCCACTTCTGCTACAACAGGAATACACGTGTCATCCATTAATCAACTAACTTCGAAGTGGACATGCATGATGCTACAAACATCCCATAATAACTCCGAATCAATCTCCCGATCAGTAGAAAACGCTATACAACTCCATAGATAGTATAATAAAACAAGGTAGGCCTACAATTTCACCGTTTGCATAGAAACCGGATCTACTTTACGCGGCTCTCGGGACAAGGGGGAGGGGTTGAGGTGGTGGGGCATGAATTCTTTAAAGTTCTCTAGTCCGGTGGCCATGGCTGCAGCGGTGTGGACCGACCGAGGACGCAGAGCTGTGACGGTTCTGGGGACAGTGACGAGATCCAAGTCCAGTCAGAGCGCTTTGAAATCCCAGTATGACGCACTGGTCATCGGAGGAGGTGAGAAAAAAAATTGGAGCTATGTGTTTCATAAGCCTTTTAATAAGCCACTCTTTGCATTAGCCAAATGATAAACCGTTGCAGCTAAGTTTGCAAAAAGTCAGAAGTAGCCTTCTGTCTCACTTCTTAAAACATGCCGTTCCCTTGTGAGAGAAATTGGAGTTTGCTCTGACTTTTGCTGTGTGTAAGTTAGTGCTTTTGCGAGATGAAACTTTTCTTTTGAGTGGTTCAACTTTGGACTCACTGAACTTCACTGTAAAACAAGTTCCTTGAAAGCAGCTTGAAAACAACTGTTATGACACAGTGAAGACTGAAGCTAACAAAGTAGAATGTATTTGAGGAATTTACATTTCAAAAATGTCTGAAACATTTCATATGTTTTTATTGCAGGACACAATGGACTCGTGGCGGTGAGTTTCGTGCAATTGTTTCCCAACATATATGGCATTCTGTAATACATCATCTGGGTCAGCAACAGGGTAAAGGTGGTGTGTGTGTGTGTGTGTGTGTGTGTGTGTGTGTGTGTGTGTGTGTGTGTGTGTGTGTGTGTGTGTGTGTGTGTGTGTGTGTGTGTGTGTGTGTGTGTGTGTGTGTGTGTGTGTGTGTGTGTGTGTGTGTGTGTGTGTGTGTGTGTGTGTGTGTGTGTGTGTGTGTGTGTGTGTGTGTCTGCAGGCTGCCTATCTTCAGAAAGGAGGCATTAAAACAGCGGTGCTGGAGCGCAGACATGTGCTGGGAGGAGCAGCGGTTTCAGAGGAAATCTTCCCTGGTAGGGGAACTGGAATTTTAGCTTATATAATTTTCGGCCCACCAAACCTGTACCTCAATGTAAATGTACTGTAGGCCTACTGCATATTTGAAAGTACTTTCTACTATTTTTTACAATGTCCAGCAGGGGCTCTGTCACACACTCACACATACAAAATACAATAGCACAGAGCTATTCCAAGGCTAGTTTTAGGTGAAAAAAAAAGTAATTTTATTAAATTGCTTTTACACCAACCCTTTAGTGGTGAAGAATGTGAGATCTTTGCAAGACTGCTGCAAGGGCATGTGGTTCAAGATGCAATAAGTATGTTTTGTCTTGACGGACAGTAAAGTTGTATCTTATCTTATCTTAACTTAATGGATTAAATGAATGTCAACGGTATCATATGAACACAGTGGGGTTAAAGAGTACTCTGTGACATCATACACTGCGTTAATTCCTGTTGTACCAAGTCATAGCCAAACGAAAATGTGCTTCTACTGTCTCTATTCCAGGTTTCCACTTCTCCAGGTGTTCCTATCTGCTCAGTCTATTAAGACCTCACATATTCGCAGGCCTGGAGCTCGAGGTAAACAATAGCCAAAGTTCTATCTAAAGAAAACAAATTCAGCACGTTCGGAGAAAGCCTTAAAGGTGGAGTCAGCGATTCTGGAGAATGCTTGTCAAAATCAGTGAATATCTCCTCACAATCCGCCAGCTGTCAACTGAAAAAAAAAAGTCTGGTTTTAGTACACAGCCTAGTCTCTGTAAACTACTAGCAACATGGCAGTTTTTTTTCTCTCCACAATCGCATACTCCACCTTTAAAGTGATTGATCTAGTCTCATTGCCCTCCGTTCCTTTGTTCCCTGTATCTTTAGAAACATGGGCTGAAGGTTTACATGCGGGACCCCCATGCTTACACCCCCATGCTGGAGGAGGGGGTGGGAGGCGCCCCACCGAGGTCTCTCATTCTGGGATCGGATATGGCCAAGAACCAAGCGGAGATCAGCAAGTTCTCACAGATTGACGCCAAGGTGATTTTAGCGTTGTTATGGGTGGCCACCGCAAACTGGCCTCACTGCATTGTGCGCAAATCTGCGTTTTTTTTTTCACACTCACCTGAAAGCTTTTGTAACATGAGTATGAACTGAACTGAACTGAAGCAATTTAAAAGTTCCTCGCAGCACCTTTAAGTCGGAGTAGACATCTGTGTCAAATTAGAAGAAAATCCATCAAAGCGTTCATGAGATATGAGATATTGCGCTGTCAAAAAAAGGCCCGGACGCACGGACAACCCTTTAACATGTTTAGTTTAGTAGTAGTTTTATTCAATCATTTAAAAACAATAATAGAAAAAAAACATACCATTAAACACATTCAACATCAAATAGTGACTGAAAAGGCTTAGGCTGAAGCAATACAAGCTTTATGTGCCTATCCTGTATGTCCCCTCCCAGGCCTATGCAGATTTCGGGGTGTACCTTGAGAAGCTAGCAGCAGCTATCCACCCGCTCCTGGACGCTCCTCCGGTAGACATCCCAGGAGTGACCACCGGCCCGCTGAGGAAGAGGCTGGCTGCGGCTAAGACCCTCATGCCTGTTATCAAATGTGGTGTGTTAGCGGATGCCTTATTGGGAAATATGACAAATTAGGCTATCTTATCTTATCTAATCAATGCTTATATTTCTTCCTTTTTAAAAAATAATCTTTCTCTGGAAGAGTTTTAGTGCCACAGGGAAGTAAACAACATTGAGGAGGAAGTTTTTTCTTTATTATGCACTTTGAGAATAAGGTTGAAATTCAATATCGATAAAAAAAAAATGCTACCTTTATGACTACATCAAACAGCTCATATGACAACAACTCAACAAAATGCCTTGTGTCGATGGTGAAACTACAATCCAAAGATGTAGTAGCCTATAGGCTGGGCAGCTCAGCTCCTCTCATAGCTGTCAGTCGCGCCCCTTACTGCATTCAATGGACCAGCAGAGTTGACTTTTTTTCTTCTGGATATTGAATTTTGACTTTATTTGCGAAGTACATAATAAAAAAAATGTCCTCCTCTATCAATTTGTTTTTCTATCCCGTGGCCCTGATACTCTAATACTCTTCATTACATTTCTGACATTATTCAGCATGCACTCATCATGATAAAGTGTTCTGTAGTGACTGTGTTATGACGTTCTGTTTTTGAAATCAAAGGTCTGAAACTGGGGAAAAACATTCCGGACTTTTACGAGATTGTTACTGCACCAATAATGAAGGTTTGTCGTTAGCTGATTGTGAGGAGATATTCACTGATTTTGGCAACAAGCGTTCTCCAGAATCACTGACTTCACCTTTAATACATTGTTTTGTGTTGTAGATCCTCAACCGGTGGTTTGAGTCGGAGCCCCTGAGGGCCACACTGGCCACTGACGCAGTGATAGGAGCCATGACCAGTCCTAGTAATCCTGGTAGTGGGTGAGACACTGTTTGTAGAGCACACACACACACACACACTTATAACTTCAGGTTTAAAGGTGCAGTATGCCGTTTCAGAGGAGGGGGATTTGTTTACATTTGTAGACCCTGTAGTTAGTTTACACAACATATTTTCTCTAGATGTAATTCTTAGTATTGAATAATTCTATCATCATAAATCAAAAATTTTGAGGAACCTGGAACCAAACGTATAAGACTAGAATATGTTTGTAAACCAAACTGTGGGCCCTGCTGCTGTAAACAACAACAGTGAAACAGTTACTTTTCAGGAAGCTTTCTAACTTCAAACAGTGTTCCAGGGATCCAACTTTCCTGTGAGGAAAGTTTGTTTATTCAGTTATAAGAATATAACTTAGAAAATGTTCACTTCTCTGACACACCCAAACGTTACACACTGCACCTTTAAATGCACTGAATTAAACTCTGACCTCTAATGCTCTATGCCTGTGCCTTTGCAGGTATGTTCTGCTGCACCATGTGATGGGGGAGCTGGAGAAGGAGAAGGGGGCGTGGGGTTATGTGGAGGGGGGAATGGGAGGCGTCTCTCAGGCCATCGCTAGATCTGCCCGGTCCCACGGTGTAGACATCTTCACTGAGAAGGTAATGTGGCTTTTGATTGATCATATAGGGTTTTAACATATTATTTTGTGGGTTAAAGGTCACCTATTATTCAAAATGCACTTTTTCCATTGTTTTTCAACATTATTATGGGTCCCCGGTATGACTAGAGACTCCCAAAGTATGAGGAAAAACAACCCTCTCTCTTTTTCCCCACCTCCACCTCTCTGTAAACCTGTGATTTCTCTCCCCTTATGATGTCATGTGGGGAGAACTGAACTGACATAGGAGAAGCCACGCTACCTCATTACCAACCTAACTTAGCACTACCTCCACCTGTGATGAACTACCCGACCAAATACCGGCAGTTAGATCCCAGAACCAATCAGAGCAGACTGGGCTTTTTGGAAGGCGGGGCTTAAAGAGACGTGCTCTAAAATGGAGAGTTCCAGACAGAGGCTGAAAAGAGGAGATTCAGCAGTAGCACTGTGGGAAATATAATGTTTTTTTGGTGTCTGGTAGAAACCCAAACTACAATTTTCAACCTGGAAATTCGCATAATATGTGACCTTTAATGCAAATGATATTCCAGCCCCTGTATTGTTGCCTTCATGCATTCAATATACACAATGTTTATCTTTGGCAGGACGTGGAACAGGTCCTTGTGGGTTCTGACGGTGCAGCAAAGGGAGTTGTGCTAAAGGACGGCACAGAGATCCACAGTAAAGTCGTGTTATCAAACGCTACACCTCACGTGACCTTCAAGTACCTCACGCCACAGGTAATACTAGAACAATGTGTAAACACTGAACAGCACATGTAACCATGGTGACCGGCGGTTTGATTAGTAATGGCTTCGTGTTTCTATCGCAGGACGCCCTCACTCCAGAGTTCATCAAAGCCGTAGAGCAGATCGACTACACCTCACCAGTTACCAAGATCAATGGTAAATACTAAACACACACACAAGCATGCACGCACACACACACACACACACACACACACACACACACACACACACACACACACACACACACACACACACACGGGAACCAACAATTGAATAATCCTGAGCTCCATCAAGTTTACATAAAACACTGATTTTATTGTATTTTCTTTGCTGTGGCTTTTACAGTGGCAGTGAACAAGTTGCCGAACTTCCTAGCAAACCCCACCCCGGATGACGTACCCGGCCCCCACCACCAGTGCTCCATTCACCTCAACTGTGAGAGCGTGGAAGTCCTGGAGGCCGCATACAAAGACGCTGTGAACGGCCGCCCCTCCACAAGGTACAGTCTCTTCTCACATTAGGGAATAGTATAAATAAAAGGTCCGACATGTACATTCAGGTGTTTATTTTAACAATATTTGTCTGTTTGGATCTGTTTATTTCTCCTATACAACCATTTTTAACGGTCATTATCTAATTTTTTCCCCCTCAATACTCTGAAAAGGAATATTGCAATTTCTAAAGCACTTACATCAGATATGAGATTATACTACTTTAGTAAGTGTTCACTTCTCTGCCACACCCAAAGTTACACAGTGCACCTTTGAAGTGTCTGTACACCAGATTGTGTTTTTCACAGAAAGTTGAAAATGTGACTTTGTAACCAAAAACAATATCAGATGTGAACTTATACAATCTTAAATATTCATGCAAAACAAAAGTTGAATCAACAACCCAGGCCAGTCATTCACTCCGTGTAGCTGTCTCAGAAAATACATTTAATTTTTATGATGTTTAATTGTTTTGAGAGGAATAAATGAGTTAACTACATCAGTTGAAGCATAGTTCATTTTTTATAATAAGCTTAGAAGCAGTTATACACCTTACTAAATCTTGTCTGATCTTGCCCCTGTGTATTTCTGCTGCAGACCCATGCTGGAGATGACCATCCCCTCCGTGTTGGATCCCACTCTGGCGCCCCCTGGCTGCCACGTGGTCTCACTGTTCACTCAGTACACGCCCTACCACATCGAGGGCCGCGAGTGGACCGACCAGGACAAAGAGGCCTTCGCAGACAATGGTTCGAAATACAAAAATTACCCAGGACTTTAACATAAAATTCAAAGTGCGCTAGGATTGCTTACACATTTTGTACTGCGGGCACAAACTTAGGTGTTTTTGAATGCTCTTCTTGAAGCTCAACTTGAACAGACACGTTATTTTAGTTATATGATTGTGGCAGAGTTAAATGTGGAGTCAGTGATTCAAGAGAATGCTTGTTGACAAAATCACTTTTTGTTTAAATCATTGAACATCCCTCTGTGATCCACTACCTGTCCATACCGTGCGGGCGCTGAAAAAAAAATCCAGTGTTAATACACCTAAGTAAGTCTAGGCTCTGTAAACTGGCATGTTGCTAGCTAAGGTGCAACCCCTTGGTTTACATACCAGTTAACAGAGCTTAGGCTGTGTATTAAACCCAGATTTTTTTTAAAGTGTACACAGTATGGACAGGTTGTGGATTTTGATTTTGACAACAAGCATTCTCCAGAATTGCAGACTCCACCTTTAAAGCTCATCAAAAAAGGACACATTATGTTCTTTTTGTTATATGATGGAAAAGTTCAAAGAAAAATGTTCATCCCAAAACGAGAACATTTGAAATAAGGAATTTGCTTGAGACATTCATATGTCAGTGCTGTCGAAATATTGTACTTCCCACTTCTACTTACGACATACACAGTTTCCCAGCTATCAGAATGCCTGCCTCCTGAAATGTCACAACTCGGGAAAATCATTGAAATTCCCCAAATAATAACTAACTTGGAGAGCTTTGTTCGTGTGCTCGCAACTTGTAAATACGGTAAATAGGATATTTCATGTAAAGACAGCATAAGGCCATAATCTACCTTGTTGAACATTTTGGCAAAGTGAAAAGTTTCATGCAATCACACTTTCTCTCTTTATCTCTCAAAGAAAACACACACACACACACACACACACACACACACACACACACACACACACACACACACCCACACACACACACACACACTCTAACTTACTAACTAATTCTAACCTCTTCAGCATTTGACTGGATAGAGCAATACGCCCCGGGGTTCAAGAAGTCTGTGGTGGGCCGTGACATCCTGACTCCGTCTGACCTGGAGAGGATCTTTGGTCTCACTGGAGGGGTAAATATACACACACTGAAGTATTTAAAGGTGCTACGAGGAACTTTTAAATATTTCTGAAACAGTCTAATTTTTTCCTCTGATGATCCTAAATGACATGTAACAGCAAACAAGACAATCGGTGCAAAGAATGTTTTTTTATGTTGTTTTTCTCAATGCCTTTGTCATGTCACACTACCACTTTTGTCTAAAGGGGGTGCAAGAATTAATACAAACTCATAGTTCCTCGGAGCACCGTAAAATTATTATTATTATTATTATTATTATTATTATTATATATTTTTACTCTATTATTGTTACGTTTTTTCCCCCTCTTTTCTATTTACACTAAATGTTTGTTCGTCTGTGGTTATTTTTTAAAAAACTGATAATAATGAAATAAAATAATAAAAAGTTTAAAAAATATATATAGGCTATATATATTTACAACGTACACACTGTGGTCATTGTGGCACTTGAGCAGGATTTGAATACCAGTCAGTATGTACTACAGCTGATTTGCCTGACACAGATCAACCGTTGAGTGGAAGAGGAAGTCATTTGCGTCCTCTGTCCTCCCCTTAAACCAGCATACAATGATCTGTTGTGTAAGCAGTTAATGGTTACAGACCGTTTTATAGTCATGACGAGTCACAATCAAAGTTCACAAGTTGGTCAGGTGATCTTTTCATTTAATGCGAGACACACTACAGGCAAAACTTCTTTTTTTTCAAGCACTATTAGATTTTGAGATTTTTTGGGCTATTTTGCTTCAATAACAATATCCAAAATGTACATATAGGTGTTTATTTGAATAATCCTTGTCTGTTTTCATCTGTATATTTCTCAACATGTAGATTATTCGTTTTTAAACAGATGCAAATGTACGTATTGGATATTGCCAAATTTGCATATTTATTTAAACATTTCTTAAAAAACTGTAATATAAAAAATATATTGTTCTAATGTAAGTAACCAACTGGCAAAGTTTCATGATGATATCTTTAAGTAACACATTTAACCCTATTCACATGCAGTGTCTCGCCTGTGTCAAGGAAAGTCAAACATTCTAATCTGGTTTTTGCAGAATATCTTCCATGGATCGATGTCATTGGACCAGCTCTACCTAGCCCGACCAATGCCCTCCGTCTCAGACCAACGCTCACCAATCAGAGGGCTGTATCTCTGTGGCAGTGGCTGTCATCCAGGTGTGCTTTTAAAGACCTAACCCTCATATCAACTGAATTGGAAATGAGGCCAATCGCAAACTCTTTCTTTTTTCTATTCTACAAAATACATCTGACCATAAAAAAGAATCTAGTTAGGATGCAGTGGGCATACAATTAGGACAAACCTTTACTTATTTATTTCATGAACATTGTACTTTGATCTTGCCTCTTGCTTTTATATCTGTCGCATCACCGATTGTTTTCATACTGAGGCTCCGCCGATGTGACGTCACTTCCGGTGCAAACTGGATTGCTGGTCAGAATCGCCCAAATAGCATGCTGATTTCAACACTAAAAATCTTAGCCAGGGAATCATACTAAATCTGACCATAAGAATCCGGACATCCTAAATCCTTTTTTCTACCATACTAAATAGCAGAAAGTATGATTGGAACACAGGGATAGTGAGGCGTAGTATAAGTTCAGTCAGTACATCTAATGAACCTTTGGAGCTTCTTATCCTGATAATACAGGCTTCGTTCAGAGTCCATGAAGTTTGAAAAATGCTCGATTTTAAATCTTGTGTTTTCAAGTTTTTGTAATGTGCTTGAAAATCTTATTAACACATTACTGCAAAATACTGGATTATCTCCACATTGATCAAGATTGACTCAGGGGATCGTCATTACAGGACTGTCTAGTTTACATCTAAATGTTCCAATACCTTCACACTGGCTGACATGGCAATATCAATAAAAATTATGATACATTTTCAAATCACATAAACTGAATTGGGCTCATGTTATGTAGCACACTCATTTTGATGTATAGCTTGTAATTTATTTATTTTTAACAAATATTTTGATGAAAAAAAAAATTATACTTTTCTTCAATGCTTTCCACTTAGAGAACATTCAGAACCTTGTTATACTGTAGAAATGAAGTTGTCCCCCCTTAGAAAAAAAAATAAAGTTGGTTGGTGACGTCAGTAAACAGATTTTTATTATATGTTTTCTCTCTAGGTGGTGGTGTGATGGGTTCTCCTGGCTGGAACGCAGCGCTCACTGTCCTCGCCGACCTCAAGCGCAAATGAAGCCTCTCTCCGTAGCAACCAGCGTGTTCTCTCCACATCAATGTTCTGCTTCTGTTCTGTCTGAATTTGACTTGATTTTTTTAGCCATACATCTCAACACCAAATCCAACTGTCAAAATAAGGCTAAATGGCTGGTTTCGGTTAAAAAATTAGGTTGAAGCCCTATTGTTTGCCTTACGACGATTAGCAAAGATGCATCGTTTGTGTTTTAATAACGTTGTTCTTATGAATTATTGATACCAGAAGTTCAAATCTCTTGATATCTTTGTCAATTTTACTGCAGCCTTGAACCTTTCTCGATTGTATTTCATCTTTTTTCTCGACATATCGTCTTTTTTTATGGAAGTGTATAATGAAAAAACTTCTTCTAATTTTAAAATGTTCTCCCGTGGACTTACTGGAATCTTTAAGGCTCTTTATAGTCCGCCAGTTTAAAAAACTGTACACACATCATCCTACTGTGACATAACCCCTAATTGCTCCCGATGGTTCAGACAGCGCCTTGCATGGCAGCTACTGCCATCGGTGTTTGAGTGTATGTGAAGCGCCTTGTGACCCTGGTCTGTGAAGGGCGCTATATAAATAAAGCTTACTTGCTTACTTACTTAATTGAGCCAGCAGAAATACTATCATTCTAATACATTATAATAACTTTGGAATAACCGACACTATCCAACTCAAACTGTGACTGTATTGAAATATGCACAATGGAATTTTTTACGACTTTGTACTAATAAATTCAAATGCATTCAAGCTAATTTGTTTCATTTTCTTCTCAAACAATGCAGAAATTATAATCAATTTGTTTGATGCTGCGTGAGGACTGATGTGACATTTCAGAATATATGATGGTAGAAATGTAATGTTTTTATAATTATGTTTCACTAGATTTTTACCAGTGTTTTTCTGACTGGTACATGGCTAAATGTCCCTCAGTGAAATAATATGAATACACAGGACCCGAAACATGTTAGAATGGGTTTTCTACAGGTCTAGTACTTTGACAGAAAATTATTAATATTTACTTAAGTGATAGCTGTAAACAACAACAGTGAAACAGTAACTTTTCAGGAAGCGTTCTATCACATTTTCCTGTGAGGAAAGTTTGTTTACTCAGTTATGAGAATATACCTTACAAAATGTTCACTTCTCTTACACACCCACAGTTACATAGTGCACCTAACTACTTAAACAATGGTGAAAACGTAATGTTACTACTTGAATCACTGTGCAAATGAATGTAGGCCCTAGTTGAACTACCAGCAAGCTACTGCAGAATGTAGTTAATTACTTGTACCCTACTTCCCAACACTTACATTAGTAGGCTAATATAGGCTATTAAGATGACATCATTGTGTGTTTCAAATTAGTTAATAATTGTATGAAGTCCTTATTATCATCAGCGAGACACATACTGTACATACACGTCACCCCTTGTTGGTTGCTGGCTCTCTCTTTGATAGGAACCGTTCAATAATCAATACCGGGTGTCCTGTGCCTTTAAGACGCCGCTCAGGGTGGACCCAGCGTCGGCGTTTGACGCTCAGGAAGTGGACTAAAACCACCAAAGATTCCCGCAGATTCGATAGCGATTGTCCCAATGTTACAAAACGCGCTCTCGCCGACTTAAACTAACTGTTTGAGTGCTTTTGAGCTGGATTACTCGAGAGGATAATGCTGGATGGTTGCGCTCATGAAGTTCACCAGAGATATATGCAGGCTGCTGGGACTGGGGAGCGGTAAGAAAAAAAGTCCCACACATTTTTCAAAAAAAACTTTCTGAACTACAACCACAAGTTCAACTGACCCCCGTACAGAGATAACGAAACGCGTGTGACAATGGCACAAAGGTAACAGGGCTGTCTAACACGTAATTGTTGAGTAAACTCCTCTTTGAACGGTGTATTTGTGGCATTGTTTCGCTGTTGTCTCTTGTCGTAAAGTTAAACACTGACTTATTCTTGGTCAAACAATGAGAGAGTTCCCCTGTTCTTGCCAGCCAGTTACACCCTTGCTCGCTCGCTCGCCTCGCCACCACTTCCAAGTCTGCGCAGTCGTTGCCAAGCTACAGTCTGGTGCCGATAAATAGTTCTTTATAATAACGTCATCTATTCTAAAACACACTTTTACAGACTTTTACGACCACCGAAGGCAAGACAAACGCTCGCTTACACGCCTAAACATGCCTTTATATGGAAGGAGATGGGCTTTAAAATGGGCCAGCGCTGATAGACATAAGAGGAAGACATTCCATGGTGCATGTTGGTATGATAACAATGCCTCAAATAGGTGGCAAAAGCCCCTCTGTGTGTGTGTGTGTGTGTGTGTGTGTGTGTGTGTGTGTGTGTGTGTGTGTGTGTGTGTGTGTGTGTGTGTGTGTGTGTGTGTGTGTGTGTGTGTGTGTGTGTGTGTGTGTGTGTGTGTGTGTGTGTGTGTGTGTGTGTGTGTGTGTGTGTGTGTGTGTGTGTGTGTGTGTGTGTGTGTGTGTGTTTTAAAACATCTCATGTGCCCACCTTATCACACTTTCTATTGTTCCCCTTTCTGGCATGACTGCAGGCTACAACAGGTTAGTTTACTGACATCAGTGTAACACCACATCAGTGGCTTGAGGCATCTTTCAACTAATTAGAAAGTATAAAATCCAATAGAGTCTGAATTTTAGTCTTGATTACACTGATGACAGGTTTTAAAAATACTTTGGATTATGAAGTTAAGTTTCTTTTTATAAAGTTGCTTTAAAGTTTCAACCTCCTACGAGGAACTTTTAATGTTTATGAAACAGTCTCATCATTTCCTCTGATGATCATACACATCCTGTACACAGCAAACGAGACCATCAGTAAAAACAGTGCTGTTATTATTAATGCCTTTGCACTTGTACGATTTTTCCTGGGAACTTAAACAGAATGATTTATGTCAGACAAACTGGAACCTCCTGTGTTTCCCGAAACGTACTAACTCAAAGTTTACTTTACTTCACTGTCGTCATATTGCCATCATTAGTCTGACATTGAATTGTGGGACTGCACAATGTTCTTGGACATGCACGTACACATTATTGTATGGACTTGAAATATGTTGTAATTTGCATTCAGAATGGTCTTAAAGGTGCACTATGTAACTTTGGGTGTGTCAGAGAAGTGAACATTTTCGAAGATATATTCTCATAACTTAACAAACAGACTTTCCTTAAAGGAAAATGTGATCCCTGGAACACTGTTTGAAGTTAGAAAGCTTTCCTGAAAAGTTACTGTTGTTGTTTACAGCAGCAGGGCCCACAGTTTAAATAACATGTAGAGAAAATATGTTTAGTAAACTAACTACAGGCTGTGCAAATATGAATGTAAACAAATCCCCCTCCTCTGAAACTGCATAGTGCACCTTTAAACAGTCCTTAATTAAACGTATTGAAACCTGCTAAAACCCTGTCTGACCACACGTAGATTTGAATGATTCTATAATTATGCTATAATATTAATTAAGGATTTTTTAACCAAATCTATGGCTTGTTTCTTTAAATGGCTCATGTTCAGATTGTGACATATAAACGGGTCAGAGCGCAGACTTGAGTATCTCTCTTCTGCTTTTGTGGTTCTTGTCTGCTAGACAAGTTGTCACGTTAAAATGTGCCTGTCATGATGCCATGGTTACCGCTGTCAGGAGGACCGCACTGTAACTAACAGTTGTGTTCTCTGCAGCGGTGCACTCTGTAGTAGGAAGACGTGTGTATGACTCACTGTGAGCACGTTGTTACTATCCTAATGCTGTGTCAACACCTGTGACAGGCAGCAAACAAAGTCACTTGTGGTCACCACTACTGAGGCCTGATTTCAGTCGTGATTGATTGTCTTGTTTGTTCTCATACTCAATTCTCAACTTCAATTAAAAACAACTTTATTGGCATGATGATGACTATCATAGGAAACTGCATTTCCAAAGCATTACAAAAAATAATAATAATAATAATAATCATCATAATAATAATAATAATAATAATAATAATAATAATAATAAAGAAATGAGAACAATCAGAACATATATAAGGATTTTAAAACAATATGTACAATATGCTATAAAAAATAATCAAATAAAAAAATGTAATATTCCGAAAAAAAATTGTTCATAAAATAGTACACTTGAAATAGGTTAACACGTTATAATTTCCCCTCTCTGCCCCATGTCGTCTTTGTCTCTACAACCAGTCTAATAAAGCATAATGGAAAAATATATATATATATATTAAAAAAAATAAAAGACACATATATTACATGAAAATAATAAGTAATTATGATTTAAAAAAAAATATATATATATGCTGTCTCTCTCTCTCTGTATTGAGGAACCATACAGTAGTAGGCCGATGTCCTGGTTAAAACCCCAGTACATGATGATGGTGATTCACTGTGTTATTTAGCATTCCTGTGGAGAGAGCTCACCTTTCAGCTCTGCACTAATGTAGGCCGAGAGTCGCCTAGGAGGGCAGAAACAGAGGCGGCCTTGTAGTTTAGTTGTTTTTGTTCCACTGATCTGGGATCATTTATTTGATAAGAGGAGGGCATCCCATTATCGCCAGGGTTGAACAAAAAGCCTGATTATGTTACCAACATGCACATTAAAGGTGCTACGAGGAATTATTTCTGAAACAGTCTCATTTTTCCTCTGATGATCATAAATGACATGTAACAGCAAACCAGACCATCAGTGCAAAGAATGCTATTTTTTATATAGTTTTTCTTAATGCCTTTGTCATGGGTACGCTCACCTAGGAACTGCAGCTGGCGTAGTAAAAACACTACCGCTTTTGTCCAAAGGGGGCGCAAGAATGAACACACACTGAAAGTTCCTCGGAGCACGGATTGGTCCGGTTTTCTATACCCCTTGGTTTTGAAGACTTTTTGCACTAAAAAGATTTTATTTATTGTGTATATATTGCATATCCTTTTTTTTACCCCTTGTTCTCTATTGCACTATGGGTCGTAGAGAAGATATTTTGGATATATCCGTAGCCCAGGTCTGGCAAGTATTACAGAATGGACCATACCGGTACTTTGTCCTTAGACTTGATTCTGAGGATGGAGATGGAGCTTGCATTCAGCAGTGGTTGTTTCTTGACATTTGAGTGGAGAGCCAGATACGGACAGCTGAAATTCTTTTCACTTTTTTTATGTGGAAACATCAGACACCAACTCCCACTCCTCCCTGGGACAACGAGAAACCATGGAGACTTAAAGGTGGAGTCAGTCATTCTGGAGAACGCTTGTTGTCAAAATCACTTTTTGTCAAAATCAGTGAATATCTCCTCACGATCCGTTACCTGGCTTTCTGTAAAAATCCAGTGTTAATCCACAGCCTAGGCTCTGTAACTGGTATGGAAACAAAGGGGGGCCCAACATAGCTAGCAACATGCCCACGTTTACAGAGCTTAGGCTATGTATTAACACCTGTTTTTTTTTTCAGCATGCAGACACAGTACAGAGAGGTACTGTGAGACATTCACTAATTTTGACAAAAAGGGAATTTGACAACAAGAGACTCCTCCTTTTATTTTATTCTATCATGTACCGTACTTTGTTTGATAAGTTTTATATGAATAAAGCTTAGTGTATATTTAGTGCATTCATTAACACATTTATCTGGATGGTTAATCGGCCTTATAGTACTAGAGAATGAGGAAGTTTGTCTGGCTGCTGCTTTTTGTCGTTTTTTTCTCTCCCCAATAGAACTGTACTATGCATTGTGTATTGTAGAGTGTGCACTTACAAAAGCAACACTGCATCTTCAGGCAGCGGTAGGAGGATTGCAATCAGCTGCATCAGTGGCTCACGAGTCCCAACATGAGTCACGGCCCAAGTATGAATTTGTCATCATCACTACTCTGGAGAAACCTGAAACCACTAAGATTCCTCCAATGTCCACAAGGTTTTTCTTAAATGTTTGGCTTTTGCAATTGGGCTTAAATCACGTAGAAGGTTCTGGTTTGATCTGATCTACGTACACGTACACACACACACACACACACACACACACACACACACACACACACACACACACACACACACACACTATACATCCCACATTGAGGGAAGTCACTCACTCACACACACACACACACACACACTATACATCCCACATTGAGGGAAGTCACACACACACACACACACACACACACACACACACACACACACACACACACACACACACACACACACACACACACTATTTACTCACCAGCATTTACAACAAAAGGACTAAGCAAAAAGCAACACTAATCACCTTGGATATCACACACACTCTACACAGCCAGTATTGCCTCTTACCCTCAGGCCGCAGATACAGAGCCCATACAGTAAGAACAAACCGAGCCCTGTCAAGCTTTGTCCCGGCATCCATTAGACTTTTGAATGGCTAAAACCCTTTTTGAACTGTCTCCTCTCTCTATTTTTTTTTTTTTTCTGGACTATTTTTTAACTTTAACATATTTATTACTCCTCCTCTATGGAGGTACTACTATTTATTCACTAGGCTAAGCAAAGATTGTTTTTATCTGCCATATGTCGAGTACGGGCTGATGCTGTGTGTGTGTGTGTGTGTACGCGTGTGTGTGTTTTTATATTGTATGTACTGTTGTACCCTGATGCTCCTCCACATATGAAGTTCCTAACGGAAGAATAAAGTTCTTTGAATTGAATTGAATATGCATCCCACATTGAGGGAAGTGGTGGTATTCTGACCTTTTTAAACCGAGTTTCTTAGAGAAGAGATAATGTTTTGTAACAACAGTGCCCCAGGCAGCTAGCTGTGTGTTGCATGTTGCATGTGAAAGAGAGTACAGATCCCTCTGTCAAGATCTTAAGACCCAACACAACCAACTCTACACAGTCTCTTAGAGCAGTTTTCTATTACTTCCTTGTGCATTCTGGCTCCTGTTCAACTTTCCCTTTCATTCATTTACATTTTTTCTTATAAAGCATGACATCATCTTTCCGGTCTCCACCCAACGTCATTATGAATTTTTAAGCTTTCTGTTATCAAAGGTCGTTGGTGGTTAAAACAGAATGTGAATGAGGAAGGAGGAACATGTTCTTTCAGACGAACAAGCCCTGCGTTCCAAATCACATACTCTTTCTTTATACTACACTACAGTCGGGAGAGTTTTAGGGCCACAGTAGGGGGAAAAAAAATCAGATAAGGAAGATTTCTTTTCATTGTGTCGAGAAATGTCAAGACTAATAACGAATACTCCAAAAATACTGTTGAAGTTAGTGGGGCATTAATGTATTTTCAGCATTCTACAATTGACGTGCATGTATTGGGACATCCTAAATATGTTTCTGGCATACTAAATAGTAGGAAAGTATGGGGATTGGAACGCAGGGAATGTTTTCTTTGGGGTTGTCAGGTCAGGATCACTTACAAAGATCAGGGTTGTAACGTCTGTGCGAAACGTTTTGTACCTTTTTGTAAAGGATGCTTTCTGCTTTATTTAGCCTGTTCAGCTGATGACATGAGGGAGACTGTTTTATATCAACTGATGGTCTCACAAGTGGATCTTTAAAGGCCCAAGTATGCCACATTTGAATGAAAAAAGCAATAATAGTCTAACACACACACACACACACACACACACACACACACACACACACACACACACACACACACACACACACACACACACACACACACATCAAATAAAGACTAGCTGTGCGGATTAGCCCTATATGCTGCTGTATCAAGAGACATTTCCCTGATCAACCCCGTCTCTCAGCTTACAACATATCTGGTTCCCAAACACTAACAGAAATTGAGACAACGCTGTAATGAGACTCATTCTAAACACTACCACTGACTCGCCTACAAAGCACTGAACTGTCTGTCTGTGGCCCTGTACACATCTGACTTGTGGATGCGCTATCAACAAACAGAGTCCAGACCTAGATCGGTGTCCCCAGCATCAAAACCTTTAGTTTATTCAAGAAGTAACCTTTAATTGTTTGTATGGTTGATTATTATTCTTAATATTTTTATTTAATCTTTATTTTTTCATTTTAAATATATTTTCCATTTATTTGTTTCAAGGATTTTTTAATTATTATTTATTTATTTATTTATTTTTGCCATTAATTCACCTTTTATTTTTATTTTCTATGGTTGATAATATATATATTTTGTGGCATTTTTGCTTTATTAGACATGTTTGTCTAATAAAGCAGAGTGAGGGGGGGGGGGCACAAGCAGCATTTAAATGTTCTATTTTGTCTTTTTTTCAATGTATTTTCACTCCTGTAAAGCACTTTGAATAGCTTGATGTCTGCATGGTGCTATATGACTAAAGCTGCCCTGCCTTGCCCCTGTAGTGCTGACGTTGTGTGTATCTCCCTCAGCCGCCCCTGTCCAGCAGCAGGAGGAGCAGATGGACTGCGGTGCCGGGACCCCTGACCCGCGGGACGGAACCTCTCTGGGACAGGTAAACACAACCAGGTCACACTGACAGGGCATTGTCACAACTACTGCCATGTTGAAGGTACAACTGTGTGTGTGTGTCTGTCTGTCTGTGTGTCTCTGTGTCTGTGGGTCTGTGCATTGTGTGTGTTTAGGATGCATTGAATGGCGAGGATGGTTTGAGTGAGGAGGAGAAGGCTAGACAGAGGGCAGAGCGACGCAAAGCCAAGCGGAAGGTGAGCACAAGGATCTTTAAATCTCTTAAAGATTCTCCACGATGCCTTTTTAACAAACGGTTCTAGTATATCATGCTGTGTGATGTATGATGCTTATGTGATGTATGATGGGTGAAGACAGCCATGCACTTTCTGATGTGTAAAGTTCTCTCTGTTTCAGCGCCGTCGGAAACGGAAGAAGCAGGTCAAGCAAAATGAGAACGCTGAACGGGTAACAATCACATTATTACATCAAGAGGACATTTTATACAGCCTGGGGTGACTTGTGGGCTTCACATTAGGTTCTAGACAGACAGACAGACAGACAGACAGACAGACAGACAGACAGACGGACACGTTCAGACCCAACGGTTTAGTGGAAGGCAGCTTCTGATTGGTTTGTGTGAGACCAGCCGTATCTCGCAAGCTTTTTTCATCGATCCATGTTGACGTCAACGACCACAAGAACCAATCAGAGGCTGCCTTCAACTAACAGGATTAGAAAGTGGGGAGGGCCCGGTCTGACTGGAGGCTAGATTGGGACAGGGGCCGGAGATTGCAGAAAGTCCAAATCTGTGGGAGCAGAACGAATGTGAAGCTTGCGTGAGAATCAGGCTGGTCTCGTCAGGCAAAATTTTCTACATATACCTTTGCTGTTAAAGGTGCACTATGCCGTATCAGAGCTACAAAACGTATCTACTCGACATGTAATTCTTAGTATTGAATAATTCTATCATAAATAAAATAAAAAAACATTTTGATACATCTGGAACCAAACGTAAGACTAGAATATATTTGTAAACCAAACTGTGGGCCCTGCTGCTGTAAACTACAACAGTGAAACAGTAACTTTTCAAGATTCTTTCTAACTTCAAACAGTGTTCCAGGGATCACATTTTCCTGTGAGGAAAGTTTATTAATTCAGTTATGAGAATAAGCCTTAGAAATTGTTCACTCCTCTGACACACTCAAAGCTACATAGTGCACCTTTTAATAACTGGATGTGTATTAATTGTATTTATTTCATAACTGATTAATAATAACCGGATGTATACTTGGTGCTTCTCAATAGGATGATGAAGACGAGGATGGAGGGGCGGAGTCTGAGCTGGACGACAGCGAATCAGAAGCCGAGGTTTGTGTGGAGGAGGAGGAGCTTCAGAGCGTTCACAGAGAGGAGAGGAACCACGTCATCACAGCAGACATGGCTCCTTCAGGACCCAAAGGACAGAAGACCCAAACCAGGCCCGCTGAGGAGGTAGGGACAATGTACCATCTCTTCTCCTCTGCCTACCCCTAGATCACCCACCAACCCAAGCCCCATCAACTTTACATTTTCCTGTTTGTTTACTGTTGTGCTCCTATGTAAAATGCTTTGAGTGCGAGAAAAGCGCTATATAAATTGAATATATTATTATTACTTCAGGGTTATGCATGCGTATAGGAATCCTTTTTGCTGTCATATTTGGTCATTAAAGGTGATAAGAGGAAGTTTGTGTTAATCCTTGCACCCTCTTTGGACAGTGGTAGTGTTTTTATTACGCCAGCTGTTGTTCCTGGGTGCATGTCACCCCTCTCTGCCCCACTTCACCTCTGGCTCTCAAAACGACCAAACTATGCAACAACAGCCCAAAAAAATTATCTTAAAAAATAAAAAATAATGGGTTTTTAGAAGTTTTAAGTCCAGTCGAACGCCACAGTAAACAATGTCACCCTTTTAATTGCAACGCCTTAAGTGTAGGGCAGTGAATGAGTTGGTACAAAAGCCTGGATGGCACATTACTGAACACACCAGTGTCTGACTGTGTGTGTGTGTCCCATCAACAGGAGCCTGAGTGGGACGTGAGTAGCGCCTTCTTTGCTAACGCTGCGAGCCACATCAAACCCAAAGGATCATCGTGCCGCAAGTCCAAAGAGAACAAGGAGAACGAGGCTCGCAGAGAGGTGAGGGGATGCCAGTAGATAGTGGCAGATTGATTTAAAAAAATAGTAATAGATGAATAAATACAAAAACTAAATGCAAAAAAAAAACAAAAAAATAGACACACTTTCTACATGCTCGAAAGGGGGTAGGAGGAAGCAAGATGAGTGTGTTGAATAGTACTACTGTTTTTATGTGGCAGCAAAGTGGTTCCAAAGTCTGAAAAGTAGAAAAAGTGGACTCTGGACCAAAACAACGCCCTTTACTTTTTTATTGTGTGTGTGAACATAATATTTTTTTGCTTTTACAGACAAATGGAACTGACACCATGACCAAGAAAAGTGCGTCGCTCACAGGTAAAGGAATGATTTATAGCAGAGCAGGGTGTTAAAGGTGCACTACGTGACTTTGGGTGTGTCAGACAAGTGAAGATTTTCTAAGGTATATTCTCATAACTGAATAAACAAACTTTCCTCACAGGAAAATGTGATCCCTGGAACACTGTTTGAAGTTAGAAAGCTTCCTGAAAAGTTACAGTTTCACCTTTAACCCGGCCTTTTAATAAGTTATTCATTAAAAGAGAATCCTTTTAAAGCATTCAAGGCATTTATTGATTACACACACACGCTTTTGTCCGAGCATGTCAGCGAGTTGAGCCCTGGAGTGACCTTCTGAACAGAAAATGATTTACAAGCATTTTTGTTCTTACTTACTTTCTATCAGAAAAAGGAATCAAGCTGGTGCAGGAGGGGCAGTACGCACAGGCAGCCAGCATGTTTACAGAAGCCATCAAATGTGATCCAAAGGATAACAGGTACATCTGTTCATTCTTGCACCCCCTTTGGACAAAAGCGGTAGCGTTTTTAAATACGCCAGCTTTTGTTTCTGGGTTAGCGTACCCATGACAAAGGCATTAAGAAAAACTATAAAAATATTATCGATTTAAATTTTTTGCCTTTTTAATTTATTTATTTTCTTCCATAGGTTCTTTGGGAATCGTTCCTACTGCTACTACTGTTTGGAGCAGTACCCTCAGGCTCTGGCCGACGCTGAACGCTCCCTCCAGCTCGCTCCTGATTGGCCCAAAGGATTCTTCCGTAAAGGCAGCGCTCTGATGGGCATGAAGGTGGGTTCACGCTACTCTCTGTCGTCATGAGGATATAGAATGTAGTCAAAGAAATAATGAATGAACAATGAATCCCCTAAAAAGAATTATAAATATCTAGGCGAAACTATATGTTATATAAGAAAAGCCGAGTCAATCATGTTCTTAAAGCCAAAATTGAGGAATAGACTACAACACGCATTTGTCCATGCGGTTCTGTTTTGTATTGTTTGAACTTAATGTGTTTTGACACTGTATCTTTGTTTCTGAATTTCTGTATTTCTGCTGGCTGCACAAAAATTGACTTGACTTAAAAACCTACGCACTGTGCCGTTGTGTTAAGTTTAGCCTTTACTAACTGTGTGTGTGTGTGTGTGTGTGTGTGTGTGTGTGTGTGTGTGTGTGTGTGTGTGTGTGTGTGTGTGTGTGTGTGTGTGTGTGTGTGTGTGTGTGTGTGTGTGTGTGTGTGTGTGTGTGTGTGTGTGTGTGTGTGTGTGTGTGTGTGTGTGTGTGTGTGTGTGTGTGTGTGTGTGTGTGTGCTATAGCGGTACGGCGAGGCGGAGAAGGCCATGGAGCAGGTGCTGAAACTGGACGAGGACTGTGAGGAAGCCGTCATTGACCTGTTTAACTGCAAAGTGCTCCAGTTAATGGTAAATGCACCTGCACACAGTGAGCAACTGAAAGGTGTTTCCTGTCACCATGGTAGCGACAAATGGAAATAACCCCAAGCTTCCTCTGCACATGTCATTTTAGAAGCAACAGTAGAACACCAGCCATCTTTTAAAACATTTATTTTTAAGCTTTTTGTTCAAATTCAGTGTGGTTAAAAAAATTAAATTAAAAAAAATATTAAGCAAAAAAGTCATACAGAAAACAACAGTATTACACAAACAGAAAGCATAATGCACTTGTCCTAGATTGTCAAACAATTGAACATTTGGATTACAAATGGAGTGGGAGGAAGTATATACACTTTTTAGAATCCCAACCGTTCTGCACAAGACATTGTTAACAAATGATCTTACAAAATACAAATGTATCGATAATATGCTCATATCAAAGAATAATTTTTCAAATACTTAGAACTTGACTTACTTAGACTTAGAAATAAATATTTTTGATAGTATTGTATGTACAGTATATGACTTTATTACTTTTTTTCCACAGGAGCTTGGTTTTGAAGAAGGGCAAAGTGTCCTGCTTCTGGAGAGGTTTTCTACTGTTGCGGCGGTCCTGGGATCCTTTTCTGATGTGACCAGGGGTGAGAGCACCTGTCTATGGAAAAGCCTTTTTCTTTGTGACACTGGGGAGCAGTGATGGATAGGCTGTATGCCAAAACAAAACTTTATTTTCTGTTTATCTTTGAACGTATGTGTGAACTGTGCATATACGTATTATGTATTTGTGTGGGCAATAGGTCTTAACATAAATATTACATACATTATGAAATCACTTAAAAATGGACGTCAATACATGATTAATCATCATGATAAATATTTTCTTTGTAATATGTATCTTCTATGTTGTTGGTTGGTTCATTTACTGTACTTCTACTGGTTTATTTATTCACAACAAAAAAAAACTAAACTCAATATCCATGAGTGTGTCAATGTCCTGTTGTTGACGCTCTTTTTGTTTTGCAGCTGGCGGCCAAGATCCATCAGGTTTGCAACCAGGGTGAGTGACCATTTGTGGTAGGAAGGGTTTTGTAGCCTCTCCTGTCTAAAATAGATTTTTTTATTCACGAAAAATGAGTCTTTATAGGTTATGACACCTTGAGTGTTTCAACAGATGGTGCATCTGAACTGTGATGTTATTTAGTTTATTCACATTTTCTCTCTTCTTCCTCCAGGAGCCCTTGTCCGTCGCTGTGGGTCGGAAATGTGACGACAGAGCTGACTGAGAAACAGCTACGGGACCTTTTTAAATTGTATGACACAACATTAAAATAGTTAATACAAACTACAGTAGTCTATAGAATTCAGTAACTTGAATGACATTTAAGCAAAAACACATGTATTAGAACATGGAAATCTCATATTAAACCAAGGTAGTTTGATGGTAAGGTAATTTATTTGTAACTTAACTTGTTGGCTTCCCATTGTAGGTACGGTGAGATCGAGAGTATCCGTGTGCTGCATGAGAGATTCTGCGCCTTCGTCAACTTCAAGAACGCGAACATGGCGGCTCGGGCCATGGAGAAACTAAATGTGAGTTTTCCGCCTTGGTTCCTCTTTCTTAAACTTAATCTTAAAGGTGCTCCGCGGCACTTTCAGTTTGTGTTAATTCTTGCACCCACTTTGGATTAAAGCGGAAGTGTTTTTTACTACGCCAGCTGTAGTTCTTGCATGAGCGTACCCATGACAAAGGCATTAAGAAAAACTATAAAGAAATGGCATTCTTTGCACTGATGGTCTTGTTTGATGTTACCTGTCATTCATGATCATCAGAGGAAACATTAGACTGTTTCAGAAATATTTAAAAGTTCCTTGTAGCACTTTTTAATGAACATTGTTATTGAGTCAGTTGCATGTGTGCTTCCTCTCTCAGGGTTATTGTATTGAGAACACGCGTCTAGTGGTGCGCTATCCCGACCGGCGCACCCAGAGGGTCCTTCCCATCCCACTGAAGACCTGTCTCCCTGCCACACAGCAGACAGGGGCAGCTGCTGCTGGGTGAGGAACACTTTACTCACTTCACACACTATACAGCTCTGAAACCATACACCAGGACTGCAGTCAGATTCTGGAGAACGCTTGTTGTCAAAATCAATTTTATGTCAAAATCAGTGAATATTTCCCCATGACCAGCTACCGTAAAAAATCAGGTGTTAATACACCGCCTAGGCTCTGCAAACTGGTATGTAATCAAAGGGGGGGGGGGGGTACCATAGCTAGCAACATGCTTATTTACAAAGCCTAGGCTGTGTGTGAACACTGGATTATTTTTCAGTGCATACAAAGTACGGACAGGTAGTAGCGGAACGTGAGGAGATATTCACTGATTTTGACCAAAAAGTGCTTTTAACATCAAGCGTTCTCCAGAATCGCCGACTCTACCTTTAATTGCTGTTATACTTCATATCCCTTTAATGCTTTCTCTCTGTCACTTCCCTCTCTGCCCAGACCTCGACGGCGCGGCCCTGTGAACGGAGACGAGTGTTACTTCTGGAGAACCACCGGCTGCCATTTTGGAGACAAGTGTCGCTACAAACACATTCCCGATCAGAAGGGCAAAGACAGGAAGCCCTGGCAGCCTTGAGATGGGTTTTACTCTGTCTCTGTCTCTCTCTGTCCCATTCCAAACTGGGATGATGCTACGGACTGAGCCACAGGAGCCGGCTCTTCTTATTGGACCAGGTTCACTAGGCTAAACATATTTAACTTTAGCTTTTAGAATGGACCAGAATAGTCAAATGGATTGGAAGCCAGCACTCGGGCTGTGAGGCTGGGGACAGGCAGTCACACATGGGCCACTAAGGACTGGGACTATGAAGGCTTTCATTTCAAACAAAGACTTAAAGGTGGCGTCAGTGATTCTGGAAAACGCCTGTTGTCAAAATCACAGAATATCTCCTCACGATCCACTACCTGTCCGTACTGTGTGTGCGCTGAAAAGAAAATCTGGTGTTAATTCATACACGGCCTCGGATCGTGAGGAGATATTCACTGATTTTGACAAAAAAGGGATTTTGACAATAAGCGTGCTCTAGAATCGCAGACTCCATCTTTTAAATCGAACGGTCGCTTAATTCTAAAACATTCACTAGACGGGAGCTACACATTAACCTGGTGTAGTCCTTGCTTTAAATGAAAGCCTTCATAACAGCTTCCCACCCACTGGCTCATTGTGACCTATTCCCTCCTGTCTAAGGGAGACAACCGAACCTCAGACGCCTACGACATAACAGGAAGTGAAACTGCCTCGGATCCACTTTTGGAAGAGAAACAAAATGTCTCCGCCATGCACAGCAGTAAATGAAAGGACTAACTCTGAGGCCACGGTTCTTCAGTGACCATCCCGGGGACTTCCATCACAAAGCAGTGTTCCTCCTTTATTTTTTTTTAACGTATGGTGATTTGACCAATATTCTAATTTGCATTTTGTGAGACTGATATGTTTACAGTAAAGGTGGAGTCAGGGATTCTGTATAATGCTAGTTGTTGTCGAAATCACTTTTTGTCAAAATCAGTGAATATCTCATAACAATGTGCTACCTTTCCATAGTGTGTGCCCTGAGAAAAAAAATCCAGTGTTAAACCTGCAGTGTGTAGAATTTTGGTTTTATTTCCTAGCAGATTTTGTAGAAAGTAATTATAATATCCATAAGTACATTTAATTTAGTGCATAATAGCTGAACATTTTTTTTTTTATTATTATTTTCTCCCTTAGAAAGAATCTCATATATGTCCATATTTCTGCATATCTTGGACCAAGGCCTAGTGCCGCCATCTTGAAAGTGTCATAGTTAGAATGTCATCAGGTGCATTGTTTAAAATTTAGAATTGTTCTTCTTCTGTTATCATTCGAAAGGGGTGGGGTTACCCAGGGAGCGTTGCATTCTAGAACTTTGTAGACTTTCTTGATGATGTCATATTACACACTGCACCTTTTAAAAGCACAGACGGGTAGCGGATTGTGAGGAGATATTCACTGATTTTGACAAAGTGATTTTGACCGAAAACATTCTACAGAATCGCTGACTCCACCTTTTTAACTGTTTAGGTGTATCCATGCCAACAACTGCTAGCATCAGTCAGTTCATTCTTAGGCTTCTTTAACTGTTGTTCTTGTGCCAATATCAGTGCATTATGTCCACCTGACCAAAGACTAACCAACAAACGCGCTTAACCCCCCAACCCATCCCCCCCCCCTCCCTATACCACCACTATGCAAACAAGGGTTTTCTTTTAGCCAATAAGCTATGGAGACCCAGACAGGTGCCTTTTGTATTGTGCTATGTAGCCTTAACT
Source organism: Ammodytes marinus (assembly GCF_949987685.1). Taxonomy (NCBI): domain Eukaryota; kingdom Metazoa; phylum Chordata; class Actinopteri; order Uranoscopiformes; family Ammodytidae; genus Ammodytes; species Ammodytes marinus. The sequence goes on along the minus strand of NC_137215.1, from coordinate 5,664,992 downwards.
ATGCTGATCATACATTGGTAAACAGACCTGAGACTCGAAACAATGCATGGATTAGGCGTCTGTCACTTTATTTACCTACTAGCTGCGGCCCCCTTTTGTTGAAAGTTTGAAAACACACACACTCACACTGCATGCCTGTTCGGTTGTCGTTATATGGACGACACATTGTCCTTCATAGCCATACTTTGAGGGTGTGGAAGACTACTCAAAACACCTGAAAATATCACTCGATTTGAGGAGAATAAATGCTGCCTTACATGAAGGCTGTAGTAAGGCTGCGTCAGAGAGGTAATGTTTATTTTGATGGCAATTTCGAGGCCATTGTTTTGTGGTTGAAATGTCAGGTTGTGAGGCTATTCTCCCTGTGTTGTGGCCTATAAGAGAGCTAGTTGGGGCACTGATCCGCGTAATCTAATGCATATGAAATAGACTTCATACGTTTTTGTGGATTAAAATGTGCGATATTTCTTGGACAAATCGAACATCACAGTGCGTTATGGCTAAGCAAAAGAACAATGGCGATTTGATTTCTCGGTTCTTTATCCGAAATGAACGCAACCACCACCTCTGGCTGAAAAAGTGTTTTGTCTATTTCATGCTTTTATTGCTTATGACAGACATTGCTAAACTAGCTCATACTACAGTACAGTGCCTTAAAAACATGAATGCTAAGTGACTTGCACACACATTCATGGCCCTTGTGTGTATCATGATCAACCTAAAGAATGTCTGAACCTTGTAAAGCAGTGTTTTTGACCCTAGGTGTGTCTACATTTCAGTATTTTTTTTTTAGTGAACCAAAGAAAAGCTTCACCTTAAGGCTCTATATATGGAAAACTGCTTCATTCTTTTAATGAGTTTCAACACTAGACAGTACATTTAAAAAAACGATTTGGCTTGTATCGCATCCACTATATTACTTTTACAGAATCAGCCCCCTGGTTTTGAGTCTCCACACTACGTTCACTTGAGTATTTATTTTCCTATTTATGTTTTTTCTTTAATTTTTTTTTTCTTTTTACAACATTCCTTGGGAGCTGAATATGACTTATTCATTTACAGGTCTTTGTTGTCTCACTTCATGGTAGGTTTAAAGAAATTTCCGCGCTTCAGTTATCAAGAAATGATTATTGTAAAAACACTGTCACGTGCGGCACTTCCACTTTTCCTTCTGTTCCTTTCTGTCTTGTGGCTAAAACTAATGAAACAGACATTGGACAGCAAACTTCTTGACTGCACTTGTGTATTTTACAAACTTGCTATTTTTATTTTATTCTGAATGGTGCTGTTCACTTCAGTGCACTTAATTTCCCAAACTATTAATTAAAATGCGTCGGATGTTGTTGCCATAGAAGCATATTTTGATTTCAACGTACGAAAATATTGGACAAAAATATTCTCCCTGAGTTTGATCTCATCTTGTTTGGAAATGTTTTTACTATGTCATTTTACATTGTTTCAAACTATTTTCAGGTAAATGCATTTTTTAATTATGATGTACACATTGATAACCAGAGCACTGCAATCCTCTTAATCTTCCAAATATTTTGTATTATTGTTACTGCACTGCGAAAAGTATTTTATATTTAATAAATGTATTTGAACCACCTGTACCACCTATTTCTGAGTCTCTACATGAGTTGTGACATAGGTTGGGGGTTGGGGATTAAAACAACGTATGCAACCGTCATTTATTCTATTGATATATCATGGAAAAGTCCATTCAAAAAGTAAACTTTCATATTCTCAATTCATTTCACAAAATGAAATATATCAGTTCTTTCTTTTGTTTTAATTTTGATAATTTCAGTTTACAGCTCATGGAATAAAAAAAATCCAGTATCTCATAATATTAGAATATTTCATACAACCTTCAAAACTAGGATTTATAATACAGAAATGTCAACCTTCTGAAAAGTTCATTTTAAATTAATTTCACTTAATGTGCAATGAATCTAGAATATATAAAAGTTTCACCTTTTTTTTTTTTTTTTTTTTTTTTTAATTACAGAAAAAACTGAAGAATCTTTCATTGATATTCAAAATGTTTTAGATGCACCATGTATCTGATGGTGTGTGTGGTACTCCTCCCAACCACAAGGAGGCAGTGTTGTTCATGAAAGACTTGGCACTGAACTATGTAACCAACCTAATCAGCCTATGGCCTTTGCATACACTTACATATACACATACAACTTTTTTCTTTTTATCTATGAACTTCGACACAACCCAGAAGAAGTAAATCAAAGCAGACCAGACTGGTGTGTGGGTACCATGGTTACCCTGTCATCAGCAGTCAGAGACAGTTGTGCGGCCGGTAACTTGAAAGATGCATTAGTGAATGTGTAACCACGGAGACCAGAGGGCAGATGGAGACATGAATAACAGTGCTGAGAACGTGTGGGAAGGGCAACCGCTACGCCACAGATGACATTTTGAATAGAGAGTGAACCAAGTCTGATGCCACCTGGAAATACATGTGTATATGTTAGTGTGAGAATGCAAGATGCAGCAAGGGAAAGGGCAACTTGAAGGAGTTGTATGATATGATGCCTTATATGGTATTTACAGGAAGGAGGCATGAGGTGGTCTAGTGAAATATGCTTTTGATGTGCTTCATGGGAAATGTAGGATCCAGTTTTTTTACGAGTTTGACTCAAACTAGGGGTTAAAATCTGACTAACTTGCCTTTACTTTGATTTTGACCTAGACTCATAAGAAACAGCGCTTATGTTACATCGCTGAGTTTCATTGCTTTATCTTCGCAGTATGTTGTGGACTTTTACTAAAGGCCTCTGATCTATGTGTAGTGATCACAGCAAAAACATTGTAATTGCCATGTCACCAAGATTGTTATACACAAAACCCTGGCTGGGTTTCTATTTAATATTGAGTAGTTTTCAATAACACCATATTTTTTTGTCCACAAGAGCCTGAAATTCCTTTTCAATCAAAGATGGCGCTGACCATATATAACGGAATCTTAAACCCGGAACATTGACAACTCTTATTTATTTTAAATTTTTCAACTCTGCTGACTATGGAAGAGCAACACACTGTATGAAATGACTTAACACTTTAAAAATGCATGTGTATGTCCTTCAAAGCTATTTACTTAAAGTCTAAAGGTGCTTTGAGGAACTTTCATTTTGTGTTCATTCTTGCAGCACCCACTTTGGACAAAAGCGGTAGTGTTTTTACTACGCCAGCTGTTGTTCCTGGGTGAGCGTACCCATGACAAAGGCATTAGGAAAACCCATATAAAAATAGCATTCTTTGCACTGATGGTCTCATTTGCTTTTACATGCCATGTATCATCATCAGAGGAAAAATTTGACTGTTTCAGAAATATCTAAAAGTTCCTAATAGCACCTTTTAATGTATGGATGAAGGTTTCTTATGGGTTTGAAGGTATGACTGAGCGTGTGTGTGAGCAATAGTTCACCTCTCAGGGGAGGACTGGTCAGCTGTCTCAATGTGGTTCTCCCTCTCCTAAGATCTGAGCCTGTGTTTCACCCCAGACTCCACACTGACTGTTACACTGTCTGCACTTCTCATGTGTGTCCGCTGTCCAGCACAGGGGTTAAAAGAGTTCACATCAGGAAGTGTCATTCAGAATTCATGTGGCTTTTGGTCAAAATTAAGTCAAACAAGGACTGTGATGCTTGAATGTACAGCCTCATACACATTAAGGTGAGACACTGTGGGCAATATCTCCACAAGTGTTTATTTTAGTAAGTGTCTGTACTGTATATTTCTCACACAGTATATTTACACAACCATCTATTATCAGCCATTATCGTAACATTATTATTTTTCAATACATGTGAACCACAAATCTCAACCAGAAGCGCTTACATCTTAAACTTTCCATAATCATTCTTAGCAATATTCTGAAGGTTATTACAGAAGGATTTGTTCATATGCTTGTTAATTTTTTATTTTTAAGATACAAAAAAGGCTGAAACATTTCTTTAAAAAAAAAGTAATACAAGAATATAATTGTTTTAATGTAAGTAATCAACTTGGACAGTTTTACAAAGATATTGATAAGCTAAAACGTTATTTTTTTACCCTTTTCATCTGGCCCTAACGTGTAGTACACCACACCAGCATATCTTCAATGCAGTTCATGTCTACATGTCTACATCTGGCCGGTCTGAAAGTAAAAGTGTTACGCAAGAGACGGCAGTGGGGGTGAGAAGCGGGGAGGTGCTGTCGTTTGAAAAGGCACTTGTTTATTGTTGGAGAGCATGTATTTATTTCATGCCTCCACAGATTGTGGGTTCAGGGCAGAGCCGGCTCGGGCTGCGTAATTAGAGAGAGGTGGAGAGAGAGAGAGAGAGAGAGAGGTGGAGAGAGGGAGAGAGGTGGAGAGAGAGAGAGGGAAAGAGAGAGAGAGAGAGTGAGTGAGAAAGAGAGAGAAAGTTGCTTCGCTCTGATACTCTCACTAGCATACACACACACACACACACACACACACACACACACACACACACACACACACCACACACACACACACACACACACACACACACACACACACACACACACACACACACACACACACACACACACACACACACACACACAGGTTTGTACACAATGCATTCCATAGCCCCTTAACCTAACCCTAACCATGACAACTAAATGCCTACCCCCAACCCTTGCACTAAACCTAACATAAACCTTATTCATACCTGAACCTTAAAACCTAGTGTTAACCCTCAAACAGCCCTTTGAAGGCCTGTCCCAAAGCGAGAACTGGCCAAAATGTCCCCACTCTTAAGGTCTGAAACTCAATTTGGTTTTCACAAAAAAACTTGTACAAGTATACACACACACACACGCACGCACGCACGCACGCACGCACGCACACACACACACACACACACACACACACAGAGAGCTGTTAAGTATTGGCACTGAAGGCAGCGACACCTGTCTCATTTAATTAGCTTGACGTGCAACAGTGCATCACAAGCTATAAATGAAGGATATCGCACACACACACACACACACACACACACACACACACACACACACACACACACACACATGATTAGTTATATTTTAAAACCCGCCCTTTTTTATTTATTTTTTACATGTGTCATTCCTCTGGCAGTCGGCCTTGGAGATCCCTCTGATTTGGGCCCAGCTAATAGGGGGTCTGCTCTTCCTGTTAGGGTTTACCAGCCAGGGAGGGACCACCATCCTACCACCCAGTCACACCATCACACACACACACATACACACACATACACCCACACACACACACACACACAAACGCCTCAATTACAGCTTCAAAGTTAACACGTGAGCAGTACACAAATACACACATATGTAACGTATGATTTTTTTTCTCTTCTTTTTCACCCTGTTGGAACTCTCTCCATATGAGGAAGTGTTTTTATGGGCCGCGGTTGATGTTTGAGTTCCTACCTTCCCCTGTCATGGTTGTAATTTTTCACATCTATGAATAAACCTTATAGCTGCCTAAAAAAAAAAAAAAAAAAAAAAAAAAAAAGAAAAGAGGTGCCCACTGAGGTTGACTTACTGTAAATACAATATCAACACAACAAACCCAAAAGGCCAAAAATTGTCCGTGTTGCTAACTTAGTCCCAAACGCTCCCGAAATGTCTCCAGAAAGCAAATAAACAAGTTTCAAACGTGTTGAAAGGGCAGATGGAGAACCCAAGTCAGGTCAGGAATGAGCACTCAAGTGACCTTTATCTGTTGTGTTTTTTTAATTCATTTTATTCTTAGACATATTTCTTAATATGCTTTTATTTTCTAAGCACATTGAAAAGCACTTTGTGACCCTGTCTGTGAAGATGCTATATCAATAAATGTTACTTACTTACCTCAGCTAGTAGAAAGCAAAGAGTTTTTTTTCTTCTCCTAATTATTATTATTACTTTTTTTTTTACTTGAATCTGCAACCAAGACTTAAATCTTTATGCTTTTTTTTATGGGTTGTACTAACATATGCTTGAGCAGTGGTGGTGGTATGACTATGGTATATTCTCATCAGTCACGTTCGCCATGGCTACGGTGAGGCTGCTGCTGGGCCTATTTTAGTTTTAGTTGGTGGTTTGCGGCCTTCTCAACAAGGAAATATCTACCCTGTGGTACGGGGGAGCTTCTTTAAGACACACTTGGAACTGGATGTTTGAAACTATTCTGGAACCAGAGGCCTTCCTGTTGGTTTTACATTTACACACGTTTGCCCCCGAACTGGGTTTTGTAACACGGGAGCATGTACAGTTGTGTAAAAGCTTCTTCAGCCAATCAGAGAAGAGAGGTATGAAGAGAGGCCCAATCAGATCAAAGAATTATAGATTTCATAACGGAAATGGATTGTATAATGTATTTAATTTTTTTTTCACCTTTATTCTTTATTCATCCTTTATCCCTTTAACGGTATACAGGAAATTCATTAATAACAAGTTGGTACGCGGCATAAGCCACTTAAAAACAATTGTTTGAAGTCCATTTCTGCTATGGGCATTCCTGAAAACTGATGGGTCTTGTTGTCATTGCTGGAGACTCATTTTTCAAACCGTCTGATTCATTTATCTATGAGGATAAGGACTGTCATCTCATTACTATTTCGGCAACGCTTAAAAGTATTCATTTACAATTACACCGACGTCAGCAAAGAAGGAAACACACAGAGGTTAAATTGATAACCATCAAGAGGCAATCCAGTGTTTTGGATAACATTTTTTTTTTTTACCTTTTAAAGAAACAGTACCGGAGCGTTATTAAGACAATTAAGTTGCAATCAAATAAACCAGCATCCCATTTTAGCATTTGAATGAAGCCAACGATTGTATAAGAAAGAAAGAAAGTTACATAGTAAGAGAGAGAGAGAGGGAGAGAGAGAGAGAGAGGGAGAGAGAGAGGGAGAGAGAGAGAGAGAGCGAGAGAGGGAGAGAGGGAGGGATATAGGGAGAAGGAGGGAATAAGGGTGGATTGACTAAGGAGAGCTTTTAGTGTAGTAGGCACGCTCCTTCACTCAGTCACTCTCCCCCAGCCAGTGACGTCCCACCACTGCACACAGCTGCTGCTTCCAGGTGAGGGAACTTTCACCTTACATTCTGCTACTGCACTTTCTATATACTTAAAGAATAGTTGAAAATTTTTCGTTGATTTCACACAGTTATTGTCAGTTATTGTTGTTTTTTCAGTATATGAGTGTTTCTGAGACAGTGCATGGGTAACAGGTGTTTGAAGTGGTTGAGAGGCTTTTCTTCTATACGGCTTATATTTGCTTAAACGAGATTCATTTTTAAAGAATCAGTTCAAATATGTAGAGGAATCATTGTGTTGTTTTGAACGTTGTTCTTAACTTGAATAAGGTGTAACTGCAGACGTATAAGGCTATATATGTACATACAATTATATGTACTTTTATATTAACTTTTTAGTAACTTGACTTGTCTCCACTGCTAAAAACTTGGAAGTTTAGCAATCGAAACATGTCAAGTACTGTATGACATGTAGTCTTCTGTATACAATAACTTTCAAATTAATCTAACAGCTTAAAACCTTTTTGGATTAAGGATTTATACAGTACACACGCTATTTACACTTGTATCACTGTGATTGCACTACAAAGTCTGTATTCCTATTTATAATTTGCTCTTTTATATTTTCATCTTGTGTGTATTGTGTGCTATGTGTTGTACTATGGCCTGCTGTGATTTAGTGTTTTTTCAGTGTCTGCCTGTCTCCACCAATGCGTTCTTGTTTGCCTCCTTCACTTGTTCACTTAACCTCTGTCTCGTGTTGCTGTCTGTTTAGTTTAGCCTGGGGGGAATTTTCACTTCATTCACGTGAATTGCGATATACAAAAGTGCACTTGGGTGTCTGCTGTAATTATAGGATATGTTCGAGTTTGACACGGGTGAAGAGTATTGCTTTTTAAACACTTTGGCTTACATTGCCTCACACTGCAAGACTGATGCTGCAGCTGTGACTAACACGCCGGGACTTTAAAGGTGCTCCGAGGAACTTTCAGTTTGTGGTAATTTTTGCACCCCCTTTGGTTAAAAAGTGGTAGTGTTTTTAATACGCCAGCTGTAGTTCCTGGGTGAGCGTACACATGACAAAGGCATTATAAAAAGCTATTTAAAAATAGCATTCTTTGCAATGATGGTCTCGTTTGCTGTTACATGTAATTTATGATCAGCAGAGAAAAAATTTGACTATTTCAGAAATATTCAAAAGTTCCTCATAGCACCTTTAATACAAGTTCAGTTGTATCTTTCTGATTGTCAATGGGTCGTCGTAATGCACTAGTTTACTGTATTTCTTGGTAACTGTAAAGTAGCCTATATGCATACTGGTGGTTTTGAGGAGGCAATTCCAGAGCAATTTTGTCCAGAGGATGTCACCGTTGGCCCGTTTAATAAGCAGTTCTGTCCAGATGTGAATCAAAATTCCCATGGATTCAGTTTTCCCAGGGCCCGATGAGATAATACAGTATGTCGTGGGAAATATCTTGGCTTACCTTTGAAAAATTCCACCAAATGTCCGGAGTGAATTTTGTTGTTGTCTCCCTCGTATATGAAGTGGACTGTAAAGGCATATCCCTACTATTTAAAGACACAGTGGACAGTGCATTTTGTGTAGCCTATTTTATGTGTATTAAGTTTTATTTTTTAACTAGTGCATTTGTAGCCTATAACTGTTACACAAATTGACCAAGCGGAATATAGATAAATCAATCAGGTTAAGTTAACACATCTTGAATGCAGTGGCGGCTCCTGACAATAATCTCAGGGGGGGCAATTGTTGCCATGATGGGAAATATGACCCAAAATTAACCTAAATCAGATAGCATATGACAATGTCATATTGCATTTAACTGTTTGTTTTTCCTGTTCATCTGGCATAACCACTCTGGCAACATTAGACAAGCATTGCACTGTACAGTATTTTTGGAAATTAAGTTAGTTAATTTCTTGAATAAAATTATTTTAGCTCTAAAATGATTTAATTATCCGGCTGTGGCCATCACAGATAACTTGTCATCTACCAGTGTGCTCCTCAGATAGGCTTCCTTTAAAAGTTAGGAGACAAAAATGGATGCTGGCATAGCATGTGCAACATTAACAGTGCTAATCATCACATTGGTTTGGGTTACTACTGTCTACAGCACTTGGTAGGCGGGTTTATGTCGGACGGTGAAAGCAGCTGTCAGCTAAACGACGATCAACAGCTGATCGCCGTTCAATAGCCGATCAGCTGTTGAACGGCGCTGGCTCGTATATGCAGATTGATGTTTAATGTTTGTTTTACCTTTTCTGAGAGATGATGCATAGGGGTGACACCCAAAGTTATCCATGCGGTCTCTGTGCTGCCATCAGGATGGATAAAAAGCCAGTATACAGTCCATAGAGACAGTGCATAACGCGTCATAATCTGAGGCCACGCCCATCGTGGGGGAAAACAATTCACAGCGCTCCATCCACTTTGTATTGAATGACACCCGTATTCGGCAAACAAACTTAATACAAACGTAATACGACATGCCTTTCACAAATACACGTTACTTTCTTTAAAGCCACGACTCTTGTCTGTCTATACGAGCTGTTTTTGTGAAAAAGTATTGAGTAATTTTCAATATCGAGACAAAACTCTTAACTAATGTATGCTGTATGCTAGGCTAATGTTAGCCTTCTGCTGTCGGCTAACCCTCACGGACGGGAAAAAACACTTCAATATTGAAAATTACTCAATAATTTTTCACAAAACAGCTCGTATGGACAGACAAGAGTCGTGGCTTTAAAGAAAGTAACATTTTTTGTAAAATGGATGTTTGAATAAGTTTTAATTACGTTTGTTTGCAGAAGACGGGTCACCTTCAATACAAAGTGAATGTAACGGTGTTCAACGGTTTCCCCCACGATGGGTCCGACCGGACAAAAACACCTCAATATTGAAAATTACTCAATTATTTTTCACAAAAACAGCTCGTATGGACAGACAAGAGTCGTGGCTTTCAAGAAAGTAAAGTTTTTTTTGTTAAATGGATGTTTGATTAAGTTTTAATTAAGTTTGTTTGCAGAAGACAGGTCTCCTTCAATACAAAGTGAATGGAACGCTGTTCAATGTTTTCCCCCACGATGGGCGTGGCCATGGGCGTGGCCTATTTCATGCACTGTCTCTATATCATCATGCAGCGGCAGCAGGACAGAGCGTTAGCGCATTAGCATCCTGCTAGCCTCGTTAGCCGTTCAAACGAGCCCCGTGAAAATCCGCGTTTATAAGATCCCCCAATCCATCTTGGTAGATACTTGCTTGATGGTTACATTTTGTCTGGGAAAGACCTAGTCCGAGTCCGATCAAGTAAGTAGCTTGCCAGCCTGAGTTGATATAAAGTTGTGTTGGTCTTGAATATGACCGCTCTGGGCTGCATACTGGACATGTGACTGTATTAGTCACTGTAATTGGTTTATTGTTTACTGTACGTATGACGACAACACGTTAGGGCGCGCACCCCCGGAACCCATAGAGATTGCATTGCGAGGCTTGCAGTTTGAAAAAAAAAAGTTTTACATTGATGTCTATGAGAGCGCTGGGGGCGATTTTCAACCAGCCCGACATCGCCCCAGAGTGACGGTACAGAGCACAGACGCTGATTGTACAATGATATTCAGACTTAGATGCAGGTAAAAACTGTATTGAAATCATAAATTATGATTATTAATACAAAAAAAACAAAAAAAAAACATCATTATTATTCATTATTATATTTTCGTTTTTTGCTGATATGGCTCAAGGAGGGCGGCGCCCTATCGCCCTCTATGGGCGAGCCGCCACTGCTTGAATGTATCATGAATATCAAGTCCTTTCTGTTTTAAGCTACTTTACAACTGTATTCTATCCATAAAACCAAACATGGCGTTGATAAAACGTCCCATTTGGTGCCGAATAAATCTAGGAACATTGAGCCCTGATAACAATGAACCCCCTGGGAACCTAAGTTGGGATGACCCCGCATGTCCCGCTCCCAAAACCAGCTGGCTGTTTGTGTTAAAGGGAATTCCCTAATACTCTTAATGCATGGAAGTCTGTGTGTGTGTGTGTGTGTGTGGCTATCTAAAAAGTGATGATCGATGTCTCTCATTACAGGGAAATTAGCCTGTAGCTTTAAACTAAACTAACTGCTCAATTTGCCAAAGCCAGTTAATAAAACGACTCCACTGGTCAATTGAACATAGCCTAAAGCCAAGGGAATAAAATAATCCCTAAAAATTGTGTAATTGGACACATTTTAACCATATTTAATCACCATAGTAGGCCTATATAAAATAGTTAGTAGCCTAGTTAATAGATAATTAGATAAGATGGTTAATCAGACAGTGTTTCTACATCCACCTGCAGACCCCCTCCTCTCTGTCAGGATGACCCGCCTCTGCTGCTTGAGCTTCCCCCTCCTCCTCGTGCTGCTGTCCCTCTCCTGTCCCGCACGCGCCGAACCACGACGGCCTCCTACGTCATCGCAGCGCAGGACGGCTCGCGCGCCTACAGCTGCTGCTGCCGCCAAGGTGCGTTTGTTTGCAACTGGTTTACTGATTGACTGAAGTGTAGGGGTAGGTTGTGAGTTGTATTCATATGAATCATACCAAACTATTTATTCCTGTTGTTTATATTGTGTGTGTGTGTGTGTGTGTGTGTGTGTGTGTGTGTGTGTGTTTGTGTAGGGTATGTGTCTTAAATGTGCTTCACTTTGACCATACAAATTTCCCAACTCTGGGATAATAACGTTTCTGGCTACTTTGACTTTTTTTTACAAAGGTGCGTCTGGCGGGAAACTTCGCGCGAGAGCCGTACGAAGGGCGCGTGGAGGTGCTGCACAACAACACGTGGGGGACCGTGTGCGACGACGAGGTGGACATCCAACTGCCCAACGTGGTGTGCAGAGAGCTGGGCTTCCAGAGCGGCGTCACCTGGGCTCACAGCGCCAAGTATGGAGAAGGACAGGGTGAGAAGAACATTTCTATTGAGCTATTTTTTTGGGAAGTGAGACAATTTAAGGAAGAAAGGACCATTTTATTGTATTTTGACTGATAAGACTAGTTATTATGACAGGCCTTGATATATGACATGTAGCAAAGCATAATAAGGGTCAGGTGTGTAGTGTAGGCCTAATTTATAATGTGAAAAGGGCTGCGTTCCATTTAGCACTTGGCTATAGTTTTAGAGCACTGCCACTGCTGGCTCATTCACACACCTGAGCAGAGACAAGCCATTATTACACCTGTGTGTGTAGTAAAAAAAAATTCTGCTCATAAAAAGCCCTGTTTTATTAGATTTAAGATACAACCGTATTGGACCAGTTAACCCCAACCTGCCTCCTCCCTTCAAAGCTTCAATACCATGGTGTGCTTTGCCCTTCAACATGCTAAGAGTATGGCTTCACTTAACAGCCCACCAATTAAGACATCCCAAAAATAACTAAACATCATAAAGCGACAAAGATAACTCGTCGTGGCCATTGGAAGCCTACGTCTCGTTAAGGTTGGCTGGCAGGGGCAAGTGCACGGCACGGGGGCCTGAAAAAGGAGGCATTTGTTTCAGAATAATGACAGCATTGGCTTGTGCCAGAGTTGTGCAACAGTCTCTGTGGTTTATGTACATTCTTTACGGCTGCTTTTAAATCCAAATTAAAGAGAAGGGTGAGTGGATTTCGAGGAGCACGATCTACTGCCGTGCCTTGTAAAACACTGTGTATCTACTGCTCCGCACGCCCGCTAAGGTACAAGCCTTAAATCAGCATGCCAGTAAAAGTCAAGTGTTAGGTGTTTAGGGAACTGATTTGGGCCCCTTGGTGTAGATGCCTTTGGCCCATTCTGTGTATTGAACAATCGATGAAAATCACGATGGAGGAAGTTATAGAGTTTTGTTAGTAGGATAAACCCCTTCAGATGAATCATCTCATTTTCGAGAGGGTGTCCTTCACACAAATAAACAGAAAGTACAAAATACATTCACACACTTATAAAGTCCTCCCAAAGTTTAACTGCTCCGACACTGAATTAGGTACAGTGGTTCAAGTGTTAAGATGACTTTTTATGAACTACTACTTAAGTTTGTCCATTTTATCTCACTTTCTTCATCTACTGCAATGACCCAACTGAAGTAATGCATTGTTGTTTATTGGTGCAGTGGTTCAAGTATTATGATGATTTTTTCATGTACTATTACTACTTAAATTTGTCCATTTTATCATACTTTCTACATCCACTGCACACATACAAAGTCCTCCCAAAAACCTAACTACTCCGACACCAACTGACCCAACTGAAGTAATGCATTGTTTTTTTTCCTTACACTAGGCCCGATATGGATGGACAACGTGCACTGTGACGGCTCGGAGCGCTCCCTGAGAGATTGCAAACACAACGGTTGGGGCGTGAACGACTGCAAACACGGGGAAGACCTGGGGGTGGTGTGCACCTCGGAGCGCCGACAGGAGCAGACAGTCAGCAGAGGGCAATCCACCGTCGCTAGGAGCAACGGCCACACAGCAGCACAGTATCAGGGCCAGGTCGTCACGCGCAGGCATCCTGGATACGGCTACTATGGAAACGGACATCAATACGAGATACCCAGGTTCCAAAGACCCCACCCGGTACGAACAGTTTAAGTTCTGTGCAGGGATGGGCATGATGAATCCAGAAATCGTTGATGAAATTGATTGTATCAATCCAGCATAGCCTATGTTGTGTTAAATAGTGTGCGTCTTGAAGCAATGCAATTCATTTCAATATGTGGAGGCAATGCGACATCTTACCAGCAGGGAAAGATATTTAAGTAGTAAGTAGAATAGCCGACTCAGCTGCCTACAAGCTTCCCTATTGATCAAACTGAAACATGATGCAGTCAAGGCGATGTGTAGTGTGGGACCATTTTGAACAAAAAAATTATGAATTGAATTAGATTTTTTTTGAATGGTTGTACTTTAACTAATAAATTATCGGGATGATGATTTAATTGAGTGAAAACACGCTGTATTTTGTATTTCCGCCAAAGGCAATTTTCAAGATAAAAAATAATCAATAATGGATAATTTATCGTTAATTTTCCCCGATGATCGATCAAGGACATTTCTTAAAATGCCCATCATCCCTGCTTCCAAATACATCTCTTTGTTTTCCTTTGAAAGACGTGTAACAGTAGATGTGATGTGCATTTCCCCCCAAGGGTCGCAGTAAGGTGCAAATCGAAGAAGTGCGTCTCCGTCCCATCCTCATGGCAACCAAGAAGAAGAGCCTGATCACAGAAGGCGCGGTGGAAGTGAAGCATGCTGGGAGATGGAGGCAGGTGTGTGACCTCGGTTGGAGTCTCAACAGCAGCCGCGTGGTGTGTGGGATGCTTGGCTTTCCCGAGGCCACTCAACACAATGTCAAAACATACAAGTGAGTACAAATTTCTTGCTAAAGCTACGCAATTCACCTTAAAGCGATAGTGTGTATACCTCTGTCGCCCCCCTATAAGGAATTCTGGGTAATTACAACAACACAGTCGGTGCATCTATGTGATTGCAGATGGATTTTATACCTTATGCTGTACGAACAGGTTTTTCCTTAGCAGTAGAATCAACAACTGAAAAATTTCTTGGGCGCCTTTTGAGATTTTTCTTGAGCTCCTGCGCCAGTGTCGGCGGGCGACACCAGTTTGTAAACACTGCTATATTAAGAAAAACACAAGAGAGTTTTGTTGAGCTGATACCCTTAATCAACTTGGTTTCATCTCGCTTGGCGATGGCTTGAATGTAACCGACATTCACTTAAGTGTAAAAGTTACGCACGGTAGCTTTAATGAACTCAGGGTCATCAGACTGCAAAAACCACTGGGGCTGTTGACTGTAGCTCACAAGGACAAGCTGTGCCATTCACCCCATTGTTAAGTGAATAAAAAACACATCCCGGAGAATAAAAAGAACAACCGTGGCATCCCGTTTAGAGGCACTTTGAGTAAAGGCCTTTTGTTGGGGCTTATCTCCCTCCCCCAGCCTCCTCTCCCCTATGTCCCCCCTTTACTGCACCAGCCACAGTATAGTGATAAAGCTATCCCTGTCCTGTATAGCCACTGTCCCGTTCTCTACACCTCTCTCTTAGGCAAATCACCTCTGCTCACCTCATTACCTCTCTCTCACTCTCAGTGCGATGCTATCTGTAGCTATAGCAGCGCGCAGACAAACAGCCCCACTTTAACTTTTAGATTCCCGTGCGGCGGTTGGGACATCGCTGCTGATTGTGCTCTAACTCTCCCATCGATAGAACGTAGTAGCGTGACAGAGGGAGCTGTGTGAGAGAGCGGGATGAGGGCCTTCGAGAGACAACTCGTCTTATTGGCAGGGCAACCTCTGCAGGGCTTGAGTCAGCCATGCATCTCTGCACTTTTACACCCCTGTGTGCGTGTGTGCGTGTGTGTGTGTTGTGTGTGTCTGTGTGTGTGTGTGTGTGTGTGTATGTATGCAGGTATACTAGGGCTGGGTATCCTTTTACATTTGTTTTAATACTGTCGCAAATACAATACTAACAAAATATTTTTTTAAATAGGTCACCAAAAGAGAACTTTCCCTAAATGAGGCACATTCCAAAATTAGGAAAAATTTTATTCAAATCAGAAAGTAACTAATTAGAGTTTAAGTAAACAATAATGACCACGCGTTCAATCCCTTCCTCACATTTTGATACGCAGTGCTATACTGTATGACACATTTCGGCTGTTTAAAGGTGCTCCAAGGAACTTTCAGTATGGGTTAATTCTTGCACCCCCTTTGGACAAAAGCGGTAGTGCTTTTACTACGCCAGCTATAGATCCTGGGTGAGCATACCCATGACAAAGGCATTAATAGGCCAGGCAAAGTAACCCATTTTTGGGCCAAAAAACAGACAAATTGTAAAAGAATTTTTTTCAGCTCAGATAATTTCTATGAGGTGTCCAGAACAACATACTAAAAGTCCTAAGAAATCCTGGTTGAGGAAATATGTTTAATTCTCATCAATCCGAGATGTGTGCCAATAAGGCGAAACACCAATAAATCCCAATAGGGCTATTTTTTTCCCTTAGTCCTATCAAAATGAAACTTTACACAATGAAAGTATCCATGAAAATAAAAAAAAATTGTATTACAAGTTTCTTTGAAAATGAATTTTAATATGCAAATGAGCTATACACTAATCGTACATGCCCAAAATAAACCCAAATAGGCTTAATTTTTTCCTTTACTCCTACCACAATAAAACTTTACATAGTAAAAGTATACTTGAAAAGTCACTTTTTTTGTATTACAAGTTTCTTTTTAAATGAATTTGAATATGCACATCAGCTCCACACTTATTGAATATCCAATCATCCTACTGCCAATGGGTGATGGCAATGCTGCTTTTAGACTGGCCTCAAACCTGAAAAACTGCCTGGCTTACCTGCCAGGGGTGCCTCTCATGAATTAGATTTGTCTCTTCAAATGCCACTGCACGCAATTTGATAGCACTACAACCAATCAGAGCAATGAACAATGTGCCGTATTAAGCCCCGTTCATTTAGCGAACAGCGGGATTAACTGTTAAATTTAACTTTTGCCGTGGTCGTCTGCAAAACAGAATATTCCTCTTACTTGCTAATGAAAGATTGAGTGCCGTCTTCCAAATTGTAAAGGGTCGAGGCCAAAGCAGTCTCAAACTCAAACAACATATCCGCAGCTATCTTTGATGTTTACTATCACGGCTTCGACGGCGCACTGTCGTCATCCGTTTACGTCCGCCCCAGAGCACCATACATAGGGCTCTGGCCCGCCCATATCAGATAGAACCAATTGAAATGTAGCTCAGGATTTCTTGACATATTTAATGAGCTTCAATGGAGAGTGCCCAGACCAACAGGCGCAGCACATTTAACTTGCCAGCGCCTAGTGGCAGGTCTGGATTTCCAGGCTAGTGCCATTCCCTTTCCTATGCCAAATAGACGAGACGTAGAATCACAGCCTGAAATGGCATGGAGAAAGAAGAGATTGTCACACACCTTGGGACCAAGTAACTCCTTTGTCTACTTTATGCACCATATCCGTCTTGTTTTTGTTGCTTTCTTTGGTTCTTGTGCCATAAACGGCTCCTGTGCATTCAGATCAGCATGATGCAACAAGAGTTCTGACAAGTCTGTGTCATCACCTACTGAGACTGTGTCTTTTGTTCTGGCAGAGGCAATGGCAGTTTGGACAATGAGCACATCTGCATCGTGCTTTGCATGGTTTGTGATATTCCATTTTTATCTTTGAAAATGTATTTTAATATGCAAATTAGCTATACTCTAATCAAATATAGGCTACCCAAAATATATTCGCATAGGCTTCATTTTTTCTTTTAAAGATCCAAGTGACTGTTGCAGATATTGCTGCAGATGGTCGCATACACATTCAGTACTTTATGATTCCTCCTATACGTGAGCCTATTGTGTATCAGCCACTGGCTCTGTTGCCAGCAGATAACAAAACATCACAGCTGGATGTTTTGTGGAAGACATCCCTACTATTTCACTCTCAAAGGCCATCATGGTCTGGTATGATGCAGATCCTGCATCTTCTAGATGAACACCCTGGGAGAGCTTCAGTAACATTCCTTCCAATGATTGATCTTGATCCCAGTGATGAATCCTGCATATACTCAACATTGAGGTTTGTGGCAACTCAAGCTCTGCAGTATGATGTGACCCCTGTTCTGACGTTCGACCAACCCCTTCTGGAAAGCCTTGACCATTATAAGTTAACTTCTAATACAAATGTTTTACTTTTCATGTAGACTTTCATTGTGTAAAGTTTTAATGTGGTAGGAGTAAAGGTTCAAATTAAGCCTATGCGGATATAATTTGGGTAGCCTATATTTGATAAGTGTATAGCTCATTTGCATATTACAATTCATTTTCAAAGAAACTTGTAAGACAAAAAATGGTGTATCACAAACCATACAAAGCACGATGCAGATGTGCTCATTGTCCAAACTGCCATTGCCTCTGCCAGAACAAAAGACACAGTCTCAGTAGGTGATGACACAGACTTGCTAGTACTCTTGTTTCATCATGCTGATCTTAATGCACACAAGCTGTTTATGGCACAAGAACCAAATAAATTAATTGATAGCTGTCCCCAGACAAATGTGCAACATCACATCTCTCTTCCTGAGATCCTCTGAGATTGTCTTTCCCTTTTGGCAAGTCTGATCTGTATGGGTTTACTTTGGTGGGCCTACACTGACCTGGTTTGATCTCTGTTTTATCTAGTGCCACCCAATTTCTTTATAACATTGGTCCATTTCATCACAAATTTGGCCCACCTGATTACCAATGCAGCTCAGGGTTCACAAACTTTTTCACATACAAAAGTTGGCAAATCATTTTTTTAAATCTGTTTTAACAATTGATTTCTGGAAAAGAAAAATGTTTAATTGATAAACAAAAATCTGTTATTTCATATAAAAAATACTGGTATTGATAAATACAATTCATAAAGGCTCAAGGGGTTCACATACTTTCAAGCAGCACTGTATGGTGCATAAAGTAGACAAAGGAGTTACTTGGTCCCAAGGTGTGTGACAATCTCCTCTATCCATGCCATTTCAGTCTCGTCTATTTGGCATAGGAAAGGGAATGGCACTGAAAAAAGTAAAAAATTACACTAGCTAAGGGAGGGGTTAATCTAATTCATGAGAGGCACCTGTTATACCCCTGGCAGGTAAGCCAGGCAGTTTTTCAGGTTAGAGGCCAGTCTAAAAACAGCATCGCCATCACCCATTGGCAGTAGGATGATTGGATATTCAATAAGTGTGGAGCTCATGTGCATATTCAAATGCATTTAAAAAGCAACTTGTAATACAAAAAAAGTGACTTTTCTAGTATACTTTTACTATGTAAAGTTTTATTGTGGTAGGAGTAAAGGAAAAAATTAAGCCTATTTGGGTTTATTTTGGGCGTGTACGATTAGTGTATAGCTCATTTGCATATTACAATTAATTTTCAAAGAAACTTGCAATACAAAAAATGTTAATTATCATGGATACTTTCATTGTGTAAAGTTTCATTTTGATAGGACTAAAGGAAAAAAATAGCCCTATTGGGATTTATTGGTGTCTCGCCTTATTGGCACACATCTCGGATTGATGAGAATTAAACATATTTCCTCAACTAGGATTTCTTAGGACTTTTAGTATGTTGTTCTGGACACCTCATAGAAATTATCTGAGCTGAAAAAAATTCTTTTACAATTTGTCTGTCGAAAAACGCTATTTTGCCTGGACTATAAGAAAACTTATATAAAAATAGAATTCTTTGCACCTACGCTTATTTTCCACCCACTGAATAAGGCATAAAAAAGCTAAAAAGTTGACAGTGGTTTTTGCTAACGCTCTGCCCTTTAACCAAAGCAGGACCACACACATTAGCAGAGAAATTACTCCATTGCTATAATAAGACAGAATATAATGTCCAATTCATTTGCTGAGGGGAGACCCAGTTGGATCTCGCTCCTGGAGACTTGCCGGTTCTCAGTGATTCACAGTTTAGCTATTCCTTCCTTCCTTCCCTTTTGGCCCAAGTTATTCTGACTCAACTGGCAACACACCGCAACATCTGCTCCGTACTGTACGTGCTAGATTCCTCTTGCTACTGAGAGGCTAAAGCTGTTGTTGAGGGGGGAACTTATTGTTTTTATAGATTTAGACTAGAGCCTACTCCCTCATCCAATGTATTTCTGCATTGCCCTTGAATTAAAGGTGCAGTGTGTGAATTTAATAGCATTTTTCAGGACAGACTTGCTAGAAATGAAATAAAATATTCATAAGGATGTTTTAGTTAGTTTATAATCTCTTGAAAATAAAAGTTATCCTTTCTTATATTTTCTTTGAATGAGCCTTTCATATATAGATAGGAGCGGGGCACCCTCTACGGAGGTCGTCATGTTGCACAGCCATGTTTCTACAGTAGGAAGAACGGACAAACTTAACGGCCACACGCGTTTTTATATAAAGTGGGTGTCCTGGGGAAATGCACCTGTTGGAAAACTAAGAAGAAGTACTATAGAATGAATAAATACATCTTCACCTCATCACTTGATATTGTGGCTTGACTTGAGGCAGTGGTGGATGATGCCATCTTTAGTAACTACCTTCTTGTCCTGGAAGGCCACCGTAGCTTCTGTTATTAATCGAAAAGGAGATTTTAGGGAAAAAAGCATTGCAATCTAGAACTTTCTGGATGCCACTAAATATTTTCTGATATTACACACTGCACCTTTAAGCTATCTCCTCTTGCCTCTGTTATTGCGAACACAACAGTGACGCTGTTACTGGATGCTATTGTTGGTGAAGGGCATCATCAGGCATCATAACTTCAGTCATAAAAGGTCCTCACAATGAGGTTTGGTTTTCAACTGTGTGCACCATCTATACAGGGTCATTTATTAGGGCACAGCTTTTCCCCCGCATTGCAGGTGTGACGCTTTTCATGCCTCTCTCTTCGATTTCCTATCCCACTACAGATTCGCCACTTAATGCAAAGAATGGGGAGATGAGAAATATACCAGCAGCCATAGTTAAGTGAGGCATTAGATTGGTAGATTCGTATGGGCTGCAAATGTTAGAGATTTGGCGGCTCACCAAGAAGAGAGAGAGAGAGAGTGAGAGAGAGATGGAGGGAGAGAGAAAGAGAGAGAGAGAGAGATACTGTATGACAGAGGACAGGGCTTCTGTAGCTTGAAGGGCTTGGAGTGAATGAAGCCTGTAGGGAAATCTGCTCGCTGGGTGTTTTAGGATGTTGTTTTTTGAATTATCTCCTCCTTCAAAGTCCATGTAAAAGTAGCTTGAATAGTTGCATTCCATGGGGCCTATTCTAGAACTTTGACCCAAGCCACAACAAAGTAGATAATACTGCTTTACCAACATATCTGCTTCTAAAATTATTGTTGTTTTACTGGGTGTGTAAATCATATATACAGTATATATATAAGACTCTGGCATAGAAGTGGTCATGACTTGACACATGTTGGTCGGGCTGGGGCGTCCTGAGTATGACCTGCTGTTTTGCTGTTAGTCTTTGGCGCTATATTGGTCCGAAAACCACGATGAGTTGTGTTTGTTTCCAAATCTGTACCTGTTTTTCTGTGTGTCCACAAATGCATATTTTTGCATGTGTTTTTGACTTCAAAGTGGTTCTAGATGTACAGTACACATGCCTCCTTGACTTCCTAGCTGCAACTGATATATATTTTACAGTATTCTAAAATTGGGATAAAACCTGTGTCTATGTATTTGTATTGGGATATTTATACATGACAGAGACAGCTACATAAACAGAAAAACACAGGTAATTCTGCTCCAGCTTCTTGTAATTGTAAGGATTGCACTCTGACTGAAATTGTCACTGTAATTATAATTGCAAAATGTCAGCAAGAGTCACCGAGAAACGATCGGTCTGGACTCTGGAGGCCATATGACGTTCAGTTTTCATGTAACATATTCCTTTATAGCAGTTGCCAGAAAAGGCTTAGGATTGTATTACATGGTCTGACCATATTTAGTCAGTGGCGTTTCCCCCCCTAATCCTCCACCCTGCCCCGAGTTGCTCAGTTCATTCTTAGAAATGCTGGTCCATGTCATGTCTATGGGCTCCCTATGTCTCTAAGATGAGAGTCTGAAGATGCTGTAATTACATGTTGGTAAGGACCAGGGCTCTCCAAGGTTTCTGCTGAGAGTGAAAGAAAACACACACCCAATTATAGCTGTGTGTGTGTGTGTGTGTGTGCGTGCGTGCGTGTGTGTGTGCGTGTGCGTGTGTGTGTGTGTGTGTGTACTTGTACAACTATTTTTGTGAGAACCAGTTTGAGTTTTCGACCTTATGAGCCTTCAAAGGGTTATTTGAGGGTTAACACTAGGTTTTAAGGTTCAGGTTAGAATTAGGTTTAGGTAATGGTTATTGTAAGGGTTGGGGTTAGGCATTTTGTTCTGGTGGTTAGGGTTAGGGTCCTCGCAAGTATAGCTGTATAAACCTGTGTGTGTGTGTGTGTGTGTGTGTTTGTGTGTGTGTGTGTGTGTGTGTGTGTGTGTGTGTGTGTGTGTGTGTTTGTGTGAGGTAGAATAAGACAGTTGTTGAAGGAGGAGGACAAAAGTAACAGTAGATGTAGAGAAAGTATATGAGCAGCAGTCAGTTGAGCCAGTTTTTCACTTGCTTGTGTGAATTATGTCCAATTACAGCTGCAGTTTGCTGCCTCAGCACTTGTCTGTCTGCATCTGTCACTGTAGTGATTTGGGGACTTAATGGTGCCCCGAAGAACTTACAGTGTTGTTAAAAATCTTGCGCCCCCTTTGGACAAAAGTGGTAGTGTTTTTACTACGCTAGCTGTTGTTCCTGGGTGAGCGTACCCTTGACAAAGGCATTAAGAAAAAAACTATATAAAAATGGCATTCTTTGCCCTGATGGTCGCGTTTGCTGTTACATGTCAATTATGACCATCAGAGGAAAAATTAGATGGTTTCAAAACTATTTAAAAGTTCCTCGTAGCACCTTTAACCAGCTTTTTATGTTTGATTATATTTCAGACAACATTTTTATTATTATGAGGGTATCTTAGGGTATGATTTTCAGGCTTTTTGGGTGCCATTTTGTGTGTGCGACCGAGTCTGGTTTACCAGTGTCTGATGACTGTGTGATCTTCCTCAATGACCTTCTCTCTCATTTAGTTTAACCGCCTTTTAATCTGTGGCTGCCGGGCAGGCTGGTGGATATTTCACTGGCTCAGAAAAATCTTAGGAACAGAGTAGCAGTGATTCATATCGGCTCAATCTGGTCTGCACGGAAATATTTAGTATACTTGGCATGCGGCGGGATCCCTTAATTCCTATCTTTTATGATCTCCTAAATTATTAGATATTGACTTCAATATGCTCTGTACAAGAAATATTTAATTATTTCTTTATTTTTAACTTTTTCATAGCCAAGTGTTATGTCCAAAAAAACATTACATTTGGATGATATTGCTCAAATTAAACCTAATGGCACCTAATGAGCCAAATGAGCATCAATTATGCTGTTTGAATATTGCAGTGAACAAGGTGTTATTGTGACAATAACCTCAGTAACACCTCAGAAAAGTGAACATATTCTAAGGTATCGTCTCATAACTGAATAGAACACATACAACGTAGTTTCTGGAACACTGTTTGAAGTTAGAAAGCTTCCTGAAAAGTTACTGTTTCAGTGTTGTTGTTTACAGCAGCAGGGCCAACAGTTTGGGTTACAAACATATTCTTGTCTTATGTTTGGTTCCTGGTTCCCCAAAATATTTTTTGCCATGATTTCTGATTATATAATTATTCAATACTAAGGATTACCTGAAGAGTAAATATGTTTGTAAACTAACTGCAGTTTTTTCAAATGTAAATAAATCCCCCTTACCATGAAACTACATACTGCACCTTTAACATGAAAAACCTAGAAATCCAGTCAGTGCGCACTGCGTGGGTGATGACACCCAAACAGTGGTGTAATGCTTATGTTTTAACAGGTGGGTGCGACTCCCTATCATTAGCCTCTGTTCGTTCGGCTCCAAAACAAGTGCTGGATACACGATATGTTTGACTAAGCAAGT
>NC_137215.1:5618838-5636338 GCF_949987685.1 Ammodytes marinus | reverse complement strand
AATCCAGTTTGGAGCTTGGCACTATAGCTAAAGTTATTATTATTTCCATTTTCTAGCTTCATGCAGTTTCATGCTTTTATGGCAAAATGCACGGTTTTTGTCACTGTCTGCTGGACTTGAAGGCATTCTTTTCGCAACAACTTTTGAGTGGAGATTCCGGAAAACTCCACATGTAATCTTCTTGTTTTGAGTCTGCAATGTTGAATGTGTTTATCACGAGTCATGGTATTCCAGAAAGACAGGGAGGCTTTTCCAGTGTTTCGCTTATCTGAGACGCCGCACCCGTCTGCCCCAACTGATCAGATAATGTGTGTGTGTGTGTGTGTGTGTGTGTGTGTGTGTGTGTGTGTGTGTGTGGCTGACTGTGTGTGTGTGTGAGTGTGTGTGTATGTGTGTGTTAACTTGTTACCTGGCTTGTTAAGGTAACAAGTTTGTTGATTGCGGTATCTCCAGCTGTGTGAGTCCTCTGCGCTAGGGCTAGTGGCTGCCCACACACACACACACACACACACACACACACACACACACACACACACACACACACACACACACACACACACACACACACACACACACACACCAACATGTAATACTATAAGCCAGGGTGGTTGACATTGGCATATGTTAGCCAAATCCACAGACATAATCTTCTTCAAGTGGTCTTTTTGCTGCGATTTTTAAATTTCATGCTCGGGTGATGCAGAGATTCTCAGTCAGTCTCCAGCTGGGCCGGTGGTGTCCCCACCCATAGGAGCTGTGAGAACGGCTTCCCCCATGGAGCCTCAGACTGGGGTGTAGCCTCTAATCCAGCTGATCAAGTTGAAATGTGGGTTTAAAAAAGGTTGTCTGCTGGTTTAGCTGGTCGGTTGATTATATAAGAATGGTTTTGCATGTTTTAGATTAGTCCCTGTGACTTTTTAACCTCTTCCTGTAAATTGGGTTTTCTGAAGATGATGTCATTATGCTTCTTTGAGGAATCATAATCTGGTTTAGTTGGCTCCTCTAAAAGGACTTATATTGCACCAGTCTTAAAGTCTGGTTTTCTTTGGCACCTTTGGTCTTTTGGTCGTGCTGAAGGTTAATCATAGTTCAAACAGTCTGAGGTGAAGATGTCTCCAATTTTGAGCAAGGGACAAAACCGCTTTTTATTGGGGCGGCTGTGGCGAAGCTGGTAGGGCGGTCGTCCACTCGGTTGCAGGGTCGGTGGTTCGATCCCCCCTCTCCCCGCCACATGTCAAAGTGTCCATGGGCAAGACACTGAACCCCAAATTGCTTCCGATAGTTAGCTTGCACACTGCGTGGTAGCTGCTACTATCGGTGTATGAATGTGTGTGTGATTGGTTGAATGTGTTACAAAACAATGTAAAGTGCTTTGGGTCTGTGAAAAAACAGGGAAAAGTGCTATATAAGTGGAGTCCATTTACCAATTTGTACCCTGAATTGGGCCGATAAACATACTTCACTTACATACAGTAGCCTATATGTACATCTTTTCTCTCAAACACAGCTTTTTTTCGGACCCTAACTTACACTTACACTGTACATACACACTAGCAATGCAAGAACATTAACTTCAAAGTGCCCTCTCAGCTTCACTTCTATAACATGCTGCCTGTTAGACATTTTTACTGTGACATATAATTTTCCATGTGCACGAAGGCCACATAAACACAGGCCTATATATGTCGTTGGAAAAGGCCAGAATTAGACTCTTTGATAGAGAAAAACCCTCACCGAGAGAGACGTCCTGAGAGAGAGTGAATTGTGAAATGTTGAAGTCGTGCCTTTACAGTTATTTTCTCTTTAAGGTGAAGCAATGCAGGTTAATAGGGTTACATTGTTAACTTCTGGATATCAATATGAAACTTTGCCAGTTGAGAACTAACATAAAAAACAATATTTTGAAATGATCACAATTTCTTAGAAAAGTTTGAATACATATTGAAGCATTTAAAAAAACGAATGTATCATTAAATATGGTTGTATAGGAGAAATATACGGACGCAAACAGACAAGTATGGACCTTTTATTTATACTGAAAAAAGTCATGGATGCAAAATAGCCAAAAATCTCAAAATTGACCAGTGCCTCAAAAAACAATGTTCTTGCCTGTTAAATCCCCACCCTGAATCCCTATCTAAAAAGCATCAGCATTTTGAGATAGACAGTCGACATTACGCTCATGCACACTTGCTCTCTGTCAGCACGCGAGAACAATAATCTTCAGGATTCCTGTCAACTCATTCAGAGTCAGAAGTGTGAAGCAACAGGACCGCACAGGAGAGCGCTCAATTACGTACGATGATCATACGAGATACTGGGATGAAAGTTGTTTTCAAATGGCTGGTTGGATATAGAGGGCTGAAGACAATCTGCCAGTCACAGATTCTGGCTCTGAATGTGGTATCACTCATCAGATTTGTTAAAACACTTGCGTACACCTATCCGACTACCTGCAGGTAGAGAATAGAGGCACGCACTTAAAGTCAAAGTGGAGTCAGCGATTCTGGAGAACGCTTGTTGACGAAATCACTTGTTGTCAAAATCAGTGAATATCTCCTCTCGATCTGCTACCTGTCTGTACTGTGTGTGTGTGTGTGTGCTAAAGAGAGCCCAGGCTGTGTACTGTATTAACACCAGATTATTTTTTATTCAGCAGCTCTGAGATCCTGTTGACAAAAGGACACATGTCTTTGATGCTGGTTGGCGTCGACCATCTAACAGCCCACAGGCAGACAGAGCTATTTACAAACGTACATGATTTTAGCGCTTGGCCAAAGACACAGACCTATCTGATGACAGAGCGTTGGAGCTAGCAGGCGTCCCAGGGGGAAAGAAAAACACTACACACACTACATTAATGTGCCTTAAACGGGAGGGTAATTTCAGACAGGCAAAGAACAGGGTTTCCCTTGCAAACCTCAGAGCTAACCAACTATTTGCGCTATTCTCAACAGGAATTTGACCCGATGTTAGACTGTTTCCATCCCTTTAAGTACATTTTTCTAATCTGGCCAAATGAACCAATGCACCTGCCAATTCTGATTATATGGTGATCAAGCTCTGGCTGTTCCTTGTACTGGTGGAGATGTATGGAGCTGGGCATCGAAGAAGTTTCATTTGACTTGGATGTTTTTCACAGAAATATGAATTGAAAGCTTGGTTGCGGTGAACACAGATGAACAATAAAACAAAAGCTCAGCCCAAGTTTAACATGTGGAGACAGTCCACTGAATTTGTGTCTGGGAGCAAACTCATTTATTTTTTCAATTATTGTAACTTTGGACACTAATATGTCTTACAAATAAAAAGATTTCCAATCAGGCATATTTTTATATTTATTAAAACATTTCTCATATATTTATTTAAGTTGTACAAGAAATTGTCGTTTAAATGTAAGTAATCAACTGGCAAAGTGTCATGATGTTATCTCTAAGTTAAAAGCATTACCCCATTCACCTGCAGTGTCTTAAGTTATGCCTCAGTGATCACTTCTAGAGATGCATCTGTTTTTAATCTTCGACATCCATTCAAGTTCACGGTTTAATCATTTGGGGAAATGGAATAGCGCTTTTGTAACATATTTTCTTCAAGTTCGTTTTTAGAACGTCCATCTGCCAACGTTCTAAGTCCCATCATCATCACGTTTATCGTCACCATCAGCGAGTCAAAATTACAGGGAGCGCGTTTCTATTTCCTTTCTCGACCAACATTGTTATTTTACTGTGTAATTTTGCCCCGTGAGATCCATATACATACTGTGTACGTACATGAGGGGGCGCATGTGTGTTTGTGTGTATGTTAAAGTGTGTGTGGCCACTTTTCTTGGAATTTATTTTTAGGGGTTTTCGCGGATTTCCCAAACTTAGGTTTTAAATACAGCATGTCAGCGATCGTTTTGACCGAGTGGGCCCCATGTTTCACTTGATAACTTAAACAGTGGGAGTTTGAAACCTAGTTTGTGGCCTTCTTTACCATGTAGATAGAGGGGTAAAAGTGGTTTTAGATGTGTCTTTTTGGTACGTATGAACCCACGCATTGGTGACCAGTATGGAAGCAGCAGGCCTACAATCTACCCAAACCAACACAAAGTCAGATTGGGTTTGACAGGAATCTGGTTCTCACCATCTCAGCCATCTTTGTTTTTGCACTTTTTTCATGGTTTTTCTCTCTTTCTTCCCCCAGTTCATGTGGCTTCGGTTGTGTGTATATTTCAATGCAACCTCATTCCCAAGTTTGCTGTTGGTGTGTCTTTTTGTTTTACAGCCCCTGTAAACCCAAATCCACAAAATCCTTCTGACTATGTGATTTGGGGAGTTTGTTGCATGATAGTAAAGCATCTGAAAAGAGTTGGGCATTGTTTATCAATCCAAATTAAAGATATTGTCATTTAAATGTAATCAACTTTAGAGAAATTGTTGTTGTTGGTTTGGATGAGGCGGGCTATGCTCTGGTTCTTATGACACAGTATTTTGAACCAATCACGGCCGTTTCCATGCCCTAACGTTCTATAAAAACAATGACTGTCAGAATGGAGACAGTTTGATACGGCCACGCCCATAGAGTCCTGTCAAACTGTAAAACTAGCTGCTAGCTGCCATTAGCTTTCACCTCATTTTCGGCATTTTTCCAACACCTCTTTGTCTATGTTCTTTAGAGATTATCTTGGTTTTAGGCGGCAAACAAATTCTAGCAAAAGTCTTTTGTTTTGCTGTCAAACTGTAGACTTGGCATCGTTTGTTCACCCAGGGTGGCGCACTACACACTATGTTGTTGTCGTGCCAACAGAATGCTGGTAATGAGGTGTGACAGATCCCCTCAGTAGATGTTGGTTGGTGCTTCGTTCTTACTGCTTGTCTTAGAGGAGCATTTTGTCATGACGGATAGGAACTTTTCATTGTTGGTTAGGCAATGTTTGATGTAGAAGGAATACAGAGCCTTGTGTGTGTGTGTGTGTGTGTGTGTGTGTGTGTGTGTTTTCTCCTTTGCGTGATAAAGTCTGAAAAATGCTATAAGGGGGGTAGAATCACCTAGAGGAAAGAGGGGCCGACCAGTAACCATGAGGTCTCTGGTTCGATCCCCGGCACCGGACAGCAGGGTGTTAGTAGTACAACTAGTAGTGGCTGGTATTACATCTACGGTGCCCACTATTTCTACCATTGTGTCATTGAGCAAGACACTTAACCCCAAACTGCTCCAGGGGCTCTGGACTATGGCTGACCCTGCGCTCTGACCCCCTCTGAAGTGTGGTAACTTGAGAGGGGATATCCGAAACGACGAATTTCAATGTACCTTGTGTACATTTACAAATAAAGAAACTTAACTTAATTTATAAATGTGAAACAAATCTTTTGAAAGTTTGCTAAAAGAAGAAAATAAAATGCAAATGAGGTGTGTTTCTTTAAATCATCTCCTCCCCCCTCTCTCCAGGTACGGGACCCATCCATATGAACAGCGTCCAGTGCCAGGGGTCGGAGCGCTCCATACTCGACTGCTACTTCCAGGAGGTGCAACCCTGGACCTTCAAACACAGCCAGGACGCCTCAGTGCGCTGCAACGTCCCCAAGACTGGCATAGAGAACATGGTACGAGAACAACACCATCAAAATACATACAATTTTTGAATGGCTTGTAAATATTCGACTATTGTATACATTTATATAATTTGGTGAACATAATATAGGTGATAATAGCTGATCAATTTAAATACGATAATTATAAGCAGTTGAATTAGGGATGGGGATTAATACGCTTTGGTTTCCTCCTGCTCCTTTTCAGACACATACGATCAATTCATTTATATATATTGTTTATTACACTTTATTATTATTTTTGTTTTGTGTATTTGTATGCTGCGTCTCACTCGCTTTTGATGTAATGTTTTGTTCGAAATAAAGAAGAAATTAAGATAAGATAACATGCACTTTAATGTTCCACAGAAGACTAACACCCTTGCTGCAGCCATATGGAATACAGACATATAAAACATTCAATGATTGTTCAGCTTTCATGGATAATGAACCACCCATTTCATCCCCTGATTTTGTCTGCTTCCAGGTGCGTCTAGCGGGGGGCAGGGTGCACTCAGAGGGGCGTGTGGAGGTGTTGATGGAGGTCGGGGGTCGTAAGCGCTGGGGCTCCGTGTGCAGTGAGAACTGGGGCATCAACGAGGCCATGGTGGTCTGCAGACAGCTGGGCCTGGGCTTTGCAGCTAGCGCACATCAGGTAACGACACTACATCCATCATTTAGTTCAGTTTTGATTCCACATACACACATTATAAAAGCACACAGTGATAAAACATATATACGGTACATGTGTGGGTGCAAACTTGGCCATAACTGGTAGACAAATTGGTTGCAGCAAACATGTCATTTTGATCTCTGATTGTAGTACCATTGCTTAACCCATTTAGACCAGATGATGTCATAGTTTTTAAGACACATGACCAAAATGAAATACATGATTAGCTCAAATACACATGTCAGGGCTCCAGGGTTGACCTGTTTTGGGTGCCTTCATATCTAGTGCACATCAGGTAACAACTCAACATCCATTAGTTTAGTTCAGTTTAGTTTTTGACATGGTGACACTGCAGCAAACTTGTCATTCTGATCCCTGACTGTACCACCCCTTGACCCATTCAGACCGGTTGCATCCTTTGTGAGCATGTCATTGTTTAGAAGACATACGATCGTTTCAATGCAATGTGTGGAAGGCAGTTTTTATTTCTTTTTCTTTTTTGTTGTTTATTGATTCTTGAAAATATTAATGGGCAAAGACAATGATTTACAATTGTACAGGTTTGCAGTTAAACAGTTATTTTATATTTTTCATATAGATAAAGAATGTAGTAAACGTTGACTTTCTGTGCCACTTTTTAAGGTTTTGTGAGGTTGTTTTGTTTTGAATCAATTCTTCAAAAAATAGCTTTTGCTTCAAAGTCTGATCATCAGTGTCTGAAGTCAGGGGGCATTGTTTATTGAAGGAACAATGTAGCACCACCTCTAAACTAATTAGTGTCATTTTAAAGTGTACACACAGGCATCATTCCATCAAGATTTGTCAAAAATCTCATCAGTGGTGTCAAAGTTATTGATAAACTTATGTTTAAACAGCTAAAAACATGGCTGCCGATCCATAGTTACAGCCCCTGTGTTCCCTTTGGTTGACAATGACCTATGATAGTAACAATGAGCTATTATACTGTCCTGTCTTTAATTTATTCGCTTTGGAAATGTATCTGCCTGTATTTGTTCTATGTTTTTGTGATCTCTTAAAAATGTGATTGCTAATGTCTAATCTTGATGTATTTTGTGCCCCTGTAAAGCACTTTGATTGGCCTTGTGTCTGAATTGTGGTATAGATATAAACTTGCCTTGTCTTGCCTTCAACAGGAGACCTGGTACTGGACCGGCGACCCAAATGCAGCTGAATTGATCCTGAGTGGGTCTCACTGTGTCGGCACGGAGCTTTCCATTCAACAGTGTCGTCGTAACAACCACCTCCACTGTCCCAGAGGAGGGGGAACCAAGGCCGCGGGGGTCACCTGCTCAGAGAGTGAGAACGGCCATCTTATCTCAGTTAACACTAGTGTAACACGGACCGAACTTTGAATAAAAACAACAACATTAACCTTCAACGCACATTTAAAAAAAAATCAAGATCCTCATCTTACTTTTCGAACAAAATGAATGCTTAGTGTGTGTCTGGCCTCTCCGGTGGACATCTAGCTGCTAATGGCCCTATTCAAGCAGCTTCACTCTTGTGGTGCACTTTGAGGTGTGCATATAAATGAAAAGTATTACCTCCCATTGCCAGGTTTACGTTTTCAGGTTCCCTATAAGCATTGGGTTTAAATCCAAAATATTGGTAAACTACCTGTACCTGTACCTGAACACAGAGTTAAACCGGTAACACCTACTACTGCGGCAGCTATATACTCCCACACTTCTCTGGTTCTAAATCTGTTTGAATCATAACATAACCCCCCCCCCCCCCCCCCCTCCCCCTCTCCCCAGCTGCCCCAGACCTGGTCCTAGATGCTCAGCTGGTCCAGGAGACGGCCTACCTGGAGGACCGGCCTCTGCACCTGCTGACCTGCGCTAACGAGGAGAACTGTCTGTCCTCGTCGGCCGCTCGTATGAACTGGCCCTACGGTCACCGCCGCCTGCTGCGCTTCTCCTCTCGCATCATGAACCTGGGACGCTCCGACTTCAGACCCAAGGCGAGCAGAGACAGCTGGACATGGCACCAGTGTCACAGGTAACACATGGGCTATCCGTGGATATTTGTATGTACCTTGTTATTTGTGTTTTTCTTTTGTTTATTTTTGGTGGCTTTTAAAATTGCTACGAGTATTTTTTTTAAATATTTCTGAAACAATCTAGTTTTTCCTCTGATGATCATAAATTACATGTAACAGCAAACGAGACCATCAGTGAAAAGAATGCTATTTTTATATAGTTTTTCTTAATGCCTTTGTCATGGGTACGCTCATCCAGGAACTACAGCAGGCGTATTAAAAACACTACCACTTTTGTCCAAAGTGAAAGTTCCTCGAAGCCCCTTTGAGAACTGGCTGGAGACAGCGTTTGAAAATAAGCACTCACAGTTAACTGTGGTTTATTTACAGAGTCCTGTCCGTCAATTAATGAGCATTATCCCAAACATAAATATATAAATGAATAAAAGTAGGTGTTACATAGCTCTGGTGTGTGTGTACGTTGTTGGCAATGGAAAGAACCGCTTATAACTGACTATTTGTAGGATGTCGTGGTTGTGCTACTTGTTATTTTAAGTAATTTAGGGGAAAAACTGCGGTTTGGAATGTCCTGAATATAGAGGTGACGAGCAGTGGTTTATAGAGGCTGTCAAAAATATTCAAACAAATACCTGTATTAAAAAATAGCGTCCAAATTGCCTGTACGTGCTTCAATGACATAGTTGCTGCCTCCATAGTTGAGTAATTTGAGTTATATTTAATTTAATTGCGTTCAATTGCTACCAGGAAAGAAAAACATGCTGACTCGTGCCAGTTGCGCATATGATTTTACGAAAGGGTTCGGCAGGTAGCATGCAACATGTGCATTTAACACAAGAGCCTTTGTCTGTCAATGGGCCCCAGCTGTATTCTGTCCATTAGTTTTTACATAGGTGACATATTGTGCTCAGGGCTTCTCTTAACACCTCTCAGTTTGATCGGTCGCTAAGTTAGTTTCTTGTCAGATGACGTGAGCCCTTTAAGACCTGTCGTCATGACAGCATAAGGAGTCACTTCAACATGCCCACAGTCTATAGGCTGTGTGAGATTTGTCCAAGTACATTATGTCAGAAAAGTTCTATGAAAACAATGATTGTTGCCATGGAGAAATGTTAATACGTACGGCGACGCCCACACAGTCTTGTCAAACGGTTAGAAAAAATAGTGTTATAATTTTTATGCACATTTATTTTCAATCCAGTTTTTTAAGATATCCAACTTTGATATCATTTATTGATTTCTTACTATTTTCGGCTACGCTTCCAGAGGCTTTAACACATCCTACTCTACCACTCGGTTTGATCGGATCTAGAACTTAGTTTCTTGTCATATGACGAGAGCACTTTAAAACCTGTCGTCAAGGAGACATCTGAACAAGCCCACAGTCTTGGCTGTTAGTTACGGGTGGCCTTGAAACAGTGTTGTCATCCCTCCAGATACATTAGCTTTCCCTTCATTACGTGTGTGTGCAAATGACGGTTGAACCAAATCCAGTTACCGCGGGTCGGGGTGTGATACAAGGGACAGTTTAGTGGCAAACACACACACACACACGGTCAGGTCGGCCTCAGTTTGTTACAACAACACATCAGAAGCCTATGGATGTGTATGTGTGTTTTCAAAGCCCTCCATTCACTGCAGAATGAGTAAACAGCGCAACCAAGCCCCGCTGCTGCTAAAGCAAGCTACTGTGAGAGGTGTGACGGTGACACCCTCGCTCATGTTCAAGCAGTGAGGTCATTAGGCTACAGAGCCATAGGGAGCCAGTGTTCAAGTTCAACGTAAATGCACACACTCATAGACGCACACAAGGCACACACACACACACACACACACACACACACACACACACAGGCCTACACACTCTCACCTGGACTCTTTTTCTTCCCCTGTGTTCCCAGGCACTACCACAGCATCGAGGTGTTCACACATTACGACCTGCTGACGCTGAACGGGACGCGGGTTGCCGAGGGACACAAGGCCAGTTTCTGTCTGGAGGACACGTACTGCCCTGAGGGTAAACGCTCAACACTGTTAACACGTCCCGGGCCACTGCTGCTTCCAATTAGTGACAGGAAATTAATATCAATATCTGAGCTATGGCTGTTTTGAAAATATATTAAAAAAAAAATTGTTTAATGTATTGGATCACTGCTGTTGTTCTCTCCGTTTATTTGTATTGTCATGGTTGAAATAAATAATAATACGAAAAAAGCAGCGTTAATATGTAGTCAAAGGCCATGTCGACACTTATAGCGGGGATCTTCATAGCCTGTTCTTTTTCTGTGCAATTTGGACTTTTGTCAGCACACAAATGGACATTAAAAGAGGAGCATGTATCAGTGTATAAAACAATTCAGGAAGCTCAAGGCACTTAAAATAACAATGATTGTCAAACAATTAATAATAATATCAATAATAATTATTGATAATAATGTACGTGTGTGTGTGTGTGTGTGTGTGTGTGTGTGTGTGTGTGTGTGTGTGTGTGTGTGTGTGTGTGTGTGTGTGTGTGTGTGTGTGTGTGTGTGTGTGTGTGTGTGTCTGTCTGTGTGTGTGTTACAGGACTGCAGAAGCGGTTCTCCTGCTACAACATGGGCGATCAGGGTATTTCAGTGGGCTGCTGGGACACGTATCGCCACGATATCGACTGTCAGTGGGTGGATGTGACCGACGTACGGCCAGGAGACTACATCTTCCAGGTCTGACATCAGTTTACTTCTCTCACTTCTCCTTTTTTTTTGCAATTTTTGTACAATTCAATGTACAGTATATTCTCTCCTTGTGACAACATTCAAACATGGTTAACTTTGTGTTTGAGGAAATATTTTGACATTTTGTGAAATGTGCATATTTTAGTTTTTTTGTACAGTTTAAAGAAATAATACTATGCTAATTGGTGGACTTTACAAGATCTGTTGGGTTGATTTGGTCTGTGGCTAGTACAACACTAAACACACACACACACACACACACACACACACACACACACACACACACACACACACACACACACACACACACGCACACACAGGCACACACACACACACACACACACACACACACACACACACACACACACACACAAATATATATTAATTTACATATCTATATATGCAGCAGGCCTCCGATCCCATACTGCCAATTACGTCCCAACTATGTAACTCATTGTCTGTTAATTACTTCTGGTTCTTCCCCCGTCTGTCTGAGAGGTCACACTCAGTCATTTGTCATGACACTTCTCTACTCTCAATGGAAGACACATTTATTTAATTTACTCGTAACAGACACAGCACACACACACACACACACACACACACACACACACACACACACACACACACACACACACACACACACACACACACATATATATACAAACGCCTGTGCCAAGCTGACTGGATGTATTTCAAGCATGTTGAACGGGCTACAATTATAAAGTAGTTGCACTGCTACAGCTAAATGTGGAGGCGGAAAGCAGGAATGAATGATAGAGAAGGATAGAAATGAGAAACTGCTGGATTTGAGAAGCTCAGGGTCATATGAGGAGAAGAGCTCTAAAGGAACAAAACCAATTCTAAGCCTCCAACGAGGAACATTTAAATGTTTACGAAACAGTCTCCTTTTTCCTCTGATGATCATAAATGACCTGTAACAGCAAACGAAAAACTGTTATTATAAATGCCTTGGGTCCGATCTCCCGGGAACTTAGACAAAATTATTTACAGCAGGCAGACCAGAACATCCTGTGTTTATGAACGGTACTCAATCAAAGCTTCCTTTTGCTTCACTTGTATCGACATATTACCATTATTAATCTGACATCATCACAATACATTACCTCATCGAAATGCACCTGCGGACCCTCTGTCACTCTGTGCCTAAACAAATGCACACAACCCCGGCACGCACTAGCAAAGATCTGTAGGTCAACACTACTGCTTTTGTCCAAAGGGGGCGCTAGAATCAACCTAAAACTGAAAGCTCCTCATAGCCACTTTAACTTAGAAAAGAAGTGATGGATAAAAGGAAAATGGAAAAGTACAGTACAGATGACGCCTGACTCTTCTGACGGTGGGCTTTTTACAGAACTGTTTAGCAGCAGGCCTATCCACTTGCCCTTGAACCGCCCAGTGTTAATTAATGAAACGCACCAATTACAGACAGACGTTAACTATCACCTCCCTTTACTCAAACTAGCGGCATGTCCCCCTTACATTAGGAACGGCTAATTTGCCTTCTGCCCTGTTTTTATTTTTACTGACACTTTCTCAACTGAGCAACACATTCAAAGCAGCCCCTCTCTTTCATACACTCCTTTATCCAACGCTGTAATTTTAGCCTTAAAAAAAATAAAGAGAAGACTTTTTGTTCATTCACTAAGTTTTTTTACGTTTTTCCCCCTGTTTTTAAAAATACTTTGCGTTTTTTTCTGTCCCCCCCTGAAGCTGTTTTGTAACATGTATTTAAAACTGGGTGTAGCTAGTTTACAGAGCATGCTATTACAGTAAATGACTTCTCTCAGTGTTATCACCGGAGCAGATTAAGAGAATGGTTGTATCAGCAAGTTACAGAGCTGCTGCGTGCTGCTAAATGACAGACTGTCAGTTCAGTGTATGAATGCTCTCAAAATAAGACGCTTTTCGAACATTATAAACAACCTTATGCGTATAGCTATTCTATGGCAACAGACTTTAATGAAGAACTACTTTAGACACTTAAAGGTGCCCTGAGGAACTTCCAGTTTGTGTTAACTCTTGCACCCCCTTTGGACAAAAGTGGTAGTGTTTTTACTATGTCAGCTGTTGATCCTGGGTGAGCGTACACCCATGACAAAGGCATTAAGAAAAAATATATAAAAATACCATTCTTTGCACTGATGGTCTCGTTTGCTGTTACATGTCATTTAGGATCATCAGAAAAGAAATTAGACTGTTTCAGAAATATTTAAAAGTTCATCGTAGCACCTTTAATATTGCATACTACATATATTTACTGTAGATGTATGTTGGTATGAGAGGAACAGAGCTAACACTGTTGTATACCAGAATTCCATGAATTTACGTAACCTCTTATGCAGCTAGTTATCATGTGTTGTGGGCGGACAAGTGTCTTTGTTACATGTTTTCATACAACTAATAAAGTATCTTACAATGGGCTTTCCTTAAAGATTTACATCATGTTTATTCAGTCCTTATGCTGCTGTAGAAGACAAGTGAAAATGAGCATCTGACATTTAAAGGTGGAGTCAGTGATTCTGGAGGACGCTTGTAAAAATCTTTGAATATCTCCTCATGATCCGCCACCTGTCTGTACTATGTGTGCGCTGAAAACAAAACAGCTGGTGATAATACACAAGCCTAGGCTCTGTAAACAGACAGGACTCGCCGGATACCACCTTTAAGCCCATGAGAAAAAAGTCTACAGTATAGTGCATTTAACTTTCCAACTAGGAACACTGTATATGGAAAAGTCATCCAGCATTTTATAGATGAAAATGAGATTGACTATAAAAACAATGCCAGCCACCGACTGGTGTTTAATAACAGGGCCCTCTGCCCTAACAGTTTTACATGCGACTGCTCTGTTTGGAAAAGGCTTTTTCCCAGTGTGTATGGAGAGGAGACTTTGTGTTCCTTGTTTGACCAGCTGGAGATACTGTATTAGATGAAAGTTTGAACAACAACGTAATAAATTCTCCCCGTTTACCAATAAATGCTTGTCGTTATGATGAAGTACGCAGCTGTGAGTCATAGGGGTCTGGAATATTAACGGTTGTGATATTAAATCTGTGCTTATTATTGTCCACTAAAAGTTGTGTTTGATTGTGTGTGTCTTTCAGGTGGAAATCAACCCGGCGATGGACATGGCTGAGTCCGACTTCATGAACAATGTGATGAGATGCCGGTGTAAATACGACGGCCACAGAGCGTACATGTACGGCTGTCACGCAGGTGAGGACAGACAAAAAACAAAATACCTTTCCTCTGTGTTACTTCATGTACATGGGGCGGCTGTGGCGAAGTGGGAAGGTGGTCGTCCACTGGGTGTCAGGGTCGGTGGTTCGATCCCCCGGCTCCCACCACATGTCGAAGTTTCCCTGGGCAAGATAGTTAGTTTATGCCCTGCGTGGTAGCTGCTGCTATCGGTCTATGAATGTGTGTGTGAATGTGTACATAACAGTGTAAAGCGCTTTGGGTCTGTGTAAAACCAGGGAAAAGCGCTTTATAACTGGAGTCCATTTACCATTTACATTTCTTCAGTGATAGTTCTTTTTTGAAATGTATTGAAATGTTCTGGTACAGGATGTAAAATCATCTATTCCAGACTCAAACACTCAATAACGACAAAATTAATGACTAAACTGTATAATGACATCACAACAATTTCATTAAAGCTGCTCCGAGAAACTTTCAGTTTGCACCGCATGTGTAAGTGTAAAGAAATGTTTTCTCTTTTCATACAAACATGTTCTGGGGGGGGAGCTCAGTTGGTAGGGCGTCCCCCCCCATGTGCCTCGGCCAGCAGCGGACCCAGGTTCGATTCCAGCCCGCGGTCGTTCTCTGCATGTCACTCCCCTCTCTGCCCCATTTCAACTCTGTCTCTACACTATCAATAAAGCATAAAAAAAAGCCAAAAAAAAAAAAACATGTTCTGGAGTATAACATAACGTATGTTCTTTTTTTCCTCATAGGTGATGCATACAGTGCGGAGATTGAAGACCTGTTTGAACACCAGAAGCAAATCACCAACAACTTTGTGTAGCCCGCCTCAGGGCCCAGTACACAGGCCTTGCAGTGGGGCCCAGAGACTACTCAGGGTGGGCTCAGGTCAATGGAACCTTAAGACCCACAATGACAGAGAAAACACAAAATGGCGCCTGTTTGCAAATGTGGATAAATATTCATAAGAACATCCTATCACAGCAGCAGAGACTCCATTGACAACAAGAGCGAAGCAGGTGCCAGATGTCTCCGCACTTTTTTTTTTTACTCTAGTTAAGTGAGAAGATATTGGATGCTGAATCATATGTTACAGATTTTTGTGAATGTGGAGAACTAGTAACTTAAAGGTGCTACGAGGAACTTTTTAATATTTCTGAAACATTCAAATTTTTCCTTTGATGACCATAAATGGCATGTAACAGCAAACGAGACTATCGGTGCAAAGAAGGCTATTTCATAATTTTTTTCTTTATGCCTTTGTCATGGGTACACTCACCCAGGAACAACAGCTGGTGTAGTAAACACACTAGTGCTTTTGTCCAAGAAGAAGAATGAACAAAAACTAAAAGTTCTTCGGAGCACCTTTAAGTTAGTTATTCAAAGCGTAGCCACATTAATGTTGCTTCAACTGATCCGTCACAAAGACAATTCTCAGTCCAAGAAAGAATATACGAGGAAAAGATAATATTATTGTGAGTTTACGTAACTTCTGTTGCAAAATGCTGATTTTTAAATCACATGTAGCAAAATATCCTATAACTGGCTACAGTATGTCTGCATTGTTTTACCCAAATCCTCATACTCATTGAATCATTTGTAACTTGCGCTTTTACAGTAATTCAATATCGGTGCTCTGTATTACTGTATGTCCATGTATTAACCTCTCTACATTTCTGGTGAACAGTGATGTAAAATGCATTTTTTAATTTCCTTTAACAGTTAATTTTGGAATTGTATTATTGCTTTGGGTTTTAACAAAAAAAATTCTAAAAGCGTAGTCGTGCTACAAAGGTTTGCTTGTCATCTAGAGTAGGTAAAGAAGAGGTTAAAAGGTTTTTTTTATGGAACAAAGCACTTTATCTCATAAAACAGTATTCTAGTTTTGCCCCTGTACTTTTTTTATTTTTAACTAGCCACCAAATTGACTCTTTTAGGGCGTTAATCTAAGAAATACTTTATTGTTTCAGAAAGTGAACTATACTATTTGTGTTTAGTTTTCATATGCAATGTACTATTTATGCTGTAACGTTATTTATTCATGAACATCACACACATACACAGCATGCTCAGTGCAGGGTTAGTTAGCAAGCGTTTAATTAACAGTACTGTTATTTTTTTCTTTTTTTTTTTACTTATATTTTTTTCTTTTTTTGAAATACTTAAACAGGGAGAAAAACATATTTTCATATAGTAGTTACAGGAGATACTAGAACATTCCCACGATGAATAATTGTTCTTTTAGAAAAAATATATTTTAGTTATTAAAACAACTGAAACTCTACAGGTTCCTTCTCCCAGCCTTTCTGATGGGAGAGAAAACCATCCGAACAAAACCACAGTATTGTGGCAGGCAGCAGGGTTTGGAAGAGCGTATAAAACAGGCTTTTAATTAGGTCTGTTTGGGTTAGCGTTAAGGTTAGGGTTAGGGTTAAGGTTAAGGTTAAGGTTAGGGCTATAGCATGTGCTCTATAAAGAAACACTGTGGAAATTTGACTTATGGAATTAAAGGAAAGACTAAAGGGTTACCTCGAGTTCCATCTTCAGACAAATTACACACAAAAAATCTAAGTTTCTGAGAGATTTAGTAAGGGAGCTGGTGATTGGGAGAAAGAATAAGAAAGTAAAATAGAAAAGAGAATGGATTGAAGTTTGAAGACATAGGCTACAGTTTTTACTAGCAGAGCTGCCGTTTTGTAGGCAAGCCATACAGAGACCACAAGCTACCCAACCAGAACAACATGTTTGTCTGGGAGAGGAGACAAATAAATTCCTCAATCCAAGGCTGTCCACACACACACACGCACACACGCACGCACGCACACACACACACACACACACACACACACACACACACACACACACACACACACACACACAGTAAACAGCAGTAGTGGCCTTATTTTAACTCAAGCCAGATCCTGCTTTAAAAAATACTGTATCTTTTTTATACACTTTCTTTGCTAACGTTTTTCAGCTCCCACTCCAACCAAACATAATGCAAGCAAGTCCCATTTTCTTTTACAACATTTTGAGTTAATCGTGTTGTTGCTCACCATTAATGTCTTTGGCGTATTGTCTGTGCGGTTACAAAAACTGTTACAATGTTTTTGAACTAATGGACAGTTTCCAGGACAAGTTGTGTGGAAAGTCATAAAAAAAACTTAACTGTAGACTTAATTAATTTCTTTAGCAGAGATTGTCTCCCTTTGTGATTTTGAGTTCACAAACAAAAAGGCCTAGACATCATTTGTAGCTTTTTAGGACTAACGTTTTATAACCATGCACACACGGC
>NC_137215.1:5566338-5613838 GCF_949987685.1 Ammodytes marinus | reverse complement strand
AGTAATGCATTAATTTGCATAATTGTCCCATCCTGTTAAGTGACAAATACATTATGAGACACATTAAAATGTCCATGTCTGGTCCACGAGTAGGCCGTGAGATAAATAACCACTTATCTAAGCAAAGAGGAGGACCCCATCTGTGCAAATAACAACGTTTTTTAGGTGCTTGTCAAATGTTATCTACGGTAGTGTACGGTGTGTGCTTACTGTATGGCTAATGTTTTAGCCTGTGTATGAGTTAAATTGTGTGTTTTCAAGTGCTCACACACACACACACACACACACACACACACACACACACACACACACACACAGACCACCACCACTACCACCCCAACTCTCTCCTCTCCACTACCAGATTTATTGCAAAACAGGCCTGTGAGAGAGTACACATGCTCTGCCCAGTCTCCATACTGCACCCTGACAATTACTGCTATATATACCCCTTCAAATGAGAGCCATGAACCGGCCTGATTATAGGGTGGAGCAGGAGCACAGTGTGTGTGTGTGTGTGTGTGTGTGTGTGTGTGTGTGTGTGTGTGTGTGTGTGTGTGTGTGTGTGTGTGTGTGTGTGTGTGTGTGTGTGTGTGTGTGTGTGTGTGTGTGTGTGGAGTTGGGGGGTGAAAGAGTGAAAAGTAGATGGAGAGAGAGAGAGAGAGAGAATGAAAAGAAAGAAAGGGGGCAGAAGGGCTACGTGCAATATGAGCAAAAGTCTCTCAAATCGGGTTTAAATTGTGTTTAGTTTTTTTACATTAATCACATAGTGTGGGACAATGCTGTTTGTTTCTGTCTGTAAAGCTTCCTGTTCAAAACAAAACAAGATTAAAGGGCTGATGAAGAAGAATGCAGAGAATGAGCAAACATCTCAAAAGTCAAGTTGATGATCGTGACCCTGTCTGCATATATACTCCTCAATAAATTATACGGCAGAGATTTTAATGCAGGGATGTGTGTGTGTGTGTGTGTGTGTGTGTGTGTGTGTGTGTGTGTGTGTGTGTGTGTGTGTGAGTGACAGGGGTTATAATAACATTTGGTAAAGAAGTGCTGCCCTCTTCTGGAAGCAAGGGAAATGAATGGGAGTGAGGTATAACTCAAATGAATGAGATATGAGTGAAGGTAAGTGACAAGAGAGGAGCATATTTCTTTACCAAAAGAGTTAAGATTTAAATCGCTGTGCAGTTCTTTTCCTTGAATACATTTTACACAGTCTGAGCAGAAAAGTGCAAACGAAGATAACGGCACAAGTAGAGCGAGTATTCTGGAAGTCTGAAGAAAAGAGAGAGGCTGTGTTCCAATCCCCACACTTCCCTGTTATTTAGTATGGTAGAAAAAAAAATAGGATGTTGCCAATACATGTGGATGCAGCGTGCTGAAAAATGTCCTACTACATCCGGTCATGATTCTTAGTGTAGAAATCAGCATGCTTTAAGGAGATTCTGACCCACAATCAAGTGTGCAGCGGAAGTGATGTCACATTGACTGAGCGAAAACAACAAGCGATGAGACGGATTTATAAGCAAAAGGCAAGTTCAACACGTGATGTTACAGTTTTTTTCGATTGCTTAAGCACGATTTTGAAAACAGGGCCCGATTTCTCAAAACAGTACACACAATTAGCACACTAAACACCCAATTACCAAAACACCTCAGACCCTTTGCAAAATGAAATACTCTTTTCAAAACTATACACTATTTTATAAAAAACATATTTTGTCGCCATATGAAACACACACTTTGCATATAACTTAATTCTGTCTGAACCAGTTACACACTGCTGTTGCTAACCTTAAACACTTTTAGTAATTCTACTTCTCAGTGATTTGAGTAATGTATATAAAGTAGGCTACACAGAGAAAGTGCAAATAAACAAGAAGTTCACCAAACACT
Organism: Ammodytes marinus; assembly: GCF_949987685.1. Lineage (NCBI taxonomy): Eukaryota > Metazoa > Chordata > Actinopteri > Uranoscopiformes > Ammodytidae > Ammodytes > Ammodytes marinus. The sequence continues at coordinate 5,611,948 of NC_137215.1, read as the reverse complement.
TGACAAGACCAATGCTGCAGACTGAGGAAAATATACTGTAATTTATTTCTCATACACCCAAATCAGTCAACATGGAAAATCACAACCAAACATGTGTGCAGTAGTCTGCATAACACTGTTATCCCAGCAAACAACAACACACATACAATACTGTATCCAGTACAGGTTAAAAATTACAGATACTGTAATACATAAATAAAAAAATCTGATAAAGGAAACAGAAAATACAGTATAGAACATACTAGACATTGTAGTATCTCTTCGCCTAGCTGGATCTGTCCAGAGAATTTCATCCACATCCTTCAGAGAGTATGGTGGAAGGTATAGAACTGTGAACTGTGGACTGTGGATGGTGTTGAAACCAGTTTTGGACCAGAGCAGCACGATGGAATGACACATTGTCCCAGATGACAATGTATTGTATCTGGTGCATTTGGTTACCTGCTGTGACTATGTTTTGCAATCAGTCTAAAAATGTGAGTATGTGAGGTGTGTTGTAAGGGCTAATATTGGCATGACGGATCTGTGGACCTCTGTGGATTCCCCCTCTCACCCTCACTCTCACTGTTCTTCTGACTCCTTCCATTTTGGTAACTGTAAAGGCAGGTGAACTTACCTGCTCCATTTGTATAGTGCTTGAACCTGATTGGAGTGTTTAGAATAAAGCAATCATGTGTTTGCGCACCTAATGGCTGTGTTTACTGACTGGCTCATGTGTTTGGTAGTTTGACAGTCAGTGCTTTGGAATTGCAATGAGGTGACATCATGATATCCTCCTGTGTCTAATGTGTTTAAGTGTGTTTAGTGTTTTGCAAATCACTGTGTGTATTGTTTTGCAAAAAGTGTGAGGCTGACTTTGTGCTTATAGTGGTGCACATAGGGCCAATGGTTTGCTTCTTGAGTTTAAGGTTTTGATAATTGTGTAATACTTTTGATTTTAGTGTTTGTGCGATCGTAAAAAACTGTAAGATGAAATAAATAAGTAAAAGTATGTCCCAATTGTGTGCCTACTGCATGCAAATGACTTACTTTTTATGGTCAGCTGTAGTATAGTAAAAAGAAAGATTATGCAATTTGGAACGCAGGGAGAATATTGTTTGACACTCACACACACACACACACACACACACACACACACACACACACACACACACACACACACACACACACACACACACACACACACACACACACACACACACACACACACACACACACACACACACACACACACACACACACACACAGACAGACACACACACACATCCTGGGTAGGCCGAAGAAGCTTCCACAGGCTATAAACAGTCAGTAACATCTTGTCCATCCATCCATCCCTCACTCTCCCGGTGGCATTCCAACTGAGCTTGTCACTCCAGCTGAGAGTGACAGGGAGCTGTCAATCACTGCTGCGTTGCCCTGACTACGCCTCCGCCCTTAAACAGATCCTAAGAAAGATTGATAACACATGCACCTGATGTCAAGGCTAGTATCCCCTCCCCACACATGTGATGTATCGTAACTGTTTCATTTAATAGAAGCAAATTACTAAATTGATCCGTCTCTCTTATAGGGGTCAGGAGACTGTATGGGGAAAGTATTGAACTATAGTAGAGAAATGGGCCATTCTTTTAATCCCCCCTGTAGGAGCGTGTCCCATCCCTAACGGGGCTGAGTATAGTATAGTACAGCAGCACGATCGTATTATTAACCACCGTGGACCCAGTTTTCTAGTTTTAACCGTACAGAAAAAAGCCACACGCTCTGCCTCACTTCACCGGCTCGCATAATTGGAAGCGTCTTAGCATGAAGATAGAGGCAAGGTGGCACATCAATGGGCGTGTTCTCCAAGGGCATGCAGATAAGGACTAAGAAAAAAGGCTGCTTCTGTTTTTAACAGGTCCCATGTCCATGACAGGGTCACTTGCCCTTTCCCTTTAGAAGACAGCAGGCAAGGCTGGCTGTTGACTCACATACAAATAAGCTATGTGGCTGGGGAAAGCAGTGGTGGGGAACCTTGTAGTAGCACAGTTCATCCCCAGTGCAGGCGCTCATCCCTGGCTAACACCAACATGAAAACATTGTTTACAAAACCCTGTCTCATTATGTATGCATGTATGGCAGCAGAGCATTGCCGTGGTTTAGGATTAAAAACCAAAGTGTTGATTTTATTTTATTTTTTTCATAGTAACTTTGCAACATGACTGAAAATCAGTAGAACATGAGGATTAACTTTTTAACAAGGTTGGGAAACATTTATGAACTCTTTGTAACAGCGGTCTGTGTGCAATACAGAGATAAACTAAGGAGCAGAGGCAAAGACATCGTAAATCAAATCAAATCAAATCAGTTTTATTTGTATAGCCTAATATCACAAATAGACATTTGCCTCAGTGGGATTTTCATTCCATACAGTATGACACCTTTTGACCCTTAGCTCGGCTGAGAAAAAACTTGCAGTAAAAAACCCTTTATCAGGATTAAAAAGTAACTGCTGGTTCCTACTGTGGGTCAAGTTCCATATACCACTGAATCCTACATTTCCCACAATCCTCCTTGAAAGCATCTTTTCATAAATCTTCAAAGGTGCCGCAAGGAACTTTCAGTTGTGTGAATTCTTGCACCCCCTTTGGACAAAAGCGGTAGTGTTTTTATTACCACGCCAGCTGTTGTTCCTTGGTGAGTTTACCCATGACAAAGCCATAAAGAAAAATTATATAAAAACAGCATTATTTGCACTGATGGCCTCATGTTTGCTGTTACATGTCATTTATGATCATCAGAGAAAATGAGACTGTTTCAGAAATATCTCAAAGTTCCTCCTAGCACACTTTTAATAATAGAAATCCCTTCCTCTTTCTCCCACCACCTTGCTGCCTGCGTAGTGTCCTGGGTCGCCCCTCTGCCTGCTGTCCTGTAACAGTATCCTCTCTGCTCTCTGCCTCTCTCTCCGGATCGGGACGTCTCCGCCTCCGCACAAATAAAAGCGCGTGCCAAGCCGCATTAACCCTGCATCCTTATCGCCCTCCTGACTTGAGACATTTTATGAGCGCGGGCTGTCGGCCGCCTCACACTCAAACAACAAGCGGAGCCATGCTTCATGCACTGCTGCACCAACCGCAACACTGTTTACCAGACTATCACTATCATCCCACTGCATGTGCATGACTAAAGGTCACATTTTGGACTTTGAATTACACTAATTATATGATATATGTGATGTAGATTTAAAGCTATAGTGTGTAACTTCAGTCGACCCAATGAGGAATTCTGAGTAATTACAACAACACTGTCTGTGCATCTACATGAGGTAAAGCCTTCAGTGACCGCGCATGGCTTTTTATACCTTCTTCTGTATGTCCAGGTTTTTTCTTAGCAGTAGAATCAACAACATTTCTTGGATGCTTTTTTAGGATTTTTCTGAGCTCCTGCAACAGTAAAATACAGAGAGTTTTGTGGAGCTGATAGGCTTAATCAACTTTGTATCAACTCGTTTGGCGATGGCTTGAATGTAACCGACATTCATTCATATGAAAAAGTTACGCAGTGTAGCTTTAAAGCTGTTTTCTGGTTTTGGTACATGTAAATTGATAGTGGTGAAGAAACAAACACACACAGCTATGTGTACACACCTAAGACGTGCTGCTGCCAAACCCAGCTCTCTGGACTCTCTTAAAGTCTCTGCCCACACAAACACTGAACCACATGTGGCCTTTGCTGTCTCTGAAATAGCAGGTGTTTGTGTTTACGCATTCTGAGGAGAAGATTACTCAATGGTGTGCCGGGAATGTGTGAAATTGTCAACAAAAATCTAATAAAAATTTAAAAATAATGTAAAAGTTATCTTTAGTCATTTAAAAACAGTGGCATTGTGGGTGTTGGCCAATGTACTCCTACTAGACACATTTAATTTCATGCTCTTTAGTTTATGATTTAAAGGTGGAGTCAGTGACTTTTGAAAATGCTTGTTGTCAAAATCACTTTTTGTCAAAATCAGGGAATATCTCCTCATGATCCGCTACCTGTCCGTACTGTGTGTGCACTGAAAAAAAATCCAATGTTCATACACAGCCCAGGTTCTTTAAACAGGCATGTGTTGTGTATATAATATCTATATTGATACACATTTAGTGTGTAGTAACACTAGATTAATTAAAAAGTGATTTTGACAACAAGCTTCTCACCAGAATCGCTGACTCCACCTTTAAATGTTCGGTAAGTAGTAAGTTTTGCTTCTCAGTATGCATCCAACGTTGCCTGAATCAACTTGTATTCATTTCAGCACCACCGCCCCGGCTTACACACACTGACTACAGCATTATAGGATATGCAGAAAAAAAAAAAAAAAAAATCATAATCATGCCGTGCGTTGTTGGGCCTCTCGTGGCTCCTATAGCAGTGACTTAATTCTGCTCCACTAATCATAATAATTATAGATATTACAGTGAGCCCTGGTAATTACTGTAGCGCACTGGCTCCTATCCTTTTAATGGATGCTTAAACAAACAGATTTCAGATATAAGTTTTGAAAAAAAATAAAAAAATAAAAAGCTAATTCATAATCATAGGCCTTCTGAGGGCAAGATCAATCAGTGAGGTTGTGAGAGAGTAATAGGGTGGGGTTTGGTAATTAATACAGAACGCAGTAAGAGATGGAACCTGGCCCTAGCTTCGTCCCTCTCTCTTCCCTTACACATCCCTCCTTCTTGCCACATTATTTATCTGCGCTGTCAGAGGCATTGTTGTGATTATGGATGTCATGCAGGCGTAACGCGCTACCCACGATCAATAGGCCTGAAATTAAACCAAAAAATGAATTTCCGCAGTAGTCGGCCACATGCACACTCTCCGGTCCCCTTTCCCCCGAGAACAGGAATTACCCTGCAGGAGAAGGGCTGGTTAGGAGAGGAGAGGAGACAGACACACACACACACACACACACACACACAAACGCGCAAAGACACGCGCACACACACACACACACACACACACACAAACACGCAAAGACACGCACACACACACACACACACACACACACACACACACACACACACACACACACACAGAGGGAGAGAGGGAGAGTTAGTGCTCTACTGAGGCTGGAAGCAAGGACAGTTTTATGGCTTTTTTCTTTGTTTTGTGTGTTAAAAGCATTTTCTTTTAATTTTATTAACAATGTGTCTTCAATGCAATCTTAATCATTTTTACATGTCGGAATTTTTTTAATGATTTGCATCCCCCTGTAAAGCACTTTGAATCGCCTTGTGTCTCAGTTGTGCTCATTAAATATACTTGCCTTGCTTTGCCTTTACAGCTACTAACAAGTGACATACTGTATTTGAGGAAACTATGTTTAAAGGTCATTATGCTAATTTTCAGGTTCAACATTTTTAGTCGGGTTTCTACTAGAAACTTTTTAAAATGTGTTGTAGTGTCCAAAGAACCTCTCTGTATTTCCCAAATTGCCATTGTTGAATCTCCTCTTTACAGCCTCTGTCTAAAACGCTCTGTTTTTGGGCATTCTGGAAGCCCCGCCCTTCCAGAATGCCCAATATTTAGTTCTAAACGTCTGTAACATATCTGCAATGCCCATGGAGACACAGGCCAAGTAACCACGGAGACAGACGATGTAGTCATTTCTTCCAGGTTGAGATCGATATGCTATTAGGCCTTTGATGAGATGAAAAAAAAGTTACTCATTACTCCGCTCATCAGCTCATTTGGAGAGAGAGAGACTGGAGACTGGAGACGAATGGTGTGGTCTCCAGTTAGGAAATACACAACAACTTCATATGTAAACGATTGTTGTTGGTTCCTGCACACACACACACGCATGCACGTGCACAAGCACGCACGCACGCACGCACACACACACACACACACACGTACGCGCACACACACACACACACACACACTCACACACACACACACACACACACACACACACACACACACACACACACACACACACACGCACACACACACAGAACAAGAACAATGGATGGAAGAGTGTTTTAGAAAAGGGAGCAGATTTGTTAGAAAGATGCAGTAAAGATCTCCACAATGTTCTCCTCAACTTTTTGGACATATTTCGTTATTATTTTGAATACCAGCTGAGAGCGGCAACTATGATTGGTTTACCTTATATGAGGAACAGAGTATGTGGCCAATTAGATTTGAGGACATTTTAAAAATCAACAGCCATTGACATTACATACTATGCTTAGCCTGAAAGTATCGAGTAACAATGTGGTGGAATCAAAAGTTTATTTTTATCGCGATATGTAGAGAAGTGAAAGTCACCAAAAGTTTCCAAAACAGCAGAAATACAGTCAAGTGCGAAAGTTTGTGAACCCCTTGAGCCTTTTGGAATTTTATTTATTTTAACCATTATTAATTCATTTTTATCAATACCAGTATTTTTTATATGAAATAACAGATGTTTGTTTATCAATTCAACATTTTTATTTTCCAGAAATCAATTGTTAAAACAGATAAAACAAATTATTTGACGAATGTTGTATGTGCAAAAGTTTGTGAACCCTGAGCTGCATTGCTTAAATCGAGCAAGGTAAACACAATCAGGTTGGCCAAATTGGTTGATGAAATAGACCAATGTAATGAGAGATCTTTAGGAAAGAAATTGGGCGGCACTAGATAAAACAGAGATAAAACCAGGTCAGTTTAGGCTCACCAAAGTGAACCCATACAGGTCAGACATGCTAAAAGGGAAACAAATCTCAGAGGATCTCAGGAATAGAGTTTTGATGTTACACATTTGTCTGGGGACAGCTATAAATTCATAAAAAAAAATTTGAGCTCAATCGGTCCACCGAGAGGCAAATCATCTACAAATGGAGAGCTTTAAGAGTGACTTAACATCTGCCTAGAAGTGGACTTCCTTAAAAAATATCCTCAAGCGCCACAAGAAAAGTGATTTTTCAGGTAAAAGCCAACCCAAACATTACACCTGGAGATTTGCAGACAATTTGAAACCACCATTATTCACTTGGGAGAAGGTTCTCTAGGTGGTAGGCAGAATTGCGTTTTTGCCCAAACATGGCGGTTTTGGTTATGACCAAACAGTTCAATTTTTGACTAATCTGTCCACAGAATAAGACTTCAGGTATCTCCAGGTGCTCTCTGGCAAAGTTGTGACAAGCAGTTTTGTTCTTTTTTGAGAGCAGAGGCTTCTTCAGCAACCATCCCATGAAAGCCATGTTGACTGAGTTTTCTTCTTATTGTGGAACCATGCACATCTGTCCCAGATGCTGCAAGAGAGGTCTGCAAATCACCAGATGTAATGTTTGGGTTGGCTTTTAACTGAAAAATCACTTATCTTGTGGCGCTTGTGGATATTTTTGAAGGAAGTCCACTTCTAGGCAGATGTTCAGTCACTCTTAAAGCTCTTCATTTGTAGATGATTTGCCTCACGGTGGACCGATGGAGCTCAAACTTTTTTTAAAATAATTTATAGCTGTCCCCAGACAAATGTGCAGCATCACAACTCTATTCCTGAGATCCTCTGAGATTGTTTCCCCTTTTAGCATGTCTGACCTGTATGGGTTCACTTTGGTGAGCCTAAACTGACCTGGTTTTATCTCTGTTGTATCTAGTGCCGCCCAATTTCTTCCCTAAATATCTCTCACTACATTGGTCCATTTCATGACTCAATTTGGCCCATCTGATTGTGTTTACCTGCTCCATTTAAGCAATGCAGCTCAGGGTTCACAAACTTTTGCACATACAACATTCGTCAAATAATTTGTTTTATCTGTTTTAACAATTGATTTCTGGAAAAGAAAAATGTTGAATTGATAAACAAACATCTGTTATTTCATATAAAAAATACTGGTATTGATAAAAATGAATTAATGATGGTTACAATAAATAAAATTCCAAAATGTTCAAGGGGTTCACAAACTTTCGCACTTGACTGTATATAAAGTACAGATACTCCAAGGATTTACTTAAGTTCAGTTCTACAGTAAACTACTCTGTCACTGTCCACCACTGCAATTCTTAATGGTCAACGCCAACAGTAGCTGACGAGTCTTAGGAGACGGGCTTCTGACAGGGCTGAACATTTCCGCCCTTTTGAAAATAACTTGTGTGTTGTGTCTCTCGCAACACAGCACCGGAGATGGTCGCATCCTTTTGTTTTCTCACTTGTTTCCCTCGTCCCTCATTTGGAATCGATTTGCTATTAATGCCCGGGGCCGTCACAGTGTGTGTGTGTGTGTGTGTGTGTGTGTGTGTGTGTGTGTGTGTGTGTGTGTGTGTGGACTACAGGGGCTGCAACTAGCTGACAGCCTTCTTCATCTCCGAAACAGGAAGTTTGCTTTTACATCAGCCGAGGGGAGGGACCTGTCACCGTGGAGACCTCAGGGCTAATGGCCCGGATTTATGCGCCCGTCTCCTCCTCCTTCTCATCTCAGGCTGGACCAAGTTGGCAGAAGAACCCCAATAGGTTTTGACTAGTAGAACGCTGCTGGAAGATATGCGCTCCATATAGGCTACATTAAAAAAAATAGACAATTTCTTACCATGATCAGACGTGAAATACGCTAGATTCTGACTTAAATGCGCTTATATAAGACGATATAAGAGTCATTTATTTCCCCCGTTAACTTGACACCACGTCAACACACATTTCATTCATCATTCCCAAGGAGCCATGTATGGTGGTGCTGGGGCCAATAACCGCCGTTTGGTTTTCAAATCAATTTGACAAATACTCTGAGAAATGGTGAAGCAAAGTCTTGGAGCGAAGTAATGTCCTGACACGTGGCATTAGCAGATATGACTCAAGCCTGTCGTCTAAACCATGTGGCTCCCGGGCTAACGGGAGAAAACATGGTGTTCTTCTGTCACTTGGTCAGATGTCAATAAAGGTTAGCGTTTAAAGGAACCATATACCTGGAAGCAAAGTGCAATGTAGCTCAATGCAGCCAGGGATGGAAACACATTGTGTGACTTGTTTAAAGGTGCTATGAGTAACTTTGAAATATTTCTAAAACTGTCTCATTTTCCCTCTGATGATCATGAATTCCATGTAACAGCAAATGAGACTATCAGTGCAAAGAATGCTATTTTTACATAGTTTTTCTTCATGCCTTTGTAATGCGAACGCTCACCAATGAACAACAGCTGCCGTAGTGAAAACACTACCTGCTTTTGTCCAAAGGGGCGCAAGAATGAACACAAACTGAAAGTTCCTTGGAGCACCTTTAACGAAGGGATATATGTATTGGTTAAAAACACATTAGAGTAATTAATTTTTTTGTGTTCATTTAACCTCCATTTATACAATGTAATCTCCTTGAGACAAAGGGTCTCGTTCTCAAGAGAGATCCGTGTGGGACTATACAACAACAATCAGTTACAGACAGACAGACAGACAGGCAGACAGACAGACAGACAGACAGACAGACAGACAGACAGACAGACAGACAGACAGACAGACAGACAGACAGACAGACAGACAGACAGACAGACAGACAGACAGACAGACAGAGAGATAGACAGACAGACAGACAGACAGACAGACAGACAGACAGACAGACAGACAGATTTACCAATAGTAGCCTAGCCAACATACACTATCTAAATGAAAGTGCCTAGTACAGGAAAACTTAAAATACTAAAAACGAGAACAAATTTCCATTACTGTATAGCCTACTTTTAACCATAGCCCTTAATCAGGTATGTCTGTGCAGATGAACTGAACTAACTATCTGTATTAAAAAGCTTGACAATATGCACATTATATGTGTTTTATCCTTTATATATTTCATGATGCCTGTCCATCAATAGTTCTCTTCCTCTGTATTTTCCTGCTGTAATTCTAACATTCTTTTTTTTCCAACTGCTTTCCATTCCGGATGCTTCCTCCACTCTCTCTCTCTGCCTCTCATCCCCGTGAGCGTGGCGGCCATTTAACTCATCCTCAACTATTTATTTGCTTTATTTCCTGAGATCAGCTATAAAGAACAAACACTATTAAGCGCCAGCCAATCAATATGGGAACATCAGCGCCCTGCTCTCTCTCTCTCTCTGCCTCTCCCTCTCTCTCTCTCACTCTCTCTTTCTCTCTCTCACTCTCTTGCTCTCTCTCTCTCCCTCTCCCTCTCTTTCTCTCTCTCTCTCACTCTCTTGCTCTTTCTCTTCTCTCTCTGCAAAATAGATTTATATCTTCTGGTCCGAGCAACATAAATCACATATTCATACATTAAATTAAAAAACTGTGATTGATAGCAAAACGCTGTGTGGAAGATTGTGAGCAAAACCTCCTCTCACCATGTAGAACAACAGATATTAGTCGGAGGAACGGTGGAGGGAGAAGAGAGAGAGAGAGAGAGGGAGGGAGAGAAAAACAAATATTGTTTTCCGAGTGTAATTCTTCACCGTATCACAGTGAGGACGTTTCAGGAGATGAGCTGTCCAATTCAGGAAGAAGAAGCAAGAAAAAAATATGATATGTTGCAAAGCTTTAGCTAAAAAGGACAGATTTTTATTTTAACAGGGACAATGTACAACAAAGAAACATTAACCTTGTTTAAGGCAGGGAGAGATTGAGAGCATATGTACCAGGTTTTTAGCATGATTTGCTATCACCTGAAGTCCACTAATCGAATATTAGTACAAAAATAAACAAGACACAATGATGTATACACATTGGATTCAACGTAAACAACACTACAAGATACAATGATAAACATACATAGGAGAATGGACTAAAAATATTTCTAAAAGCACTACATTTCATATTTTATAATGTAAAAAATATTTATAAAATATACTCCTATCCAACCCTCGCTCCCTAACCTTTTTACTGTAAGTGTGCAGGTTTGCTGTTTGAGTAGCCAATGTTTTTGTCAGACGGGAGAAAGTTGAAAATCATTATTGGTTATTAGCTCTCTCTCTCTCTCTCTCTCTCTCTCTCTCTCTCTCTCTCTCTCTCTCTCTCTCTGGGGAGACTGTTCACTTGTTTTATGGCTACACAAGCATCTTGACTCACACACAAACTTGTTCTTTTTACAATAGAAACAGTCGAGGATTTGGCTTATTCCATGTCTGTAAAGCTGGCCCTGTAGCTTAGAGAAGGGGGTTAAAAGGCTAACCCGGGGTCTAATAAGCATCCATCTTGACTTTAAAGGGCTCTGGTCAGCTTCCAAGCCCCTCTATCCTCTACATGGCATCCTGAGAACTGCATACGGAGAAAACGGGTTCATTCACAAAGTGACACTTAAATGGGATATATACAGATTGTGTCATGCATTACAGGGCCCAGTGCTTATGGGAGCATTACATAGAGAGAGGGAGGGAGAGAGAGGAGAGAGAGAGTTAGAGAGAGAGAGAGAGAGAGTGAGAGAGGGAGAGAGGGAGTGAGAGAGAGAGAGAGAGAGAGAGAGAGAAATATGGCAGCATCCATCAGAGAATCGGCGAGGGAGAAATAGGTGCATGAACAGAGTAGAGAGGGGGGGGGGGGGGCTGCCAAGGACATTTAAGAGAGCTGTCAGGGGAGGCTGATCTATGAAGGACCCTGTTGGCTAAAACCTATATCCTACCATGTGAGTGTGTGTGTGTGTGTGTGTGTGTGTGTGTGTGTGTGTGTGTGTGTGTGTGTGTGTGTGTGTGTTAGCAGGAACACATGCGCTCTCACCCTGGAGGTTGAAGTACAGTGGAGTGGTCTCGGTGCACAGGTTCAAAGATGGGAGCTGGAGGTCGTCCACACAGAAAATCAGAAAGCTTTTTAATGTGTTTTCTGATGTGTTGAAACAGAGGTACACATAATAAAGGATAGTGAACAACAAGAGATACAGTGTTCAGCTGGAAAATAATGTAAGCTTTAAGGGAGTACATATTGTATGGAATAATAAGTTTATCATATACATATGACAAAGTATTGAACAAATCTATCTCTATCTATCCACCTATCCATCTAGCTATCTGTCAGTGTATACTCCAATGTTTAAAGAGTGTGACCGATACGAGGCATTTCCATACATTCTAAATTCTTACTCAGTGGACACACCCCTAATAAGAATACCTTCTGGAACCAGGAGCTACACTTAACATTGTTTCAGTAAGTTCATGTGTGTGTTCAATGTGTGTGCGAGTGTGTGTGTGTGTGTGTGTGTGTGTGTGTGTGTGTATGTGTGCGTGCGCGTTTTTGTGTGTGTGTGTGTGTGGGTCATTCACTGTGCCTCAGGGTTAAGTTGCAGCCTATACTGTATATATCCCTAGGTGCCCGGAAGCAGCACAGCAGCAGTAAAGCAGTGTGTGTGGTAGCCGGCGGCAACAAGCCTGTTAGCCATGAGGAGTGAGCGCTATAGTAACCTCATGCCAGAGGCTCTGCACGGCATTGGGACCATTACTAAAGCTTAATGATATGAGAAGTGTTCCCCTATCCAGCACACACACACACACACACACACACACACACACACACACACACACACACACACACACACACACACACACACACACACACACACACACACACACACACACACACACACACACACACACACTTACACACAGAGGGGATTCATCATGATGCCCGGGCCCTATACATCTCTCAACAGCCCCTTAAAGAGGAGAGGAGACGTGTAGTAAAACGCCCCTCCCTCCCTCCCTCCCTCCCTCTCTCCCACACTCACCCACTCACTCACTCACTCGCTCACTCTTCACCCCTCTGGAGCTTTCTATAGTACAGCCCTCATACTCACTTAAAAGAAGCTCTATTTTAAGATCCTTGCGTCTTCAAAATGGGGTGAGGAGGGTGGGGGGGTGGTGACCTTGGCAACGAGCTAGGGTGACTTGAGTTGGCCTGAAGTGCTAGAGAAGGAGTGTGTGTGTGTGTGTGTGTGTGTCTGTGTCTGTGTCTGTGTGCATGTCTTTCTTTGTATATGTCCGTGTGTACGTATGTGTATGTGTATGTGTGTGTGTTTATGTCTTTCTTTCTTTGTATGTGTCCGTGTGTACGTAAAGTGTATGTGTGTGCATGTGTGTGTGCGTGTGTTTGTGTGTGCGCGTGTGTCTTTCTTTGTTTGTATGTGTCCATATGTATCCATGTGTGTATGTGTGTGTGTGTCTGTCTGTCCTTGTCTGTGTGTGTGTGTGTGTGTAGCAGGACAGACACAGCAGACAAGTCCCAAACAAACCACAACAACATCTTGTCTGGGATTTGTCCCGGTGTGTCCGTCCCGAGGGTGAAGGAATACAATTCACTCTCTGTGTGCGTCAAAGTCACACACACACACTATACAGTGTCATCGGCCTCAGCTGAGTGCTGATAGATGCGTCTTTGTCTCCTCATAAATAAAACACACTCTGGTCCCCGCCGCCAGGGACTGTATATCAGAGGAGTAAATAGCTGAAGGTATCATGCACCACACTATGTCAGAGCCGGGAGATTTTCTCTTTTCCTTTAACCCTTTTTTTTAAAAGTTTTGTGAGATTGTGACCAGCTCTGACACCTGTAAATGTAAAGGGGGATACACTGCAACCTAATAACAATCAAAAGGGTTAAAAGCAGTGTTGACTTCGGGTCTCTAAAGCTATAGTGCATAACTTTTCCCATATAAATTAATGTCGGTTACATTCAAGCCATCACCAAATGAGTTGACACAAAGTTGATTAAACCTATCAGCTCCACACAACTCTCTCTGTATTTCTCAGTATGGCAGCGTTTTACAAATTTGTGTTGCCACCTGACACTGGTGCAGGAGCTCAGAAAAATCCCCAAAAAGCGCCCAGGAAATGTGTCAGATGTTTATTCTACTGCTAAGAAAAAAACCTGGACGTACAGCAGAAGTTATAAAATCCATGCGTGATCACCAAAGGCTTACCTCATTGGGGGCGCCATAAGTTACGCACTATAGCTTTAACTTCATTTTTGTAGCCTGGTTCCATTAGTATGTACTAATCGCAGCATAGAAAAGGCTTGTGTCCTGCTATTTGCATTGTTTGAGTCACAGCCACCTGCCTGAGGATTTACAGCAGCCAGATCACGGACAATAACAGTAAAGACAGAAGTGCACTGGTTTATGACTGGAGCACTTTCAGTTTGAAGTCTTCCAGCACCACTGACTTTAAATTATGGTGGGAGACGTCCTTGGGATGTGAACATCTCATTTCAACCAGCCTGCGCGCAAGCAAGCAAGCAAGCAACCACACACACACACACACACACACACACACACACACACACACACACGCACGCACGCACGCACACACACTCACACACACACACACACACACACACACACACACACACACACACACACACATACACACACACTCACGCACACACAACTCATTTCATTGGGGGTCTTGGGGAGGCTGGACTCAGTGGAGCATGACATAAGAATTATACATCTGGCAGCAGTAAACCTGCAAACTCTCTCTCTTGCGTGCACGCCCACGCCCACACACACACACACACACACGAACACACACACACACACACACACACACACACACACACACACACACACACACACACTTGGGACTGCTATGGGACAGAACACTAACTTTTTGCTCATCCCCCTGAGAGAGAAAGTATTGATTATTTCTTGGGGATCATTGCTATTGTTGCTTGTAACTCGGCGCTATGCAGATGTGAGGCTGTTGTTTTATCCCTTGTTGCTGAAACAGCTCCCTGGTTCCTCTTAGATAACGTCAACGAGCCTATTTAACAACCCAAGCTTTCATTAGTAAGGCCATTTAGTTACAGTAATTACTTGGTCATTAAATATTGATAAGTCCGACTCAAAACCTTGAAGGTGCAGTGTGTAGTTTAGGTGTATTATGCTTAATGTAGAGATTAGGGTTGTAGATTGCAACGCTCCTTTGCTAGTAGTAACCCTTTCAGTTCGGAGAATTTACAGAAGCTACGGTGGCCTTCAAGGACAAGAAGCTAAAGCATCATCCACCACTGCCTCAAGTCTTTCCACAATATCAAGTGATGAGGTGAAGATGCATTTTAGTCATTTATTCTATAGTACTTCATCTTCGTCTTCAAACAGCTGCATTTCCCCAGGACACCTGACGTATACAGTATAACAATGTGTAAGGCTGTTTGTCCATTATGTGCTACTGTAGAAACATGGCAGTGCACCATGTCGGCGGTTTGGTGAGTTTTTTAAAACCAGGTTTAGGTCACAACTGTGCATGGATCAAGATTTCACCCCAGAAGACCCTGATTTTTTTATTTGAATTTTTTTTTTTTTAACATGTTTTTTTTTTTTTTTTTACAATGCAAATAAATAAAATAGAATAAAAGAAAAAATAGAATTTTATAAAATAAAATAGGTTTTAATAAACTTGAAAAAAACTGGGGTGGAGGATTTGGGGAGAAAATGGCAGTTGGGATAGAGATTCGAATCCAAATACCTCAACCGCTCCACTTGTTCTCTTTGGTCCCTCCCCTATGGTCCCTCCCTGACACGCTCTACACCAACAAAGTCGTGCCAAAGTGAATGGACGGTCCCAACAGCCAATAAGAACAGAGAATCGGAGTCTCGCTCTGATTCAAAGTGAACAGCTCATGTTAACTTTGACCAATCAGAAATCATATACCCCAGCTTTAATGTAGCATGAGAGAACACTAAAAGCTTGTATTCAAGGAACGCCAAATGTTTTGACCGGATTTAATAGTGAGAGGCAGAGATTGTTTCTTACACCTCTGAATATTGTTGTGATAGTTTTTTTTTACTCAAAAAATAATGGTTCCTATTTTAGTACAAAAAATGAAGATGAAAAAATAATGTATGATCGCACGTGCATGAGGGCAGGAGTCAGAGCGAATCCCCTCTGAACCTATGGAAGCTGCGCATCTCCGTCCCAGCTGCTACCCCGGTGCCCATATAACCAGAATGAACACCTGAGGACACGCCCCTCTTCCAGCTCCCTGCTCTCCTATTGGCCACACGTTTAAACATCTCGCCAGCTGCCCGCTCATTGGCTCAAATGTCACACAAGTGATTTCATAAAGCAAATCTTTTGGAAGTTGTGTATAGGGGATAAGTGGGGGAAAAACCCCATGAGATAACTGCGGCGTTCACAGCACAATTAGCAGACTATCTATCGCTCGTTTTTTAACCCTCTCTCTTTCTGTTTCTCTCTCTACTTCTCCTGCTCGCTGTCAATCGCTGGAGGATTTGTCGGAGTTCATGAGTGTCTCTCTGCATATGTGAGTACCTGAGTTTACTTGGCGCTGAAGCTGATGCTGATGCTGTATTTACGGGTCCGGTATGACTGTCTGTGAGCGCTCCGTTGGGATCTGTCGCCGATAGAAAGTTGATCTGCGGACTGATTTGAAGGCAACTTTGTCTGTGTTCAGGGCAAATCACGAGTCCAGATTCAGACACGCGCTTGCCTCTCAGATTTCAGTCAGATAATATAAACTCGTGATACTGTTTGAGCATCACCTTGGCTACAGTAACAGCCATGGATTAATTGCTGCTTCATATTCTTTAGAAAACAGCACAACAATGCTGGTTTTCTTTTGGTAACAGATATCTTTATTGCGGGATTTATTTTTAAAGAACATTGTCCTGGCTTCACAATGTTTTGGTATTTTGTTTTGTTTTGTTTTAGGCTATATCATTTATTTATTATTATTTTTTATTGGAATTCGTTGCTTTTGGACTTGGCATCTTTATTTAGAGTTGTGCATTTTATCTTGATTATTGTTTGAAAAGTATGCACGTTTATCTAGATAGATAGATAGCCTATACTGTAGATATATAGATATATAGACAGACAGACAGACAGACAGACAGACAAACAGACAGACAGACAGATAGAGATAGATAGATAGATAGATAGATAGATAGATAGATAGATTCGTTCACATGCCTATCATATAGTTAGGTTATTCAATATCATGCATCACAAGGATGACAAATTCTAGAGTATAACTTTTAAAAGACTGCTGAAGTTTTGTTCATAAGACAAAATGTTCTAAACTATTGATACGGCCGGTGTTCTGTTGTCAGGGAGATGAGGTGATGCAGTGACTTGTGTTTAACTGCCTCTGATATTAACTGTGTTAAATGATGGACCAACTGGAGCTCAACATTAATGACAATTGTTGATTGCTCCAGAGTGTTAAGTGTCGTTCATTGGGACTGATCCAGCACTACTGTGTGTGTGTGTGTGTGTGTGTGTGTGTGTGTGCGCGTGTGCGCGTGTGTGTGTGTGTGTGTGTGTGCGTGCGTGCGTGCGTGCGTGTGTGTGTGTGTGTGTGTGTGTGTGTGTAAGTATTTGTCTGTGTGTGTGCTTGTTCTGCAGTGAGGGTGTCCTTCACAGAGAAGAGCTTCTGGAAGTGTGTGTGTTTGTGCGTGTGCGTGTGTGTGTGTGTGTGTGTGCGTGTGTGTGTGTGTGTGTGTGTGTGTGTGTGTGTGTGTGTGTGTGTGTGTTTTTAAAGTGGAGATGTTTGCCGGCTCTTTGTCGCAGTGTTATCAGGATCAGAGCTGGGCTTGAACGCTCCACAAGGCACATGCTGATGTGGCACGCTGTGGTAATGTCCTCTTAATGCAAAACATAAATAACCAAATCGAAAAGAAAAAAATTTCCCCACTTCAAACAACACACTTTTCCCCCCTTAGGGCTATTTCATGGTTTTGGACTGTTATACTACAAATTACAAATTACTTCATGCTTAGTGCTTCCTATTCTTGGATTATTTTTACGTTATGCCCTTTAAACAAAGGGTGCATCAACTGTTTTGGGATTTCTCGCATGGAGAAAAGTGACATAGCGACTTTACAAAAGCGACTCCAATGGGGGTATAGTCATGGTGTTTTTTTTACTGCAGTGAATGCGGGGCAAAGTGACTGTACTGTTTGTCCTTGACTGGAATATGTAGAACACCTACATTTTATCAAGCTGGTCAACTCATATGTCCTTTAATTTTTTTTTTATCCCACCTCTCTTCTATCCAGCTCATATACAGTGTATGATATGATGCTATTACTTGACTTGGCATTGCACAGTTACTGGGAGTATTTATGAGACCTTTCCTCTCTTTTCATCTGGTGATGAACTGATGCTGGTTGTCCCGGTGCAGTATAGCCTATAGTACTATGGGAATAAAAAGCCCTGTCTTATATCTTATCCTCATTTGGACGTAGCAGTTCAGCAGCCCACATGTGGCGCTTGTATCATGTCAAAAAGTAATTAACTCGACCGGTCATTTTATATTTTTTAAATGGATTTTTCCTTTAAAAAAATATAAAATGTACATCTTCTGACATAAAAAAAAGTGCATCTTCACATAAAAATATATTCCCCAAAGAGATCCTGCTCCCTTTTCCAGCGCACTTTTCTAGTTCTCCTTATCCTCCTTCTGTTTTAATTTACTGCCTGCCTTCCCCTATCTAACACTGAGTTTATGAACAAGTCTGTAATGCTGCCATCTGTAATCGGGAGAACAGCACAGCTCATTTGTCATTACATCCACTACTACTAGGCCTGCTCTAATGTGGGGAGAAAACGCCTCATCTCGGAGCTCCCAGTGTTGTTAATTAACCCTGCTTTCCAACAGTCACGCTCGACCCCCCAGCAACCAGCCCGCGTTATCACCCAGTGAGCGAGCTACGTAGCATTAGCCCATAATATATTTCTGCAAGTGTCAGCGGAGGTGCTTTCTCAACCCTGCTGCAGATGTGCTTTTTTTGAATGAGATTCAAACGGCAATGTGTTTCTATTTTATTATTATTTTTTCTTTTTATCTTAAATTGAATTGTGGAGGTAGGGGGGGTTGTTAAATAGCCATACATCACCTGGACAGGGTAGAAAGAAAGGGTAAAATCTTTGCGGCAGCCCCATATGGGAGAGTGAGATGGGAACGGCTCAAAGGCATTATTATTACAGGTGGAGGGAGCGCTATATGACGAAGGCTGCGTTCATAAATCCACAGGCGGAGCAAATCAAGTTGTCAGCTTGTAAACGCCATTTAATGCCTGTGTGTGTGTTGTGTGTGTGTGTCTGTGTGTTGTGTGTTTGTGTGTGTGTGTGTGTGTGTGTGTGTGTGTGTGTGTGTGTGTGTGTGTGTGTGTGTGTGTGTGTGTGTGTGTGTGTGTGTGTAAAGTTTGCAGGGCTGTTGGTGATGATGAGGGTTTTATTTTAGCCTTAAGGAGGTGACCTTCCTCTCTCCTCCTTCCCACCCCCAGTCTGTTCAGTTGAAGCAAAAGTTGTCCGGTAGACGCTCATAGGTTAACACTTCTAACAATGGCAGGGCAGGGGCCAGATTTCGGTTTTCCTTATGGGTTTCCAGCTACTTTTCTATGTTGCTTGCACATATTACACTTACACTTGTACCTAAATATAGGCCTAAAGATAATAATACATTCATCACTTGTCATCAATACTAGCTATATTCACGTCAAGAAAAATGCCTAAATTGTAAAGCTTTTTACTTCCTAATATCAGAATTGGTATCAGCCCCAAACAATCCATATCTTTCGGACCCTTTTAGAACCCTTCACCTCTACCTGCATTTCACAAATGGATTGGATCAATTCCTCCATGTTCCCCTTTAAATACTGACCACAGAAAGTACACTTAAACATCACTTCACTACAGCCCTTAATATCCACAAAACCTTCCCCAATTTCCTACTGTCTACTGTGAGTTAAAAACAGAGCCCTATAGGTCCGTTAGATCAGGTCGTATTGGTTTGCTATGTGCTCACCACTATGGCTTCAGGATAATGCCCGGCTCCCATGTATGGATTTTCTGTCCTGTATTTCCTCTGGCTGTCCGTATGTGATGGGTTGTTCAGATCTAAGCCGGCAGTACGCGGCTGATTGCGGCGGTATATCTTCATCTTTATGTCTGAGTCGGGTAGAATGCTCCTCTATACGCCAAACGACCCACTGATGTTAGGCCTCGCCATGGATTTTTGGAGAATAAGCAACAAGGGCAATGTGTTGCAGTTTGCAAGAAGTGTGTATGACTTACGGCTTTTTATCTGATTCTCATTTGCCTTGTTTCGACGTCCCAGGACAAATGTGCGCCGTAGTTTAGGCCCAAGGGTGTGTGTGTGTGTGTGTGTGTGTTTGTGTGTGTGTGTGTGTGTGTGTGTGAGTGTGTGTGTGTGTGTGTGTGTGTGTGTGTGTGTGTGTGTGTGTGTGTGTGAAGTTTTTGTATCGGCACAAAGACAAACATTAGCCTTTCTCAGATTCAGCTCTTTCTCTTGTGTCTCTCACACAGTATGGACATGTTGCAAATAGTGAGGAGGTATTGACTGATTATGAGAAAAAGTGATTTTGACAACAAGCATTCTCTGACCTCACCTTTAAATGTGAACTAGTGAGAGCAATTCACTGAAACACATAGGAGTTTGTGAAGTGGCCTACATACTAAACAGTAGCCTTTCCTTGCTCCACTCCAGCTCTTTCCAAACTCTATGTATCTCTCTCTAGGTGAGGATGTTGTTGCTTCTGGTCCTGTTCCTGCCCGGCCTTTCCTCGGCCCAGCGTTCAGAGCCGATGTTCTCAGCCATCACCAAGAGCGTCCTGCCTCCGGACCCCGAGAACAACCCCACACAGCTCAACTACGGCATGGCTGTGACCGACGTGGACGGAGATGGAGACCTGGAGGTGTTTGTTGCCGGGTGAGAAAGGGGGCAGAAAGGGACTACAGTACCCAAAATGCAATGCGTGTCACATCCTTCTACATGGAGTCCGTCTCATCCGTTCATTGCTAGAAAGGGGAAGAGGAAGATTGTGTAAAGCTTTGTTTTCCACTGAGCGGTGAAGTTCAGTTCGGTGCGGTGTTTAGCTAAAAGTGTTGGAGCGCAGCTCTATGTCTACTGTTAAAGGCGCTCTGAGAAACTTTTTTCTTTGTCCATTCTAGCACCCCGTTTGGACATAAGCGGTAGTCTTTTTACTAACCCAGCTGTTGTTCCTCGGTGAGGGTTCCCATGAAAAAGGAATTAAGAAGAACTAAATAAGAATAGCATTCTTTGCACTGATGGTCTCGTTTGCTGTTACCTGTAACACATGTAATACTGTATATGATCATCAGAGGAAAAATTAGATGGTTTCAGAAATATCTAAAAGTTCCTTCTGGCACTTTTAACCAGTGGAATACACTGTACCCTGCCTGACTCCACCTACCAAGTAAGGGTGCTGTGCCCTGCAAACACCGAACCGAACCGAACTGTACTGCTCAGTAGAAACGAGGCATAACACACCGTCCCACTACTCAAAGTCAGTTCCCTTCCAGCTTTGTGAACCTGAAACTCCCTAATGTCTCCTTGATCTCCTCAACGTTACAAGCACTCTATCTTTTTTTCCCTCCCATCACGCACAATTAGAGCAATTCACAACCCGTTGAGTGATATCTAACTGTAAATCGGAGGGTGATATAAAAGTGCGCTGTCATTTTTTCCCAAGCTAAAGGTTGATGACAAAGGGATAAAAAAAAGACGAGAGAAGAGATGTTGAGGGCGCCCCGAGGCTCAGTCGACTGATGAGAATAGATGTGATTGGATCGAGCGCCGTTGATTGGAACAGTTTGGCAAGCTTGCCTCAATCCAGTGAAGCAGCGATGAGTTTCCCAATACTTAACAGAATATAGATGGTCCAGAATGACCCGGCTAATAAAGGTAATTTAGCCAAGACATCCTATTCAGCACAAAAGCTCACTGCAGAGGAGTTAATTTGATTTCAATGGGGGGGATAGAGGAATCGTAGAATGGAGTGTTTTAGTTTTTCTATTGCAATGATGTCGATGACCTTTACACTGTAGAGTACAAGGCCATGTTAACTGAGAGACAGAGAAGTGTGTTTAAAATGTTGATGGTTAAGATTTTTCTCTTCTGTTCAACTGTGATAGGCAGTAACAGACTATGTTAAGCTTGGGACCTAAATCATCTAGGCATTAGGGATTTGACTGCAAGCAGGTGAAGAAAAGAGATTGAGTTAATTAGCACACTCAAGACAATGTATCATTTAAAGTCATTTCCAGGTTATAGCTGTTCCAATCCTAAACGTCTGCACTGTGCAGATTGGTGATTTCAAAAGGCCATGAAAACGTATTTTTTTCCAAATGAAAAAATGTCGCACACACACTCCACACCTTGAATCTCGCTGCCTACATGATCCACAATACAACTCATCTGCTAGCAGTTTGTTTTGAGATTCATGGGGCTGTTATGCTAATAGCTAATCGCGCTACTAGACTTAGGAAGTGGGTGACAGAGGTCTGGTGAACCCTACACACACTACTTTTGTTTTTTGCTCCAACTGATATCTTGGTTGCCTTAAGTGACATCACTTTGGACACTTTGTCAGACTTTCACAAAAGGTTACATATGATATAACATTGTTTCACATAGTAGTAGTATTCCCTTCTACCTGCAAAATAACATTGATAAGTTAAAATAAGTTCAACAACATTTCAAACTAAGTTCCCTGTTTTATTAAATTCTGCTTTACAGAACCTCAAATAAATTCATCATACATTGTTCTCAGGATTCCACGACAGCATCTTCATTACGACTCACAAACTCAACATTCTAGAACAAAAGAAAAAAGGAAAATCCACAAATGGGTCCATCAGGCTTCAAATACCCCGCCGACAGTATCCATGTAAATCTAGATGTAACAGCAGTTTTGCTTGGCTGCGTGTCTGACAGCTACAACGGGCCCAACCTGGTGCTAAAGTACGACGGGCAGATGGGAACGCTTGTCAACATCGCCACTGACAACCGCAGCTCCCCGTTCTACGCCCTGAGAGATCGCCAAGGCAACGCCATCGGAGTGACAGCCTGTGACATCGACGGGGACGGCCGAGAGGAGATTTATGTCCTCAACACAAACAATGCTTTCTCTGGTACAGTAGGCTACATTCTGTTTTCTTTTTTTTTACATATTTTTAGATACAGTGACAAATGCACATGTTCACTCACTTACACAGGGGTTGTTGAACCCTCTTTTCTTGTACAAGGCAGAGAGACAAAGCAGGATAATCAGTATGCAGATATTAGGCCTGTCCTATCAGAGTGTACATCAGGGAACAGATAAGCTCTGTCCCGCTATTAATCAATTGGAGAGCTTTAGAAGCGCACACTGCCAGCGCCGCAACCCCCCTCACCTTTATCATTTTTTAATAAACGAATAAGGGTCGCTTAAAAGCCACGGCAACTTGTGCTAATGTGATGTCCAAGCCAACCACTTTTGTATTGCTTATAAAGCTATAGTGCGTAACTTCACCATGAGGAATTCTGAGTAATAACGAATGTAACCGTCATTCATTTATATGAAAAAGTTATAACGCACTAAAGCTTTAACAGCCACTGCAACTTGTGCTCATATAAAATCCAATCAACCACTATATATTTTCCTATGTTGCGTAACAACCGTTGCCTCTCCTGAACTCTGCTTTGTTTTTTTCCGCATGAAGGTCGGGCGACGTATTCTGACAAGCTGTTTAAGTTCCGTAATGGACGCTACGAGGATCTGCTCAGCGATGACATTAACGAACACAGAGACGTAGCCAACCGCATGGCAGGGCGCTCAGTGGCCTGTGTGGACAGGAAGGTACTACACACACACACACACACACACACACACACACACACACACACACACACACACACACACACACACACACACACACACACACACACACACATACATAAAATCACACAATCTAACACACAACAGTAAATTATATGCAGAACCACACCATGCACGCACAATCACAATCACACACACACACAAACACAAAGACACACACACACAAAGACACACACACACACACACACACACACACACACATACACACACACACACACACACACACACACACAGACAAAGAGTACAGCATATGCAGATCCACACACACACACACACACACACACACACACACACACACACACACACACACACACACACACACACACACACACACACACACACACACACACACACACACACACACACACACACACACACACTCTCTCCCCCAGAGTGTCTTTTGCGTACATGCATGGGTGCTTTTGTTTGTTTACCAGTGATAACTCATGCCCTGCCTACGCCGCCCTTCTCAGCATGTGCTATGACAGTTCATTTGGGCGAATGGTTGTGTGCCATTTTCTCTCCTCTGTCCATCGCGCCGGTGTAATTACAGAAGCCAGGGCTCGTTTGTTTTATAGAACATCGTATGAGGGGAGGAGTGATGACTGCACACTACTGCTTTCTGCCCGTAGCATTCTCTCTCTCTCTTTCTATCTCTTTCTCTCTCTCCCTCTCTCTCTCTCACTCTCTCTCTCTCTCTATGTCTCATCCCCCTTTTTCCATTGTTGTCCTCCCTCTTCCGACTATCACGTTCACACTCTTTTTTTTGTCTCTTATCTCGCACACGCACACACACACACACACACACACACACACACACACACACACACACACACACACACACACACACACACACACACACACACACTTCCAATCGGATAACTGGATATAAAAAGAAGTAATAGTTCTCGTTGGAAGAGGACAGTAGGGATTACAATAGGTTTTTGTCTTCACCCACAGTCCCGTCTCACTGAGTACTGAGCGCTGCCAAACCGATTGGAAAGATATCTGCTTTTAATGGTGTAATGCCTTTAGAGGGAAGCCAAGAAGCCTGATGTGTGCTATTCCAATGCTAGAGAGAGAAAGAAAGAGAAAGAGGGATGGAGAGAGAGAGAGGAGAGAGAGAGGGAGAGGGGGGGAGGGAGGGAGAGAGAAAAAAGTAAGAGGGAGAGGGAGAGAGAGAGAGAGAGAGAGAGAATACGTTTTACCTATTGCCGAA
This sequence comes from Ammodytes marinus, assembly GCF_949987685.1. Taxonomy (NCBI): domain Eukaryota; kingdom Metazoa; phylum Chordata; class Actinopteri; order Uranoscopiformes; family Ammodytidae; genus Ammodytes; species Ammodytes marinus. The sequence continues at coordinate 5,587,129 of NC_137215.1, read as the reverse complement.
GAAGTTCTTTTAGAGCACATTTGGAACGGAAGGTTACACTTGCGGCCAAAAAACTAAAGCATGTCTGAAAACAGGTCTAAACATTTTTTTTTTAGCATGTAAGAAGAAAACGTATCATAAATCAGGCAATGAACAACATATGAAAAATTCCTTCTGTAATAACCTTCAGAATAGTGCTAAGGATGATTGCAGGAAGTCTAGTTGATGTAAGTGCATTAGAAGTTGAGATTTTCGGTTTGAAAAAAACTAATTTTGAGATATTGGCCGTTAAAGATGGCTGTAAAAGAGAAGTTCCAGCAGACTGACAGAGGGAGAGAGAGAGAGAGAGAGAGAGAGACAGACAGACAGAGGGCGAGAGAGAGAGAGAGAGAGACAGATACATTTACAAGTTTTTTTAAGAGTAGATTTGGAACAGAAGGTTACACACATACTCCCAAAAACCAAAAGCTTACTTGTCGTATAGTCGGCCAGGTATTGCTAATGTGTTTGTTCTTGTTTACGCATAAATAAAGTGTTATCATTCAGAAAGAGGAAACGAGGCATAATCACTCATCCGACTCCCTCCCTCCCTCCCTCCCTCCCAGTCTCCTTGAGAGTGAAGCGCACATCATTAGTCTTATCCAAACTGATGAACGAGACATATTGAGGAGTCGCACATTCAACTGATGGATCGCTTCACTTTGCAATGGCAGGCCGGACGGAGCTCGTGAAAATAAGTGGCGTTTTTTTTAAATTAGATTTCGATATATGTTTGATAAAAAAAAATCGCTATATATATACATTTCCTTCCGTTTTTCCGTAAACACAATTCAGTTTATTCAGTTCCTTCATTCTCAAGTGACTGAGTGTGTGTGTGTGTGTGTGTGTGTGTGTGTGTGCATATGTAGCCTACAATTCGATTAGATTAGAGGCAGTGGGTTTATACAGACTTATTTAGTGATTTAGCCTTAACGGACGTCTGTGTGTAAATGGCAAAGGCACATATCCGTGACAACCCAACAGCCAGGCATGCATGTCACACTTTTCACAATGTCAATTATTCCGGGTGACAGAAATTAGCCTTGGGTTAAGACTTATTGAAAAATCATTGACTTTTAAGTTTGTTAAGTAACTGCCAGTGGCCTTCAGTTCCTTTTCAATGTAGTTCATTGTCAAGTGACTGTGTGTGTGTGTTCTGTGTGTGTGTAAGTGTGTGTGTGTGTGTGTGTGTGTGTGTGTGTGTGTGTATGTGTGTGTGTGTGTGTGAGCGGACTCCTCCCACCTCAGCGGGCCATAATGTGACGCTTCATGCCATTTACATCAACTAGACTCATTTGCTTTCTTTGTCTTGTGTGAAAATACAGTAAAGTTAACACAAATGGCTATGTGGCGCGCATGTGTGTGTGTGTGTGTTTCTGTGTTTCTGTGTGTGTGTGTGTGTGTGTGTGTGTGTGTGTGTGTGTGTGCGTGTGGGTGCATATGTAGCCTGTGCTTGTATTGATTGAACTACGTAGGGCCTGGTGGGAAAGCTCATTGAAATGGAGTGCGCAGTCTATTAGTGTGGTTCCGTATGTGAGTTTGTGTCCGCGGGGACTCTGACTGATAATGGAGTGTGAAATTAATCTCCAAAGGGAGGCAGAAGAACGCAATATATGAACGGGAGAATACGGCTAGAAAAATACAGGGAGAAGGGTAGATAAAGTGTAGAAGAAAATGGGTTTGAATGGGAGAAGGTGAAACTGTATAGTATTCAAAACGATACCAAAAGAATACAGTTAAACTAGATGGTGCAAGGTTACGTCAAGCGTTACAAATAACACATTGTATCCTAAAAAAATTACAATCTTTAGAAATATTTCTTTTGAGTGTAAGTGTAGGAGAAAATGCGTTTGATTGGGAGAAAGTGAAACTGCATTCAAATTCTTATCACAAAGATTGCAAAGGAATAAAACTAGGTGGTTCAAGGATAAGTCAAGTGTTACAAATATCGTATTTTATCCTATAAAATGGCAATCTCAAGAAATCACTTTTGTTTTAGTATAACAATGCATCAAATGATAATGTGAAAGGGGGTCGCTCCTGTAGTGGAGAGCCTATAAGGAATTATTACCTGAATCTCCACCTCCCCCCCTCATCATTACAGAGCTTTTTATAGTGACTTTCAGCTCTTTGTGTGATGCACTAAAAAACTCACTGCACATGCAAACGGCCTCTGCACCAAACAGCAGACACATATAGCAACTTGGTAGCTGTAGCATTTAGCTGCTAAATATATATCAGATCAATATCAGAGCTTTAGTACAACAGGATTTTTTTTAAAGGTGCTACGAGGAACTTTTAAATATTTCTCAAATGGTCTAATTTTCCCTCTGATGATCATAAATTACATGTAACAGCAAACAAGACCATCAGTGCAAAGAATGCTATTTTTATCTAGTTTTTCCTAATGCCTTTGTCATGGGTACGCTCACCCAGGAACAACAGCTGTAAAAAACACTTCCGCCAAAGGGGGTGTAAGAATGAACACAAACTGAAAGTTCCTTGGAGGGCTCTGCTGAATCATCAAATTATTAAACTCACATCTAGCAAGACATGCTGCATTAGGCTAAGTATATACAGTGTATACAGTAGACTTTATTCAGTCTATTAATGAATATGTTAATAAATGTCGACCATATTTGTTTTTTCCCCCAGGGCACAGGGCGCTATGCTATCTACATAGCTAACTACGCCAGTGGAGACGTGGGTCCACACGCGCTCATAGAGATGGATGAAGCTCTGAGCGACCTCTCACAGGGAGTCATTGCCCTCACCAACGTGGCAGAGCAGGCCGGAGTCAACAAGTTTACTGGTAGGTCTGAAGAAAATACTGTGTGTGTGTGTGTGTTTTTAAGTGTGTGTGTGTGTGTGTGTGTGTGTGTGTGTGTGTGTGTGTGTGTACTTGTACAACTATTTTGTGCGAGAACCAATTTGAGTTGTAGACGTTAGGAGTGAGGACATTTTTGCCGGTTCTCACTTCAAGACAGGCCTTTTAAAGGGCTGTTTGAAGGTTAACACTTGGTTTTAAGGTCCAGGTATGAATTAGGTTTATGTTAGGGTTAGTGTTTGGGTTGGAGTGTAATGGTTAGGCATTTAGTTTGGATGGTTAGGGTTAGGGTGAGGGGCTGGGAATGCATTGTGTCAATGGATGTCCTCACAACTATAGCCGTACAAACGTGTGTCTGTGTTTGTGTGTGTGTGTGTGTGTGTGTGTGTGTGTGTGTGTGTGTGTGTGTGTGACGACGACCCTCACTTTTAAAATGATCCAGTCCTTCAGTCTGATTTATAGAGACATCTGCAGAGGGGCATGTGCTCAGTGTACTACGCGTTGAGTCTGAAATATAGCCACGGAGAGAGAGAGAGAGAGAAGGAGGGTGAGTTGTTGGAGAGGGAGTTGTAAGCGTAAAAAAAAAAACGTAGTGAGAAGTGTTAGTGGTTCTCTTAAAGCCCCGTCAGCTGTTTACTTCCTGTCAAAGTCAGAGGGAAGCGGAGGGGAAGGGCGACACACACATAGATCACAGCAGCTCAACAGCCCGGAGATGACATCTATCACAACCCGCTGTGCTTCAAACACCGTGAAGTGGAGTGGTGAATGCAAGTGAATGGACAGTGTTGGATTATGTGAGATCAGCTCAGTCTGTATGAGTCTGGTAAACGTGGTGGTTAGTGTACAGGACAGAGAGGGAAACAATGTAAGGCTGTATTCTCTGCAGTGGTGGTGTTGTTATACAGGCTGGTCAAATAATCACTTCTTCTGATTGGCTTGTAAGGATTTAAGTTGAGAGACTGCAGGTGTATTGGGTAAACATTTTAACTTGTAGATATCACCAGGAAAAATGTTCCAGTTGATTACTTACATTAAAACAATTATTTTTGTTTGACACTTTCTTTCTGAAATATTTGAATACATATGCAAATAGGCAATATCTAACTGAGTAAGTGTCAGTTTGCAATTTGGATGAAGTTAAATACAATACTGTGAACAGGTCTTGCACAGGTCAAGTTCTACAATTTTTTTTAACTTTTATTTTTCCTCGAGAGACCAATTGAGGGGTGACCCTCATTTTCAATGACGTCGAGTTCAATCAAATTCAAAGGAAAAACAACAATACATACACAATATTCAACGCAAATACATCAAATACACAACAACAGGTGAAGAGAAAAACAATTGAAACATTTACACAGTGGTGAAGATTAAGTGGCAGCAATTAAAATTAAATGGGTGAAAGTACAATATAGCCTAATCAAAACAGTTACAGGTAGAGTTTGGCAGATTTAAGATAGTTTGTTTAAATTGGTTAAAGGATATGAAGTTATTTAGTTTAATTTGTTGCTGTAAGTTGTTCCAGGAGTCAGGGGCACTGAAGCTAAAAGCTGTCTTTCCCAGCTCAGACCGGGCTTGTGGGACATAAAGCATAAGCATGTCAGTGGAGCGGGTCTGATAAAGCCCATCTGAGATTTGCAGCATTTCTGTTAAATAACGAGGAAGCTTCCCGGTCAAGGCTTTGTAAATAAAAACATGCCAATGTGCGTCACGTCTCTCTTTAAGGGAGGACCACCCAACCTTTTCATATAAAAGACAATGGTGTGTGTCATAAGCATCTCCTGTGATGAACCTTATTACCTAATTACCAACATAAGAACATATCCTTCTGTATTAACCTTCAGAATAGTGCTAGTGATCATGGAAAGTATAGTTGATGTAAGTTATACATAAAATATACAGACGCAAACAGACGAGGTTTAGAAAAATAACACACAAGTGTACCTTTTGGTCCTTTGTGAAAGAAGACATGTTATGGAAGCTAAATACACAAACAACTTAGAGAAGATACAGTCTTCTGGAATTAGGTTCACAATTCTATTTATTTTGTGTGCAATGAACACATTTACTCCAAACATATACCACACCATAAGCATAATGCTTTATATCATTCTTACTTGATGCAGCTGTATCTTATCTCAATGTCTATTTATTGTATGATTATTGTGGTGCATTGTTTAAGACATTGGAATCACCTCTTATTGTCTTAAATTCTGAACATGTCCTTATTGTTTTTTTCTAAGTCATCTTGCTGCCTCTGGCTCTCGGAATTACTTCAATAATAGCAGTGAAATGCATCAAAATGCGTCGCCACACCTCGGCCCACCTAGCTTTCATCAACACTTCACTTAACCCCTGTGATAGATACCTGCTCTCAACAATAAATGCCAAAATGAAGGATGTGCCCGCGATCTATTTCCTTGATAACACAGGATCGGTAGAGAGTAAAAAAATCAAATGAAATGCCTCCTGAATGACATTATATTGTAACCATTGGAAAGTCCTTGGCGCTGATGTCGGGGTAAGTTTTGGAAAATGGGGCTGAGATGACTTTGTATTTGAGCGTAACAGAATCCATCTTCATCATTTTGCGGGTCGTTTTTTTTTGCATGCAGTGCGTCATCCTAAAAGCAAAGCCAGCGCGGATGTGTGTGTGTGTGTGGGGGGGGGGGGTGTGTGTAGCAGTGTGTGTGTGTGTGTGTGTGTGCGCGTGTAGCAGTGTGTGTGTGTGTGTGTGTGTGTGTGTGTGTGTGTGTGTCTGTCTTTGTGTATGTGTGTGTCCGTGAGAGAGTGTGTAGCAGTGTGTGCGTGTGTGTGTGTGCGTGTAACAGCGTGTGTGTAGCAGTGTGTGTGTGTGTGTGTGCGTGTAACAGTGCGTGTGTGTCTGTGTGTGTGAATGGCTGTGAATGATGAACGGTGGATGGCATTGTCATCAAACGGCAGTTAATCAGGGCAGAGGGACAGTCAGTGAAGTTATATATCTAATGGTTACATATCTCTGGGGAGACATTAGAGCTTTATGGCCATAAGGGGCGAGTGATATTTGTCTGTGCTGATGGAGCGGCCCAGTAAATCAGGAGACAGAATCCTGACTCACTCACAGCACTGACTCTGCATACTGGAAGGGCAATCACAAGAGCAACTTTCAGCTCCATAATCAAGCCTCTGTTGGCCTCAGATTGGACACTTTGGCGAAACACTTAATTGAATGTCATCGGAAAAACCCTGGGATGATTTTGAGAGGATTCGTACTTCTAACTATCAGTCCCAACGATCTGTTCATGAGGTGGAAATTAGTAATTACAATTTTTTTTGTGGTTAAAGCTATAGTGTGTAACTTTTTCATATAAATGAATGCCGGTTACATTCAAGCCATCGGCAAAATGAGTTGACACAATGTTGATTAAGCCCTATCAGTCCCACAAAAGTATATCTCTGTATTTCTCAGTATGGCAGTGTTTACAAACTGGTGTCGCCAACCTTGACACTGGCGCCGGAGCTCAGAAAAATCCCAAGAAATGTTTAATTTGTTGATTCGTCTGCTAATAAAAAACCTGGACGTACAGCAAATTGTATAAAATCCATGTGCGATCCCTTAAGGCTTACCTCATGTAGATGCGCCAACACTGTTGTTGTTATCGCTCAGAATTCCTCATGGGGGCGACAGAAGTTACGCACTATAGCTTTGAGACCAAAGATTCTCGGCGTGTTTAAGTTTTTTGTTCTATAACCTAGGTGTGTGCATCTACGTGTGTGTGTGTGTGTGTGTGTGTGTGTGTGTGTGTGTGTGTGTGTGTGTGTGTGTGTGTGTGTGTAGCCCATCAGAGTCAGTGTCTGTGTCAGCAGAAAGAGCTGGCCAGGCTCAGAGCAAATGGCCTGGAAAGACAGTAATGATCTCCTGCCCTTCCCGTCTGCTATAGAGCTGATCCCTCATTTGTCTCACCTATCCCGCATCATATTCATTCTACAAAATTGTCTGTTCGCCCCTTTTTTTAACGGCCCTAATTCTCCCTCCCTCTCTCTGTCTCACCACCGACTGAGCCTTTGAGTATAATATTGAGTATAATATTTGTCTGTGTGTGTTTTTTTGGGCAGGGGGGCGAGGTGTGGTGGTGGGTCCCATTGTCAGTCAGAGCTTTTCCGACGTGTTCTGCGATAACGAGTACGGACCAAACTTCCTGTTCAAGAACAACGGGGACGGAACGTTTACTGATGTGGCGCAGCAGGCTGGTAAGAGGGACACACACACGCATGCACAAAAGCACACACACTCACACATGCACAAGCACTCACATACGCACAAACACACACACACACACACACACACACACACACACACACACACACACACACACACACACATACACACACACACACACACACACACACACACACACACGCACACACAAAGGATGCAGAATATATTGTTTAAGAATGAGCTGTAAAAGAAGCAAGGGCAACATGGTTATTATAATAAATTGAAATATAAATAATTATTTGAAATGCTTGCATATACTGGTGTCTTTCTAAACCTATAGGAATAAAACAATCCCATTGTATAGCAGAGTGTGTTACCAATCTCCCTGTAGGTGTAGAGGACCCCATGCAGCACGGCAGAGGAGTCGCTCTGGCTGACTTCAACCGTGACGGAAAGACGGACATAGTTTACGGCAACTGGAATGGACCTCATCGCCTGTACATGCAGCTCAATAACCGCAAACAGAAGTTCAAGGTGGGGGCAACATTTCACAGCTCTTTATGCACACATCATGGGAAAGGCAAGACAAGGCGATGTATTTATAAAGCACGATTCATACACGGATGCAATTCAAAGTGCTTTACAGAGTAAAAACTAACTGAAACCTATACATTTTACTGCAATTAATAAAGGGATAATGGTACTTTATATATACGTGCATACACCACACACACTTGTTTGAGTATCAGCCTATGTGACAAGCACTTTGTTTGAGGCATACTGAGGCCTTTGTTTATTCATAAAAATCAGTTCATCCTAGCCTGAGGAAAGGCAGAAAGAGGGTTTTATGGTCTCACTGTCCAACTCTACATTTTCTCCTTGTGTGACATCACACATGGTAAAATATAGCGTTAGGATTTACAGGACAGCTGGGCCAAGGGAAGACTGAGGGAAGACAAACTTCTCATTCATTATATTATAAAAGCGATTTTATAACGATAGAACGCCGGTTCTGTATGGGTGAAGTATTCCGTTAATGCGTTTTTTTTTTGTCCTGACGAAAATTAGGCGATTTTTTTTGGCTAACATTCCGGAACTTTTTCGCAAACATTCCGAATTTTTTATCTTTTTTTGCGAACATTCCGAAAATGTCAAAAAACGATAAAAAGTCGTAAAAACACAAAAAACTAGATAAACGGGAAATACACTTTTGATGACTTTTGCCGATTTTTTTGCGTTTTTCTGAATTTTCGTAAAAAAATAAAAATTCTGAACGTTCGCAAATTTTTTTTCTCCAGAATGTTCGCGAAAAAATTAATACATTTCTGAATGAAAAAAAAAATTCTGGAATGTTCGCAAAAAAAATAAAAAATCATTAATTACTAGAGACCGTAGAGACAGTAGAGACACTAGAGACAGAGACCTACTTAGGTAACCCACATATATAAGGACCCCCAACTGTATTAACTACAAAACACATCTCGTCACATATAGTAGTATCAAACTGTGTACTCTAGACAGGCGTTCACATTTTGGGTTGGGACTATCTGTGTACAATCCAGAGTAACATGCACTCACTGATAATCTACGCTTTTGTGTGTCGAATGATCTCCCCTCTGTTAGAATATCAGACAAGGAACAGAATGTATGAGAGTTCTACAGTGCGATTCTTCTTCTCTGTCCAAAATCGATGTCTATTAAACAGGGCAGCACAAAGGCAGAAAAAGTGTCACTCCTTAACTCGGTGAATCACACAGTTATCCATACTAAAGGATCGCTTGTGAAATAGCACCAGTCAGTTCTTCTAGCTCCACTTTGGGACCGCGGGGGATTTAAAGACGGTCTAGCGGTGATTTATTTGAATCGACGACTAAAGACAATTACTGTAAAGCAGCCATGTTGTTTGTGTAGTAAAGTTAAGAGCGGACAGAGACCTATAAGAGGATGTCTCTGTCTTCTTCTTCTTCTTCTGCGTGTAAATCTGCGGTGGTTTCATGCCCGCTGATCCGTCAGCACCTGCCACCGCATTTTTTAAAACCAAAGAGATAAACGTCACGGGAGACATCTTTATAGGGGTCAGAGAAGGGGTTAATGTGCGATGCTTAGCCCATGCAGGAACAATTCCATCAGCGGCGGCGTGACACTATACACACACACACACACCAGACACACACACACACACACACACACACACACGCACACACACACACACACACACACACACACACACACACACACACACACACACACACACACACACACACACACACACACACACAATGCACTCTAATACCCACACAAACACGAAAAAAGACAAATTGAATTAGGCGGCTGATCTTTTTTTAAACCAAGGTTGTTAAATCACAGGCCCACAACCCATTTTAAAGCCCTTTCATTCCCCACACACACACACACACAACCTGACAATCCCTACAAGCCGTGGCGACCTTTGCCACGCATAATGGAGCTGTTGTATCACTCCAGTAACCCGCTAATTAAATTGGGCTGAAACAGCAGCTTGCTTGGGTAGTGGAAAGTGCCGATTAGGCCTGTTTGTGCTTTAATTAAAATATATGGCCCGGGTTTTTCCTCGCAAAAAAGTTTAACCACGCACGCTCATGCAAACAAGCGAGCACACACACACACACACACACACACACACACACACACACACACACACACACACACACACACACACACACAAAACACTTACACACACACACACACACACACACACACACACACACACACACACACACAAAAACACTTACACACACACACGCACGCACACACACACACACACACACACACACACACACACACACACACACACACACACACACACACACACACACACACACACACACACACACCTACATAATTTGTATATAAAAATAAAAAGACAATATGGAAAGTCCAAAATAGAAGTTTAGAACACCTCAAAAGTGTGTATTTATTACTAGAAAAGTGCATTGGTAAAGGAAATGTCCAACAATGCTTATATATTTATAGTGACCCCTCTTACTATTAATTTTGCACTTAAATCAGAGCAGGAACAATTTTATAATAAATGAATATAAGGGTTTAAGGAGGTAGAGTTTAAGAGAAACATTTCTTTATAATTACAGCCTACAGTTTACACCATTATTATAACTAATTGTTTTATTTGAGTATTTGTTTAAAATGAACACATAGGGGAAGGTGGGGTGATTTGTGCAACTTTTTACTCAAAGTGATTTTAAAGTGAGGCCTTGACAGTTATGTCTCCAACTCAAATATGTACATATATTTCAGGATGTTGTGCATCCCTGGCAATAAAAACTTTGGATCTGGAATAAACTGTTTAAGAAATATAGCTTTCGGAAAAAAAGTTGTCTTGTCGCACAAATCACCCCACGTAGTGGGGTGATTTGTGCGTCATTGTGTCACAATGACAAAGTCACCATCATCATCTTTCTGGCCATCTGAACTCTCATCAGTGGTGTTGTTAAGTGGAATTGAGATGTCACTCTCTCCTGAGCTACTGTAGACTATCACTTTCTTTTGGTGACCAGCGTATACAGCCATGCCACTGGCACAACTCTCAGAAATGTACTTTGCACTAGTTGCTCCGTGCTTGTGGAACCAACTGCCACCTGACAAATGTGATTCCCCCTACATTTCTGCCTTTAAATCAAGGCTCAAAACCCATATGTACACCCTGGTGTTTCCTCCCCATTAACCTCTGCACTACTTACTTACCTCTGCACTACTATCTGTGTTTATGTGGATGTATGGGCTTTACGTCTTTTATTTTGGTTATTGTTATTTTACCTTCATTGTTTACCTACTGAATGCACTAGGTACAGCACTTTGGACAGTGCAAACTGTCATAAATGTGTTTTTATAAATACATTTTACTTACTTACTTACTTATAACTCACCCAGGCCCTTGCGCACAAATCACCCCATCCCCAGAATTTTGGATAATAGGCATGATGCAGCAATTTAGGGTTGACATTGTGCTAACTATATAGACTCAAAGTGTAGCATACCAAAGCACTAAAACATGTGTCAAATGTTTTCAAACGTGTCTATAATTGTTCAGACACAATAATCAAAAAACCTTGATCATGGAAATTTTACTTTGAAAGGCAAAACACAGTTTTTTGAGCTTAAATGTGCTTATATCTTATTCCTTGTGTCTCCCTTCTTTACAGGATGAGTCAAATGGATGGCTCTTCTTAAATATGTGGTCACATTTCCAATTTCTTCCACGGTTTTCTAGAAACAAGGGGTTTTGCAACTTCCAAAATGCACAAATCACCCCACCTTCCCCTATATATAATACAATTTAATAAAAAAAAAACAGATAAACCCTTGTTAATATCCACATTAGCTGTGTATGGTTACCTCCCATTTTTATATTCTCACCGTAATACAAAACTTTTACCTCAAACTTTCTCCTCTCTTTTTCCTATAAATCCAGATGTATATTTGGGTGGGGGAGTCCCTTTTGTCTTTTCCTTATGGCCCAATTATTCATCCATCTAATAATAACATAAACGTAGTGGGACTGTCCTGTTCCCTCCCTTTGAGCTGTGTGTGGCCTCAGTTGGCCGTCCCCTCTCCTTCACCTGAGCAGCAGAAGGTCAGACTATGCGCTCCCTCCCCTCCCCCTCCCTCCCCCCCTCCCACACCGTCCTGGGACTTTATGAGCCTTATAATTAAAACAGGGAGTAAATAGTGAGCGGGAGAGTGAAGGGCTGCTCTATAACTCTTCCCCGACTTATCACCGTGTCACTGAAGCGCAGAAAGATATCCGTTACTTTCTCCTGCGAAAAACTTGTGAGAGAGAGAGAGAGAGAGAGAGAGAGAGAGAGAGAGAGAGAGAGAGAGAGAGAGAGAGAGATTTTTTCGGGATTCTGCTGCAGTCTTCTGTTTTTTCGCCTTTGTCCTTATCTGAAGACTTTATATGGAAATCTTAGCAAGGCAGTGAGTGAGTGAGCAGATGACAGTGTGTGTGTGAGTGTGTGTGTGTGTGCGTGTGTGTGTGTGTGTATGTGTGCGTGCGTGTGTGTGTGTGTGTGTGTGCGTGCATGCGTGCGTGAGTGTGTGTGTGTGTGTGTGTGTCTGTGTGTGTGCTTGTGTCAAGCTCAAGGACTAGACAATGATTGTTGATGTTGTGCAGATTGAACTTGTGACCTTGAGGTTATGGAACCGTCTCTCTCTCTCTCTCTCTCTCTCTCTCTCTCTCTCTCTCTCTCTCTCTCTCTCTCTCTCTCTCTCACTCTCTCTCTCTCTCTCTCTCTCTCTCTCTTATTGGCTCACCTCAAACCACCTGACTTGTCTTCCATAAACATATTGTAGTCTTTTGTTTGGTTCCAGGTTCCTCAAAATAATTTAGTCTTGATTCATGATGATAAAATGATCCAATACTTAGAATTACATGTAGAATACCTGTGTGTTGTAAACAAACTACAGGCTCTGCACATGTAAACACAACCCCCTCCTCTGAAACTGCATAGTGCACCTTTAATGATCTGTGTATTCTGCTGATGTGCTACTGTATGTGTTATGTGCTGTTTTTCTCTCATAGGACATAGCGTCCCAGAAGTTTTCCATGCCGTCTCCCGTTCGCACCATCATCGTTGCTGACTTTGACAATGACAACGAGCTCGAGGTCTTCTTCAATAACATCGCCTACAGGGGCCCGTCTGCAAACCGGCTGTTTAGGTAGACACACACACACACACACACACACACACACAGACACACACACACTTACTCACTCACTCACGCATGCACGCACACACGCACACACACGCAAGCACACATATACGCACGCACGCACGAACGCACGCACGCACATACACACACACACACACACACACACACACACACACAAACGTACACATACACATATTGGACGAGTATTATAGTAAGTTAATAGCACTTTGGCGATGAGCTTAATGGACTACTCTTGTGTCTTGATTAAATATTCTCAAACTGGGCTTGGTGGAAGCCGAGAAGAATTAAAATTCGGAGCCAAGGATACTTATCTCGTCTGGCTCCGCGCCTCCCCCTCCACACATGAATGAATCTTTCATTAAGACAGTTTTAGGTCTCTTCTTTTTCTGGCCCGCAGTTTGGCGTTCCTCTCCAGATAATATTAATGAACTGTTCGCTTTCAAAATGCGCGATACATATCAATTGTTTTGGGGACTTTGGGGATATTAGAAAATGAACCCATCCCTTTTTCTGAATAAAAAAAAAATCTGATTTGGCACATTTTTATTTTTTTAACAGGATGTAGAATAGATGATGTCATGGGGATTGTTGCCATGGTGAGCTGGTTGGTCATTTCATACTGAATATCAATAATATCAGGTTAAGGAGTAGAATTGGGTTGTGTTCCAATTCGCATACTCTTTCTTTTTTCCATTCTAAGTACGTATATACATTACTACAGCTAATCATAAAAAGTATCTAGTTAGCATGCAGTGGGCATACAATTGGGACATACTTTTACTGAGCTATACTGTCTCACCATAACAACGCGCCTTACATTTGCCTCTTGCTTATACATCCGTCGCATCGCTGGTTGTTTTCATATGGCGGCTCCGTAGATGTGACGTCACTTCCTTTGCGCACTGGATTGTGGGTTAGATTCTCCTAAATAGTATGCTGATTTCCACAACAAAGAATCACGACTGGATGAAGTAGGGTATCCAGGTATTTTTTAAGCATGCTGCATCTGATCACATGTATTGGAGACATCCTACATCTTTTTTATACCATACTAAATAGCAGGAGGGAAGTATGGGGACTGGAACGCAGGGTTTGTCTTTCGGGACACGATGAAGGTCTGATATGGGATCACTGCTCCTCAGCCCCGCGGCTCTACCATTGTCTAGTATGGAGATGAATCAGCTCATTTAACTCTGGCACTGAAAAAAAAATCCCCAACCTTAAACACTAATTAATTCAGTTCTTAATCAATATTTAGCTGAGCTCAAGAGATTTAACAGCCGGGATCAGCACATTAACGCGGTGTGGAATGGAATGATATCTAAAGGGAAACTTGGATATAGAAGTGCTGAGTCTCTAAAGGTATAGTACGGTTGGTTGCAATGTGCAGGAATTGGTCCAAACAATGTCCTTCTGGTGATATTCAAGTCAATTATTCTAGAGGCTCAACAAAAAAATAGTTTTAAGTTAAGGGATTTATATAAAGATGCAAATTGTGATCAGAATAACCAACAGAAATTATAATAAAAAGTTAAAGAGAAAAATCTGTTAATGTTACATTATGTTTGAGGTACTCCTCTGGGTAGTGGAAACATTGACATCGATGCTTGTATGTATTTGTAAAGCTATGTTGACCTTGTATTCGTATTGTCTTGTATTGTATTGTCTTTTATATGGAACTTTTGAGTCTGGAATAAAGTATGCATTTGTTAATTATGTAATTTAAGGAGGGGATACTGTATTGATTATGTGTCAACGATACCGCAACCACAAAGCTATTGGAACTTATTCATCAAGCATTGTCAGAGAAGGCATTACTGCTTATAGAAAAGGGAGGTTCAATGTAATGTAACTTTATTTGAACAGTGTACAAAAGCAACATTAACCTTGTTAAGTGCAAAGGAGAGTTGCATTGTACCAGGTTTTAGCAAACTGCTATTTTCCACCTGTAGTCCCTGGGCAGGTAAGAACAATACATACTAGTAAACTAAACAAGACACAATAATATCTAGACATGGGATTAAACATTAAAAGGATAACAATATACAATGATATAAATACATAGGATAAGAAAGGTATTTATAGTGGGCATGGAGCTAATGTGTTGTAGTGATGTGATGGGTAACAGCTGTTGTGTTGTTCCTCTGGTAGGGTGAGCAGGCGAGAGCACGGAGACCCCCAGATAGAAGAGCTGAATATCGGGGAGGCGTCAGAGCCCTTGGGACGGGGGACCGGTGAGTCTGTCTATCTATCTATCTATCTATCTATCTATCTATCTATCTATCTATCTATCTATCTATCTATCTATCTATCTATCTATCTATCTATCTATCTATCTATCTATCTATCTATCTATCTATCTATCTATCTATCTATCTATCTATCTATCTATCTATCTATCTATCTATCTATCTATCTATCTATCTATCTATCTATCTATCTATCTATCTATCTATCTATCTATCTATCTATCTATCCTTACCTGTTGTTCCAACATCTTACCACAAGGTGGCACCAGAGCTCCACTAGGGATCCAGCTTTTCCCCACATGCTTTATGAAAGACAGAAGACTTGTTCCACATAATTAGTCCTTTGATACATGTCTATTAATCCCTTTACGAGGATAATTAATCTTATGTTTAAACTGTTTCCTGAGGTGTTAAGTTGCCTCATTACTGTGATGGATAGAAATGTGTTCACATATATCATGTTTATTATATAATAGACAGTATGTTATGTACTGTAAGTGTGAGTGTATGTAGTGATGTGGGTTAGAATGCACAAAATGTAAAGTATAGTAGTATATAATATATAGAAATAGAAAATATAGTAATCAAATTTTATATTTATACTGTATTCATACAGTAGGGGAAGGTGGGGTGATTTGTGCATTTTGGAAGTTGCAAAACCCCTTGTTTCTAGAAAACCGTGGAAGAAATTGGAAATGTGACCACATATTTAAGAAGAGCCATCCATTTGACTCATCCTGTAAAGAAGGGAGACACAAGGAAGAAGATATAAGCACATTTAAGCTCAAAAAACTGTGTTTTGCCTTTCAAAGTAAAATTTCCATGATCAAGGTTTTTTGATTATTGTGTCTGAACAATTATAGACACGTTTGAAAACATTTGACACATGTTTTAGTGCTTTGGTATGCTACACTTTGAGTCTATATAGTTAGCACAATGTCAACCCTAAATTGCTGCATCATGCCTATTATCCAAAATTCTGGGGATGGGGTGATTTGTGCGCAAGGGCCTGGGTGAGTTATAAGTAAGTAAGTAAGTAAAATGTATTTATAAAAGCACATTTATGACAGTTTGCACTGTCCAAAGTGCTGTACATAGTGCATTCAGTAGGTAAACAATGAAGGTAAAATAACAATAACCAAAATAAAAGACGTAAAGCCCATACATCCACAAAAACACAGATAGTAGTGCAGAGGTAAGTAAGTAGTGCAGAGGTTAATGGGGAGGAAACACCAGGGTGTACATATGGGTTTTGAGCCTTGATTTAAAGGCAGAAATGTAGGGGGAATCACATTTGTCAGGTGGCAGTTGGTTCCACAAGCACGGAGCAACTAGTGCAAAGTACATTTCTGAGAGTTGTGCCAGTGGCATGGCTGTATACGCTGGTCACCAAAAGAAAGTGATTGTCTACAGTAGCTCAGAAGAGAGTGACATCTCAATTCCACTTAACGACACCACTGATGAGAGTTCAGATGGCCAGAAAGATGATGATGGTGACTTTGTCACTACGTGGGGTGATTTGTGCGACAAGACAACTTTTTTTCCGAAAGCTATATTTCTTAAACAGTTTATTCCAGATCCAAAGTTTTTATTGCCAGGGATGCACAACATCCTGAAATATATGTACATATTTGAGTTGGAGACATAACTGTCAAGGCCTCACTTTAAAATCACTTTGAGTAAAAAGTTGCACAAATCACCCCACCTTCCCCTATATGTTTTTTTGTTTTGTTTTTTATTATTTTGATATGTCTGATATAAAAATATTTATTTATGTATGTATTATTATAATTATCTAATTATAATTTTTTTTATAATTTTTTCTCAATTTTATTTAATTCTTTGCACTTTTAAGGTTTATTTTATTCATTGCATTTAGCTCAGGCTTGTGAAATGAGATAATATGACATAATTGATACTGTTACGACCTTTATGAATGTATGTTGATACTCAAGAATAATAATAATAATAATAATAATAATAATAATAATAATAATAATAATAATAATAATAATAATAATAATAATAATAATAATAATAATAATAATAATAATAAAACAATTCTTCATTTCCTGGATGAGTAGGCGCCGTGGCGACAGACTTTGACGGTGACGGGCGTCTGGAGCTGCTGGTGTCTCACGGTGAGAGTGCAGCTCAGCCGATCTCTGTCTACAAGGTCAACCAGGTCAGTGAGTGTGTGTGTGTGTGTGTGTGTGTGTGTGTGTGTGTGTGTGTGTGTGTGTGTGTGTGTGTGTGTGTGTGTGTGTGTGTGTGTGTGTGTGTGTGTGTGTGTGTGTAAGTGCATTAGAAGTGTAGAGTTTTGGTACTGTAGTATTGAACAAAAAGGTTGAGATAATGGTTGGAGAAATATAGTAAAATAAACACTTAAATGTACATTTTTGACCTTTTAATTTTACTTGCATGAAAGAAGAAATGAAAAGCACAATAGCAAAAAATCTCCAAATCGACCACTACTTGAAGAAAAAAAATTATGTTATTTTTTTCCTCACTGTGTGCGTGTCTCAGGGCGCCAGTAACGCGTGGCTGCGAGTGATTCCCCGCACCAGGTTTGGAGCGTTTGCCCGCGGAGCTAAAGTGGTGCTGTACACGAAGAAGAGTGGCCCACACACACGCATCATCGACGGGGGATCCGGATACCTCTGTGAGATGGAGCCCGTCGCACACTTTGGCCTCGGTACGTTTTTAATTAAACAGTTAAAGGTGCAGTATGTAACTTTGGGTGTGTCAGAGAAGTAAACATTTTCTAAGGTATATTCTCATAATAACTGAATAAACAAACTTACCACACAGGAAAATTGGAGCTCTAGAACACAGTTTGAAGTTAGAAAGCTTCCTGAAAAGTTGTTGTTGTTTACAGCAGCAGGGCCCACAGTTTGGTTTACAAACATATTCTAGTCTTACATTTGGTTCCAGGTGCTTCAAAATATTGTATACTTTTGAATGCTTCCCATATACCTAATGTTTTTTTTATCCCTCTATAAAAGTACAAAAAAACCCGACAATAATGACCTTGAACCTTGAACTTTGAACTTTGAACCCTATTTACTTTAGAATCAATACAAAGCTTTTCCAACATTAATCACTGACACAAGCACATGTTGGGTATATTAGCTTGACATCATTCTTGTTGTTTTTTAAATGTAGTCTCTGCTGAGTGATTATTTAATCAGTTGACTAACCATTTCAGCACCGCTCTTCACTCTTCACTGCAGCTGGGTTAGAGAGATGCTGACAGACAAACAGGAAGAGACAGACTTGGCATCACAGAGAGAGAATATAGCAGTGGGATAGCTAGCTGCACCATGTGGAAAGCATTGTTTTAATACCTCGCGCCTGATTACACACCCAGGGGGGACCGAGTGCTTTCTGTCCCGGGGAGAAAGAGGAGAACGTGTGGGGAGAGATGAGGGACAGGTGCTGGTTCTGGAAGCCGGCCTGGTTTGACTCTTTGGACAGTTTGACTCAGTTCAGCTGGGTCTCATCCAGGCGTGGTAGCTCACCCTCCAACTCACTGCCTTGTCTGTGACTTTATGGTCTACTGTTGTTGTCTAACAGGTTTGTTCTATTGCAAATGAGACATGTTAAAATGAGATTACCTATCAAATGAAAGTTAAAGAAAAAAAAGAATAAATTGCTGCTCACTGAGCCCAAAATCCTTCTAACTACTGTATGTACTTTGGGGATATATACAGTATATATATATATATATATATATATATATATATATCATATATTAATTTTCTCACTATTTTAGACCAGGTTTCCAGAGGCTTTAATGCTCGATTATTCATAACACACACTCCAAGAGCAAACTTTCCACACTGTGTGGGTTCGGAACAATCTTGCAAAAAGCATCACTAATGGTAGACATGAAATTCGCTTGAATGAGGGTGTGTGTGTGTGTGTGTGTGTGTGTGTGTGTGTGTGTGTGGAGGGTCAGGCGAGTGCAGTACAGGTGAAATATTCTTTGGCTCTATCCGGGCGGCACACCTGCTGAGTGAGTAGAGCGCTGTCTGGCACGGTAACTCAAGATCTGTTTACGTTAGAAATACCACTTTAATTAAGGGCAGAGGCAGAGGACCTAGAGAGGGGGCTTTCTCTATGCCTGATTAAAACAGTTAATGGAGAGAGAACACAGGGAATGCCAGGATGTCTGTGTAACCGCGCCGGCAAAAAAAAAAAAAAAACTAAGGAGACCACTTTACGTCATAACCTTCACCTGTGTGTGTGTGTGTGTGTGTGTGCACGTGCTTGTGTGTGTGTGTGTGTGTGTGTGTGTGTGTGTGTGTGTGTGTGATTGTGTGTGTGTGTGTGTGTGTGTGTGTGTGTGTGTGTGTGTGTGTGTGTGTGTGTACGTGCTACTGTGTGTGTGTGTGTGTGATTGTGTGTGTGTGTGTGTGTGTGTAACCAGGTAAGGACGTGGCTACCAATGTGGAGGTGTACTGGCCGGACGGTCGTTCCTCGGCCCGCCCTCTGGAGGCGTCAGACATCAACACAGTGCTGGAGATCCACTATCCCAGAGAGGAGGACGACTTCACTCCCACTGTGGAGATACAGGTACGGGGGGCCCTCAGAGTCACCCCTTAAAGTCACTTATATAATCCATTATTTAGTTATTTTTACACTTGGTACTTTTTAACGTAGCTTGTATTTGTTTACACTAAGTTTGCATTTCTCCTGTTGCAAAGTTTAGTTGAATTTTAATTTTTTTAAATTTTTTTTACAGTTTTAATTGGACAGGGGTAGGGTGGGTGTGTCTGCTGTTTTTAGTTATTACGAATGTTTGCTAGTGGATGAGACGAGGAGGACATCACTCCCACTGTAGAGATAGAGGTACAGGAGGGCTTCAGACCCCTTAAAGGTGCAGTATGCTATATGGTCCTTTTAGTTAACTTCCTGTCAGTGACTGCAGTTAGCTACTGCCCTCCCGCGTCCCTACGTCACCACCACATGAACGTGCAGCCGTCATTGTTCACGGGCACAGAGACCCGCCTCTTCATAGGATTAAAATGAGTGGGATACTAACATTTTTATCTGGCAATTACTGCAAAGCTGAATGACTGGGAGACCTGCGTTATGAACTGCGCAAACTTACTTCTCCTTTAAAGGTTGAGTCAGTGATTCTGGAGGACACTTGTTGTCAAAATCACTTTGAGTCAAAATCAGCGAATATCTGCTCATGTTTTGCTACCTGTCTGTACTCGGTGTGTGCACTACAAAACACATCTGGGGTTAATACAGCCTAGGCTCTGTAAACCGTGATGTAAACAAAGGTTATGTAAACAAAGGGGGCCAACCGTAGCTAGAAACATGCCCGTTTACAGAGTCTAGGCTGTGTAATAACAATGGATTTTTTTTCACCACTATGTGAGAACTGTAATGCGTTGGCCCTCCCAGTGCGTAGTTATAGCGATAGACAAGTAACTCTTGTGGCTGAGACGAAGTGGCTCAAAGGAAAAACCAACATAAAGTGTCTTTGTAAGAGGTTCCGCCCTTTGCAACCTCTCTGAAAAGCTTCCCTGTTCCTTGGCATGCATTATTCAAGTCTCAGAAAGTCAGTATTTAGGACAGTATTTACTCAGAAAAATATTCCCTCATTTGGTGTTTTAATGGTGTTAGAGGAAAGTGCTGTTTAACACGTCACTCCAAAACATCTCCTTAAAGCTATAGTGCGTAACTTTTTCATATAAATTAATGTCGGTTACATTCAAGCCACCACCTAAAGACCTGACACAAAGTTGAGTAAGC